>NC_141759.1:1821143-2160727 GCF_982258835.1 Parasteatoda tepidariorum
ATTTTATTGCAACTTTTATTGATATTTCTTCTTTTATTCATACAATGGGTTTTCTGACAAATTTTATATCATTAATAATTTTCAAGTCTTTAATTTTAAAATGTACTCTTAATTTTCTTTTTAAAAAAACTGGGTTTATTTTATTAAAATCTTAGTTTAATTTGTTAGTTTGTAATATATATATTTTTTTAAATGGTTTCACAATTATCATTCTCATTATTTATATTCTGAAATTATATAATAAAAACCACACTATATAATTATAAAGTTATATATTTACATTTGAACTGAGAGGAAATTTAAACTTAAAATTTTTTCCCCTTACAATTTTTAAGTGGACATTTCTTGTAATAATTGGCACAATAAAGAAAAAAATTTAAAAATATTCAAATTACTTACTTCAACAAATTTACACATATTTTTTCCCCTTCTTTTTTCACTGGAATTGCTAAATGGAGAAATACTTACGTAACTTTATTCTTTTAGTATTTGAAATTTTATTTAGCAAAACACCTAAAAACAAAACTCAAACGCAAGGTTGAAATTTTTCCAGGGAATGAAACCAGGAAAGCAACTAATATCACGAAAATTGCTAATATTTTTTTTTTAATAATGTTAGAATAACTTCAGGAATTTTCATCAATTCGATAATTATTTAAAGGTGTTATGTTCTATTAAACTAACAATCTTTGCAAAAAATTAACATAACATTTTAATTTCAAAACTGTCAGTAAATATCACGTTATCTAAATTAAATTTGCACAAACATATAATTGCATACAAGAATGAGACGAAAAAATAATAAATTTTTTTACATTATCTTTTAAAAGTTGCCTTTAGTATTAGTGATCAAAATCGTTTTTCTCTGATTATATAGTATGCGTTATGAAGAATTAGCCTTAAAAAAAAACATATATTATGCATTTAAAAAAGTTGCTTTTGCAAAGAATTTTATGTATAAAAATTTAAACAAGATTCTTCTTTAAGTTGATTTAAATTTTCTGTTTTTACAATAATGTAAATAAATGTTCTGCTAAATTTTAAATATTAAGCCTAAGAAATTTTTACTATTATCATTATTTTACAATTACATTAATTTAAATCTTTGCAAAAATCTATAAAATCATAAAAATCTATATACACTTCTTATCTCAAATTTGAACTGCAAAATTGAAATTAATAAATACAATGCTAGTAGTATAATTGCTCATAAGTTAGAGTTAATGTTTAACAATGATGTTAAAATAAAATTGCTTCTGATATCTTCAAAATTTCTCGAATTTTCATAATACTTAAACATAACTATAATGACTAGAATAAATTACACAATGCAGTAGTTAAGAATAAAAAAATAAATCAAATCAAATCATGACAAACATTTCACTAATTTTATTTTAAAACAAAACACAATATAAATATAACTTCACTAAACTATAAAAGCAATACATTCTTACCATCATTGTTTAATATAAGCTTATCAATATTCTTTTGTTAAAATATAAGTTAAGAACACGTATTTGTAATTAAATAAAATAAATTTTTTTTCTAAAAGCAACAGTAGGACCATGTGTTATCATTTTAATTATTATTATTTTTAAATTAAAAAAAAATTCAAAACTTTACAGTCATTTCATACAGTTTAAAGTTTTTCTTCAATTCAATTTTTTGTTTTTGTGCTACTGAACTATATTTCAGAGCAATAAACTGAAAATCTTTGCTTTACTGAAAGATTTTATAAATTGGTCAGCAGCATCTTTGCATATCACACAAACGAATCGCACAGGGATGCACCTTTCTTCAAACTTTCAGCTCCGGCAGATTTAAAGAGCCTCCAGTCGTTTTGTTTTCTGTCAGGATCGAACATAAGGCTCCTAGTTTTCTACCAGAAATTAATTTCCATTTGCATTGTACAGCACCCAAGCTCAAAAATGAATGGCTCCTTCCTGGTAGATAAGCTTGTTTATCCAGCAGACGAAGCTAAAATTATAAGAGAAAAAAGTTAACTTTACATTGAAAACACTAAACTTAAACCTCTATATTACTTTATATTGAAAACATTAAATTAGTTAAAGTAAATTTAAAACTATTAAGCATTGAATATTTCTTTAAAACTTAAATCATTTTATTTGAAAATGTTTACAATTTAATGGGTAGATTTCCGTAACAATACCTGCACCAAAAAATCTCAGTATCACCAAGCAAGAATAGAAAATTATTTCACTTATAACGGCCTTCAAATAATAATTTTATTTTTTCTTAATTATTATTTTTTTAAAAAAGAAGAAATTATAGGTCAAAACGCTTAAGCTCTTTTCAATTGAAGTGAATATTCAAGTATATATACAGATACAAAAATATATCAAATTCAATACTTTTTAATTTTTTTTAAAGATTAAGTACAATGACACTTAACTGTTAAAATACTTTTGTACATTGTATAAGCTCATAGAGCCAATAGGAAATGTTCACATTTTTTTTAAGAACTTCATAAATAAAAATTTTAACACCTTTAAAGCACTGTTCTTCATTTAACGTTAACATACTTTGAATAGACCATATTGTTGCTTATTTTTTTTAACTATTTGCTATCATTTATAAATTAATATAATTAATCATATATCAAAAACATCTGTCTAATTCATGAAATGAAAATAAAGATATTTAACTCACCATTTTACATTATATTAAACAGGAAATTCAAAAAATGTAACAACAGTGTTCAACTTGTGAATAAAATTTCAAACATTCTAAAATTCAATGGTTTTAACTAAAAAGTAATTGATTAATTAATAATTATTTAAACATGGCAAACTTGTTTACAAAAAATTTATTTTTATCTTTATCGTTGCAATGAAAAAAAATTCAAACTGCAAAACTCTTTTGTGACAAGCCAACAAAAAAAGTGGCGAAAAGTGTTAAATAAACAATTGCTAATTTTTTCCATTGCTTATTTTAAAATTTGATTAATGTAAAAGAACATCAATGTAAAAAGATACTATGAGAATTTAAAATCATCAATTCATGGATGAAAAAATCATATAGAAGGAGAATTCTCTAACAATTCACATATTTCAAAGTTGTAAATATATATTAAATATAGTTCGCCCCTTCCCCCAAATATTTTGACATAGCATTCTTTAAAAGTCAGTATGCATACCCAACATTTGTCAAATATCTTTTTTCTTATAGTTTAACAAATTTTTACAGCATTAGATTATTTCTAATAGGAATTTATTTAAAAAATACAATTTAATCAAAGCTCTACATTCACCATAATCACCATTTTGAATAGACCATATTATTGTTTATTTTTTAATCATTTACAAATTAATATAAATAATGATGCATCAAAAACATTCAAATAAAAATCAGTCTATATTTAAATAAAAATGTTTAATTCATTGTTGTACAATATTTCAAACATGAAATTTTAATTAAAATTTCTTGAAGATGAAGAGCTATATCTGAAATTGTAAAGGAAAATTAAATTTACAATGGAAAAACCAAATTTAAAATTCTTAAACAATGAATATTTATTTTAAACTTAAATTATGCAATTTGAAAATGCTTTTAAAAATTTTTAATATCTTTTACAATGAAATTCAATGAGTAAATTGCAGTATCAATACTTGCATCAAAAAATCTTGGTAGAGCCACATGAAAAGCAGAAAGTAACATAGTGGGAAGGAGATTAACAAAAGAGTTTAGCTCATAAACACTCTCAAGCAAACTATCATATGTTTAAAAAAAAAAAAAAAAAATTCAAACTACAAAACTCTTTAACCCCCTTTTATTAGACCTGAAAATAAATACTCACTATGTGGCAAGCTATCAACAAAAAAAGTGTGAAATAAACAATTGCTTACTTTCGTCCATTGCTTATTTTAAAAATAGTAGATTTTCTTGAAGATGAAAAACTATATATACTGAAATTTAAAAAGAAAAGAAATTAGATTTTGAAATAAAAAAAAAACACATTTAAAACTATTTAACATTGAATATTTATTTGAAACTTTAATTATTTAATTTGAAAATGATTTTAAGAAATTGAAATATCCTTTACAATGAAATTAAATGATAAATTTCGGTATCGATACCAGCGTAAAAAAAATTTCGTTAGTGTCACACAAAAAATAACACAGAGGGAAGAAGATCAACTAAAAGAATTTAGCTCATAAGCACTCCCAAGTAAACTCTCAGATATTTAAAAATAAAATCAAATTGCAAAACCTTTTAACTTCTTTTATTATACCAGAAAATAACTACTCGCTATGTGGCAAATCAACAAAAAGAGTGCCGAAAAATATTAAATAAACAAATGCTTATTTTAAAATTCGTATAAGTACATCAATATAAAAAGATACAATAAGAATTCAAATTCATCAATTTATGGTTGAAAAAACCATTTCGGAGAATTCTTTAACAATTCACATATTTCAAAGTTGTAATATATATATTGTCCCTCCCCCCAAATATATTTACATTACATTTAAAAGTCAGTATGCATAACACTTATTTTTTATTGCTTAATTAAATTTTTAGTCTCAGATTATATGTAATAGAAATTTATTTAAAAACTTTATTAAACAATAATTATTTATTAGACTAATTATCATAATAATTATTTAATAAATATTTATTAAACTAAAAGAAACATTACTGAATAGGACAAACTCGAAAGGTACAACCCCAGGCAAACATATACATATTTTTGTTTAAAAAAGTTACAAGTTTAAAATCTATTTGGTGATTGCACTTGGCGGGACAGATCACGATGCTGAAATATCCCCAAGAAATTTAAATAAAAATGTTTAATTCTTTGTTTTACAATATTTTAGACATGAAATTTTAATACGGTAACAATATTGTTTGTATTGAACGTTAAACATTCTAGAATGTAATGGTTTAAACTGAGCTAAAAGTAGCAGATCATTAATTTTCTAATTGTTTTAACTTGGCTAATTTGTTTACAGACAATTATTTTTATCTTTTCCACTGTTGCAGAAAAACTTTGTTACAGTCGAATTACTTAGCAAACGTTCTTTTACAAGCATATTTTGAACTAATTACATTACTTATTATTTATAGCTAAACAATAACTTAACACAGAAGTCAACTACTATGTGCGAACAATAATGATCACAATTCATAATATAAACTGACTTTATTTGATACATGATTTTTAACTAAAGCAAAAACATTACTTACAATACTTCTTTAACGTTTCATGTAACTATCATTGAAATGTATAAAGTTTTCAAATAATTACTAAATTATAAATACAAATGTAATTGGAAAGAAAGCAGCTTAGTTCTAACAATGGCGCCGTAAACAAACCAACAGAAAAAGCCAACGAGGAAGAAGGGGGACAAGATTCAACAGTTGAAAAAGTTTTTTGAGTTCAATCGTTCGCAAACTACTACTAATAAGATTTTTCGCTTTCTTTGCATTGGCTAAAAATGACATTTTAAGTAATGTTTAATTCATTGTTTTCTTTCATAAATAAATGTTTATTTATTAATAATATGGGATAACCTTTCGCGAAAATGTGACGCTGTACCAAAAGTAATGAAATAGATGATTATTTTGAAAGTTCGAATGTTAGATCGAATACTATTTAATTTTATATAATATTAGTTCTAAAATTAGAAGATAGGATTCAAGAGCGTTGCGTTTTCTAGCAGGGCAGTATTATATTTCATCTTTCTAATTTTAGATCATATCTTTTTGCTACCTGGGAACTTATACTTTCATGATCACTTGCTGTTACAGATGTGTGTATTACAGTAAAATAAATTTTTGTGTCTTCAATTCATTACAAATTAAAGCGAAGTCAACAATGCTTTCGTCATTCCATCAATAAATAAATGTGAATTCAGAACGTACACTGTAATAGTTATAAAATATTCTTCTTCGTTATACAACAGTATTGTATTTCTGTATCTATATAAATCGGGAAAAAAAGCAATAAAAAATCATCCAAATTATTTGAAATAGTGTCATTTGTACTGATGATTAATAAGTTTTTCTCGTTTTCTTGGTAAGTATTGTTTAGTTTTGAAAGAATAATTTCAACTAGAATTACAATTACAATTCGCGATCGCAACGAACTATAGGGGGCGTTGTTGTATGTGACGGTTACCTGCGAATTCCACATGAACAGCTGTTCAGTTGCTCAGGAGAAGTGGTCGAGTGAACACGTATCTTGCAAGATGGAGCTGAAATTAAGAACGTCGGAAATTCTTGCCTTTATTGGTAAAAGTCGTATCGATACACGTAATTTCAAAGAAGGAGAGAAAATTGTTGAGGCAGGCCATTTAGTAAGTGTGGCCATAAAAGAAAAAGCCGATAATCATGTTGTAATAATTGCGTATTGTTTACAGGGATCAGGAATAGGAAAAGAACCTCACACTATTGAAGTTAAACTACAGGTAAATCTTGAAGAAGAAGAGCAAGAGTGGCGCTAGACTTAGCCCGACAGGGGGTCAGCAATGCCCGACAGGGGGCTAAGATAATTTTGAAAATAAGCAATAATTTTTAATATACGAAAAATAATTAATATGACATAGACATATTTGTTCTGATAAAAAATTTATCATGATTCAAATATTAACAAAGAAAAAATATAAAAGTGATATCTGAATAAATAAACAATATATGCACATCCATCATAAGATTCTACAGTGTTCTCAATTAAATATTCTACTCAAACAATGCAACTCAAACAATAAAAAATTTATGCACAACTAGAAAAAATTCCAAAAATTCGAGCTTACTACTACTAATGTTTAATTCCGTAGCCTTATAATTTTGAACCTAATCCAGCAGACAAGAGAACTCCAGGATCAAGAAGTGGAAGAAATTTTTGCATTCGTGGAGGACGTTTTGATAGCCCGCATTTGAGTTACATGGAGAGGAAAACCACGAAATCCTCCTACGGTTAGTCTGATACCAAGGGAACTCTAAGAAATGATCCGCTTACCACTGAGGATATTTCTCGTCAGCACTGTGGTCGGTAAAAGCCGGGTGTGGAATTCATATCACTCAGCCATCACTGGGATTCGAACTCGGTGCACCTCATTCGGAGGAGAATGCTCTATCCCTTGAGTCCAACTTTATTGAGTAATAACTCTGCGGCAGGTACCAATTTTCCAATTTTATTGATTGGTACCAATTTTATTGATTTACTTAAATTTAATCACCTTCAAAATATAAATGGTAATTCAATCGTAATTTTTGTAGAAAAAAAGGGAGATAAACCGTTTTTCCTCTAAAACTGCAATGAATGCAGAAGCAACCACGAGGGTTAGTGAACAAAATGAACAGGTAGCGGAGCCTTCCAGTTCTTTAAATAATTGTTAAATTACTAGTTATTAACATGCATACTTAAAAAAATACGAAAAACATTTTTCAGTATTAAGAAATAATAATTAAAAACTGTCATCAGCTGGAATAGAGCCCCCGATCTCACAGTTTTGTGTTAGATTTCATAATCATCAGTCCCAAATATACAAACCTGCCTTGCGGATATTTTTTAAAATTTTTTTTTAAATTCAATAAATTAAGTCATTTGGATACTTAACATTCTTGAAAAATGCTTTCCAAATTGATCAGTTCATTTAGAAGTAAACCATAATTCGGCTTATCTTATTCATTTTCAGCTTATGTATATACACCAAAAATTATTCAAAACTAGATTAGATATAACTCAAGGACTGCAAACTTAACTGTCGGATATAAAACCTTATTTAAGATTGAAAATGGTAAAACGAGGAAAAATCTACATTCCTCGAATTAAATATTTTAAAAATAGTCTGTTTTTAGGTTATAATATTCGTAATTACCTTAATAAACTTTAATCGTAATGTGGGGGTTCCGCCGATGGAAGACATTTAATATATACACACTAACGCTTTATATCAATTAGCAATTAGTTTTAGAATTACAATTATAGAATAATTATTATAAGATTATTATAGAATTAATATAGAATTAATAATTATTATAGAGTGAAAGGTTTTAAAAGACAAATATTTGTTAATGTTTAATATTTAATCTATGAAAAAACATAACATATATTGAAATCTAACGAATAGCCCCTGATAAATTTCGTGACAAAAAAAAGAAAAAAAAATTGAAGCCTGATTGATTTCCGGATTTTAGAAACACCTTCTAGTTTTACTATTCAATCAAATTGGTTTCGATGTCGTTCATCCCACCTGTCTCACTAGTGATTCAGCATATATTGATATCATTTTTGTTTCGTTCTTACTTAATATTAATTTGCTTGCGACAATTATTTTTTTGCGTATTAATTGTTTAAATATTAATTGATTTTTGAATTGACAATTTCAATCATCTCTTTGGTATTAAAAACTGCAGCATATCACATGAAAATATTAAGTATATATCATTTTTACAATAAAGTAAAATGAAAAAGAATTCTGATCCTTAGGAACAGATATTAAATAGTCTCATGATCGAATGATGGAGCATAATTACCTTTTAAACAAATCAAATTTTTTTTTTACCTTTTAAACTAAAAATTTGCTTATTTTTATATAACTTATTAATACTCAAATTATTCAAAAGATGATATGACAGCGAAGTTTTTTTTTTATTCAGTCATTTATTTACATTTTTTCCACTTCTTTATTTATTTTTATTTCATTAAATTAAATGCACACGGTTAAAAAAAAAAACAAAGCTGTCAAATTTTTATATATAGTTTCGATTTATAACTTTAAGAAATTGCTTCGACTTTGATTAGGAAATTTAAAAGCCTTATTAATGAAAAAATTGAGAAGCCTTATTAACTTTAAGCACATAATAACAACAAAAAGGAGTTAAAAATAGAATGATCAATAAACAATAAAATCGTAAGCTAACTAAATTAATTAATTTCGTGTACGAACTATAATATTACAAATTAAACATATTTCATATTTAGGGGAAACATGGAAAATTTGATCATACAGGAGTTTTAGACAATTTTTTCTCATGTTGTAACATTTTTTTAGCTGATGATCATTTGATTTCAATGCTCTATTAAACAAAATCATATGTTGTTTCTGTCTATTAGCAGTAAGTAAAATTAAAATTAAATTACATTTGTTATATCAATTTTATCCGGAACAGACCAAATCAAGAGTTTTGGCAAACAGGCCAGTCAAAGAGGGAATTGAATAGTGGCCCGCCATTTAAATAAATAAACAAAACAAAAAAATCTCAATGTATAAATAAAAAACTGCTCAAATCTTTCACGTTTTGATTGATTTACAAAAATTGATTTAATAGAAACATTTGCTTACCTCCATGTGAAAGATTTATGTCTTCTTAATATCCTATAAAAATTTGATATAGAAATTCCTATTTCATTCTCTTACGATTGATTTTAAAAATAACAGAATTAAACCAACTACAATAATTAAATAAAGTAAACAATAATGCTAGTTGAAACATTTAGGATGATTAAAGGAAAGAAAAGCTTTTATAATAAATTAGAAAAAATATATTCTAAATTTTGTAAGAGAGAAAAATTCGAATTGAACGAGTCCCAATTTAAGGACAGTATGGAAATCTCAAGACAGATTCTAACAAGACCCTCCCCCTATCTACAGCCCTAGAAATGTTTTCTTCTTAGAAATTTATGACCAGAAATCAAACAAAAGGGTGTTTCTGTGGATATCTGATATTTCCGAAGTTAGGAGAAAAGAGCCCCTAGGCAATATCAAGAAGCTAAAAACATATTCTCACAGTGTAAAGTGAGGAGGCTATTTAACAACTCTGTGGGTGGTAGCTACGAAAGTGGGGATATTTTCATCAGTAGAAAAAGCGTTTTATTGCTCTTTTGGTTAGAAAAGTGAAGAATAACAATTATTTTATGTTTGTAAGCACTCGATTAGATTTTGAAAAGCATCCAACTATGTAAAAAAGAAAAAATAATCTGAATAAATCTCTGAATAAAACTTTAAAAAAAAGAAGAAAAAAGTGGGATCTGGTGGTCCTCTTGAGTTATAAATAATAAATGAGTTAGAATTTAAAAAAAAAAAAAAAAAAAAAAAAACAATTAATGCAATGAGATTTTAGACTTTTCGGGGGCCCGATCAGAACTCGGGGCCCTGGGCCAGGGTCCAATGAGCCCATCCTTAAAAATGGCTCTGGTTCAAAATTACAAGGCTACGGAGTGAAACTTTAGTAGTCGTAAAACCGAAAATTAGGTCAGCTGTTCAACGACGGATAGAATAAAATAAAATAGCAAGATATACAAATTTATATATTATTTTGTGGAAGGTAATTTTAAATTGTAAAATACAAAATTTGAATAAAATTGATTGAATAATTAAAGATAAATGAAATTTAAACAAACCGACGTTTTTAAAATTTGAACTCAGAAACTAATCGATCGATTGCTCTGAAAGTTTGTGTTTTGAAATTAAAAGGATGTAAAAATATGTGGAACATGCAATTCAATATATTTTATTATTGTTTAATAAACTAGTAAAAAATAACAAATAATTATTTAAAATTATTTTTGCTTAAAAATTTGTGCATAATTTTTTTTCTTCTTTTTTTTGTAATTTAATGTATACATTTTTCAATACGTTTTTCAAGAAGTTCTCGAGATCGATTCCAGATTGCGGCTGTTTCCGCATTTTGAAAATTAAAAACCTAAAACTAAACTTTTGACAAACTTGCATGTTTATCCTGAACAAAATGCGCTTTAGTGCTCTTTTTCGTAAAAATATGGTATTGACTCTTTATACGTGAATATACGATTAAATCAAAAGTTAATCAAGGTGTTCCCTTTTTCCATTTCATACACTGTACATAAAATAAGTCAATGAGAATCTATTATGTTGATTAATATATATTTTAAGATATTGAATACGGACAGTTTAATTATTTCTCTGAATCAATCAACAATCTTTTTACTACTAAGAAAATGATTAAAAAAAAAAAAAAACAATAAATTAAATCTGCCAAAAAATTAAAATAAATTACAAATATTTTGTTACTGTTTGTTTTTCTTTTTTTTCCGACTGCTTATTTAATGCGTTGATTAAAATATAAACCTTGAATCCGAATAAGTAAATGATTTTCCTCATTTAAAAGTATTAAAAAAATGAAAAAATTAAAACTGAATTTTTTTTATTTTATTCTTTTACTTTCATTTTGCTTGAAAATTTCACAAAGCAATTATGTGATAACATAAACCATTAATAAACATGTTACATAAAAAAGAATTTGTAAAGAGGACCTGCCTCTCTCTCTCTCTCTGTCCCTCAGGCTTTTGTCAGTTATTCTCCCAGTAAAGAGGGGTGATTATCTATCCCCTCCTCAGTTCTCGAGAAAAAAGAATAGCAGTTTGAAAGATAAGTTTCCAAGAAAATCAAGATGTGTTTGAGGGGAAAGGATTTCTATGGGTCTTCGAAAAGTCTTCAATTTCAACCATGTCTAATCGCATCCGGACTCTAGTTTAACAATGTATGAGCAAAGTTAGGAGTAGTGCAGTGAAACTACAATTACATAGAATTTACAATATATTTTACTAAATTTTGTTACTAATTCTTAAAAATAAATAAATAAAAAGTCAACTACAAAAATTTTTATTAGGCATTTGTAAATGAATTTTTGACATTTTTCAGAAAAAAAAATGTGACCAGACTATTTTCCCGACGAGACTTTAAATTTTTCCCGATGGGGGGGCTGGCCATGCCCGACGGGGGTGCTCCTGCCCCCCCCCTGACCCCCTACTGGCGCCGCCCTTGAAGAAGAGTTCCTGATTAACAATGTGATCTGTTCCTGCGTAGCTGGTATCAGTGGCTCTTGTAAACATGCTGTAGCGGTACTATTATTCTGTTCTCAGTAAGTACTTTGTGGATTCTCTTTGATAATATTACCATTTAGAATAGATCAGTAATTCTGTTGCGTTGCTAATTCCGTTATTCTATATAAATTTCAACCTATCTCTATTAACAAGTCTGGTTATTACTATTAAGAAAAAATATAGTTGAATATATTGAAATTGCTATTTTTTTAATGTTCTTTATATGATGATGTTCCTATAATGATGATGTTTTGTATGTTTATGATGTTCGTATAATGATGTTTTATAATGTTCTTTATGCTATAAATTCAAGAATCTGAATTTTTAAAATTCACATCTAAAGAAGGAAAGTTTTGACCGAAGATTTTTAAAAGTTATTAAAATTTGTCATACAAAAATTTTCCTGCATCTGAATTGTATACAATTCCTTATTTGAGATGTGATGATATCTCTTTGAATAATAATAATTTAATTCTTTCCTGATATAATAAAGTATATATATAGTTTTATCAGTATAATCAGAATTTGAATTCCTGCAAGAAATAACAAGACTATTTAATAAATAGTTTATATTTATTAAATAAATGTCATGAATCATTTTTAGGTAGAATTTTTTTTTTCATAACTAAGATTTTATTAGCTTCAGTCTGATAGGTGAAAATGCATGTAACAAGATCATGCGAGTAAATAATTGGAATAAATTTTATTTGTAGGAAATATCATTTATTTCTAATTGGTATAGAATAATACACGATAGCATTCAAAAAATTAACAAACATAAATTTTTTCTATGTAAATAAATGTATGAATAAAATGTTATCTATTAGACTTGAAAACATAAACCGCTGTGGTACATTTTTTTAATTTCTTGAAATTAAAATAAAGTATGTAATGATGAAACTTATCTCTGAAAATTTATAAAATGTTTAAAATTACTGATTTCTAGATGTATTTTTAATAAAAATCACAAGATTACTTTAACTGAAATAACTATTTAATTAAAATTGAATATTGTAGATTTAATTTTAAAGAAATGAAATCAACATATAACTGGGTAATATGCTTTTTACATAGAGTAGAAAAAAAAGCAAATAACAATTTAAAAGATAAGACTGCCTTAAGTAAATTTAAACATCTTTTGGTAAAGTGCCTGACTTGTATTTTAAAGAAGCAGCATTGTTAGCTAATAGTTTGATAATCAACTCAATAATAAAGAAAAATCACTCATATAATTTAATATACTAAACAGTTTTAAAAGAAAGCAATGTGGAATTTTTTTTTTTTTAAATTAAATGCAAAAAATATTATGGAAGTGAAGGTGAACTGCAAAGGGTCGCACTTTGTTTTTGGACAACAATAATTTTCTAAAAACAAAGTGTGACCCTTTATTAAGAGTGCACTAATTGAGAGTGAATGGGAATAATTTATTTGATAATAATTGAATATGAATATAAAGTGTTAGATTAATTTAAATGTTTTGTACAAATGCAGATGTATTTTCTTATATGTATGTATATATTCAAAGGTATGTATGAAAACTTGAAATTGGCAAATAGTTTTTTAAACACAGAAAGTGTGCCTCCCGCATTCCATGCCTATACTTTAAAGGGGATGAAATCACAATGGATTCTTTTATAACTGAGGAGAGGGTGAAGACATGGGGCCGGTCTTCTCTCATGATAACTTATTCGAGCCTTGAGGGTCATATGTCCAGTTGTTCTGACAGAAATTTATATGTCATCATTTGAATTTATTTTTGTCAAGTTATTTTTTCTCATATGTACTTTTTGCTTTTCAAGTTCATTTTTCTCATATAACGAGCGTTCTTATGCCTTAGGAATAATGTTCTGAAATTGGATGTCTTGTCCTCCACTGACCTAAAATGCAGCTGGAAATTCAAAAAGCCAAGAACTATGCTTAAGTTTAAAGCAGTGCCAGTGACAGATTTATGCTGCGTAAATGTAGTTAGAGAAATGAAAGATGATTTGACGGAAGAAGAAATCGAAAAAAAGAGACGGCGTATTGTTGATCTTCTGCCCGATTCTGCGTTTGGAAAGCTCTATTTACGGAAACGGCAAACTGTGGACCCTACCGTTTCAGTTTCAAATACGTAGGTTTTTTCTTCTTTAAGTTAAACTTTATGTGATATTTGAAAAATCTGCATATCTTGTTGGTTATCTCTTAATTCATTTGGTTTTAAGTACATTCATTACAATCACTTATGTATCTAGAGGGTTTTTTTTAAAAATCAAATGAGATTTGTAGATCTAACTCAGTGGCTTATAGATTAGTCTTTACTATCTCTGTTTTCAATAATCAAACTCTGCCATGTTATTTTGTTTGTTAAAAGACAAATTTATCTTGCATATCTTGTTAAGGAACTTAGTAAAAAAAATAACGAGCAAAAGTTTCATACTTTGAATTTCAAACATAAATTTATAGAATCTGTTTTCTGAAGAGAGAAATTGGTTAGCATCAGCTGTTGTTCCCCTACCTTTCAAGTTTTTGAAAAGCAAAGAAATAAGTGTTGGTTTATCCTTTTGTTATATTCTTTTATTTAAAAGTTACTTGTGGAGTTACAATGTGCTTATAGTGAAGCAAATTGCGATGGAAGGTATAAGTTAAGAAGAAAAGTTTTTTTTTTTTTTCTATGACACTGAAAAGTCTGAGAAATATTTTTTCTTTGTTTATCTTACATATGCAGTTTTCTAATAAATGTTTGCTAAAATAATGTTGTTATGATTTTTCTGAGACATTAATATTTTTATATTTTATTTTATTCAAGTTCTTTTTGTAAAGTATTTTTTCTCCAAGAAAATAATTTGAAAACTTGTAGCTGTGTTCATTCTTTAATAACTGTGTAATTTTTATTTCAGCTCTCAGCCATCTAGTTCGAAAGCAGTGACACCTTTAGAGGAATTGCTAGACTCCATATACAGAAACAATAAAATCAATGTCGCTTTCGATGTTCCTGGAAGCTGCGCTAAAGGGTATGTTATATATTAATATATATTAATTTTCATCGGTACACAATTTGTTATATAAAAAAAAAGTCGTTAGTTACTATTTTTATTAAAGAACTGGTGTTGATGGATAAATTCCAGAGGACATTATATGTTAAAATGATCCATGAAATTAAAAAATAAATTAGAACCATGTTTTAAGAACAAATATATAAATTGAATTAACCTGGTTAGTTTACATTTCATTAAATATAATAATATAATTATTTTAAATTTAACAGGTATGAGATTATTAACATAACGAAAGAAGAAGCCATCAGCCTAGCCTTGAACACCGTTACCCAGGATAACAAGAGATGGACAGAGGAGCGCAAAAGAAGGATTACTGGCTCAGTATGTTATGAACTTTACACCTATACAGCTAACAAAAGCCCAGACTGGGACCGAAAGCTTTCCTTTATGTACAACACAGCATTTAAAGGGAATCAAGCTACTGATTATGGTAAATTGTATCTTATTATTCTTGCATCTGATAATGACCTATTACCAAAATCCAATTGTATTTCATTATATTCATATTTTTTATATTTGTAATGTATTTTCCAAAATATGATATTATTTTTATTGAAATATGTTTTTAAATTACAATCATTTTCAAAGATAAAATTAAGTTTCTTGAAACAGCGCTAAGTAACTTCAGAGTAACGTTTGTTCCTACTGACATATTTTGTTGATCACTGTTAGCCTCAGTGCAATAAATCTTGGATAACAATATAACTTCACAATAAATCTCTGAAAATAGAATAAAACTCTAGCACAAAAAGTGAGATATAAAATTTTGCTTATTTATCATGCATTCAGTCACCGGTGTGTTAATTCACCATGAAATTTTAATTAAATAACAATTAATTTTTTAATGATATTTGTTTCTATACTTTTATTTTCAGAACCTACAACTTTAACCCATTATAAAAACATATCATAAATCTCAAGTGGAATAATTAAACAGTTTAAAAGAATGGACTTTTTCAATAATCGTTTGAAGTTAAAAATCTCGTGTTTTGAAAATTTCTCAACAGGAAGTATTTACTCCAATTGAAATTCTGATATTTTATAAATGTCTTCTGAACAACAGAAAAACAAAACTATTAAAAAATATTCGCCAGTGTTAATAAAAAATTAGTTATTAAAGTGGTTCATTTATGCACCTTTGGTCAGTCAAAAGTGGATTAAGTTAAACCTGTTCACTTTTTCTTCGTCTTTAGATGAATTATTTTTCCCATAAAAATAAATTATCTAGAAATTAAACTTCCTTTTGTATAACTGTTTAAAAACACTAGCTGTAAAATTGTTAATAGCTGAAAAATAATTATCAAATTACTCAAAAAATTTTTTTTTTTTTTTTACTGTAGGAAAAATTAATGAAAGTGCAGCCATATCTGCGTATGAGAAAGATCAGCAATGTGAAGTGTTAAAGATAGGCCTCATTGTTCATCCAGGTATTCCATGGCTCGGATACAGTCCAGATGGTTTTGTAATGAATCCTGATCTAGCTCTAATAGAAGTGAAGTGCCCGATTGCTGGTCAAGGTTTGCCGTTACAGGTTGTATTAAATAATCTTCCTTATCTTAGTTACGATGAAAAAGTTGGTATTTATACCCTAAAGAGGAAACACAAATATTATGGTCAGGTACAACTAGGAATGTTTTTAACCGGAGCCATATTTTGCAATTTTGTGATATATTGTAAATTTAATGATAATTGTAAGATTATTAAAGTCCCTTATGATGAAAATTTTGCTTTGGAAATGGTTAATAAGTTAGCTCCTGTCTACTTTGGATTTATGTTACCACTTTTAATGCAAAAAGGTTTTAAATGGAACTAATAATATATATATATTTTTAATTTTTAGTAACCAGACAAGTCTATTTCATTCTTGGGTGAATCCGCAATGCTGATGACTATTTCACCTGTGAGTAGGTATTATCTCAGTGGTTTGATATGTTTCCTCTTTCCGTAACAATAAATATAGTTCCCTAATTTTTAATCTATTATCTTAGTTTTGATTTAATTAGTAAAATTTTATCAGTTGTGCTACAATTAAAATTATGTATGCATTTGGGCTTTTGAACTGTTTCACCATATTGTTTGGCACAGCATGTCCTCATTTGGACCTTGTGCCTCTAAACCCTACATTCAATCAATCAATAGTTATGATTTAATCTTAATTTTTTTTTTTTAACTACGGTGTAAAAATAATTTATACTAGTAATTTTGTCAGTAAATTTTTCTACGGCTAGACTTTGCTGAAGCTTTATTAATATTTATTGAGCTTTATCAATTCTTCAATTTGTTTAATTTTATCTGGAGTTTTTTTAAATGGTATGTAGATTTGATTTTTTCAGAATTTATTTTTTTCTTATTAAAACTTTTTGCAGTTAGATTTGACAAATAATATATTAGCATTTAACTATAATGATATATTTTCTATTTCATATTTCTGAATTTGTATTGCTTGATATTACACTAATATTTGTTTATTATAATTTATGATATATTTTTCAGCGGGGGGACACAACACCATGGCCTAAAGCAGGCAACAATGAGCTCCATGGTTTGGAGTGACACCCCCACGTTGTTAGCAGTATTAGATATTAGGGTATTCCCAGTTATTTCATTTTACATTTAGTCATAAAATTTAATTATATAAATAAAGTTATTAATAATGGAATGATTCACAATTTTTGAGATAATACCGAATTAATTTTGGAAATTACTCGGTAAAAAGCTATTTGCTCTTGTTGAGTATTATGTATACAATAATATTGTCAAACTGAATTTAAAAATTTGAATCTATCAGTGGAGAATAAAGTAACACTATCAGCTTTTTTTTTTTTTTTTTATATATTTAAAAAAAGATAACTTAGGTCACTATAAATTGCCATGCTGAACTTTCGTATAGTTTGTGACAAATATTGTTATTCTAAAATTTAAGCATTCTGTTAGTGCTTGGGCATTTGTTTACTTTCTTAGAATTTGCTTAATAGGCTGTTTGTCAGTATGGTATTAAAATCTTAACTGTAATAATTAAAAAACAGTGCCTAATTAAAACTAGTTTTAAATTTAGTTTTTTCTTTTTTTCCTAAATAGTTAAGAGTCTGGGCAGCTAATTTTTAAGCTTTATCTATTTCCCAGCTTAACTAATTTCTAACACTGCTTAGTGGTTAATAAAAGATCTGACAAGTGTGAGTACTTGTCATCTTTGGGGACCTGTAACCAAGGCTTTGGTGTAGTTCTACAAGGCTATATATAATTTGATGTATCCAAATTTGTTACTAACAAATTATCTATCAAAACATTAAGATTAATTATGTGTTGACAGTAGTTATGAGTTAATTGATAGGAAAAAGGTAGTAAATCTTACCTTGTAAAGGCGATGAGTACGATGAATAGCTGAAAATATATTCTTTGAAATTGATTAATTTGTGAATGAGTTAAACTAGCATCATTGAAGAATCATCTTTTAAGCAATATAGAAATTTAATGATGCATTTTGACAAAAAATTTTTTACAAGCAGTGAGGAAGGAAAAAACTTCTCCCTCAGTTGACGATACACAAAGAAAAAGTGAAATCTGAAAATCTATGTTTATTAAAACATAAAATATAACATTAGTATTCAATTAATATTCAGATCTTGAAAAGTTACATGCGATGAGAGTCACATGACATGAAAGTTTCAGTTCTCAAAAACTACACTTCCTGGTTGTAAAATATAGCTTCAGAGATCATTTTATCCAACATTAATACCTAGCAAATTGATGTTTATATTTCAGTAATTTCTTTATTTAAAAAAAAAACCACACAATAATCCTCATCAACAAAGATATATGTCCAGTTTACTTCTAGTTACAAATGATTTTTTTTCCATATGTTTTAGAAAAAGCTTTTTTAAGGATAAAAAGAGTTTGTAAATCTGTGTGAAATGAAATTAAGAGACATAATGAATTTATTAAAAATTATGTTGTTAAATATGACTCAATTTTCCTGTCCTTGTCATACTGAAATGTTAAAATTGAAATTTTTATGTTCCAATAGGTTTCCATGAAAAGATAGCATGTTTCTATTTATTGTACCAAAATTACTCTTTTTCTTCTAACAAATTTGGCATAATTTTGTATTCATAAAGGCATTGGACAACAAAGTTCTAGTTTGCTTTTAATAAATTTTTATAGAATTATTTTTCTGTTAAAAAAAGCAACTGTTTATAAAGACAAAAAATGAATTACAGAGCACTGAATAAAAAGCACTCTGGATTTTATTACCTAAGGGCCTATTAATTATGTTATCATTGAAGAAATCATATTTTTTTTTAAAGTCTATTTAATTATAGTGTGTTGTGTTGCTATACCTCTTCTTGAAGCACTTTCCTTATTAAATAAAGAATGTTTTTGATTTATGTATTGTTCTTAATTGATTACAATCTATACTGCTGTGCAGTAGAGTAAAAGTTCACTCTAAGCAACATATTTTAATATATTTGTATTAAACTGTTATTTTTAATATTTTTCCAAAAGTCAATTATTTTTCTGAGTTGCCTTTTATTGATTCCTGATAATATTTGATACTAAGAAGGGAGTAATGCATAAGTCCTATTTCAAGTCAATAAAGGCCTTGCTTTATATCCAAGTAAGTAATTCATTCCACTTTTCTTATTAGGCTAATTGAGTTTACTTAATTGAGTGATTTCAAATTATTATGTAACAATCTGCTTATCTGTAAGAAGAAAAAATTGAGAAATATAAGTTGGTACTCCGGAATAAAGATTAAAGATATTTTGAAACCCTCGGTTTTTGATTAAAATCCTAGATGGACTGGAATTTTTCAAGCCCTGTTATCTGTTTACTTTTTAGTAGAATCGTGAATTTTAAAAAATGTAACTTTTTTTTATAAATTTGCAGTTACTTATTGCAAGCCCAAATGATTTTTTTAAAAAAAAAGTGCACTTTCAAGCAGTGAGATATATATTAGGGCATGGATTTTGTTTCCTGACCCAGGAAATTATTCTTTATAATAATAAAGAATAATTTATAATAAAATAATTTCCCTTTTAGATGTAACTAGTTACTTAACCTTTTGTTTAAAATGAACAACAAAAAATATGGTTTCCCAAACCTGTATATATATTTTTTTTTCCATTCTTAAAAGCTTAACAAGAGACCAAATTTTTAGATGCTCGGAACAAATCTGTGTACATGTGTGTGCACTTGCCATAAAAAAATAAAACTTTGCATAAGAATTTTTAGATTAGATTAATCCGAAGCCTCTTTACAGATAAATTTTAGGTCTAACATCAAATCAATAGATATTGATTTAAAAGTGAAATATTGATAGTAGTTCCTACTATCAATATTTCACTTTTAAATCAATAGATATGCTTCTAGGAACTGAAAAGTAGTGTTTTACAAACACATTAAATTTATGGAAGCAAAATATTTATGAAGAGGTAACTGATTTTATAAGTAAAAGCATAACAAATAGGTATCCATATTTAACTTTTCTTAAGTTTCTTTCTCTTTGTATAAATGTGATAAAAAATCATTTAGTGTGACTTAATAAATAAGCTTTGATGTTATAGACCAGAACTATATGAATTAAATAATTTAGCATTTAAAGATCAAGCTTATATCATTATACTCTAATAACAAAAAAAGTATATAACATATTTATTGAGCATTATCTTTATTTTAAGTAGGTAGGGAAAAATACATAAATATAAAAAAACACATTTTTAAAACATATTACCATTCAGGTTATTAAACAGACTGAACACAAATTTTTAACAGTTCTTCTCATAAAATTTAACTTAACGAGATGTTCTCAATGCACTTTTTAAAAAAAAAATAAACTAAAGATTTTGTTTTTCATTTAAACAGAAAATGAGAAGATAAAAATTTAAAGGAGAATATACTTAACAAAATAAATATTTTTAATAGTAATCAGAATTAAACTTACAAAAACAGATACTTTTAGTGCGTAATTATTATTTAAACATTTATTTTTCAAACAGTGCATTAATTTTTTTAAAAATGGAATGTGAAGAAAAAAAGTCAGTGATTTTAAATTAGTGCTGATGTTTTTTGCAAATATGGGAGCATGCTGCCTTTAAAAAAAAATTCTAAAGGAGAATACTGAAACTTTTGCTCTTGTAACAACTTATGCAAAGGAGGCTTTTAATTTTTTTATTGGATAACAAACATAATAAGCTTTCTAATAATAATAAGCTTTATTTCATGAAATTGTAATTTCTGATGAGATGCAGCACAAAATATATAAAATAGTTTCCTTATATCACCCAAAAATAACCCAGTAAAGTTTTATATGTAACCGAGAAAAGTAAAATATTATTTACATTGCATTTCTTAAACTTTATTAAAACAATATTTTAGACAAAATGGAAGCTTTTAATATCTTTAACTACGTCATTCTAGAATTCAATAAATTATGTTATAAAAGTTAAAACCAAAATTTATATGTTTTTGCATGATTGAATAAAGAAAATTTTAAATATACTATCGAAGCAAATAAAAATAGTTCATAAGAGTAAATACATAAAAAGCATACAAACTCTCTCAAGTGCAATATTAAAAAGTAGACTGGAGAGAGAATCTCCTTGTCGAACACCTGTGAATGTGTCAAGATTTTCTGACAGAGATCCCAGAAACAATCTTACACTATATCTTTCTTTGCAAGTCTTTTCAATTTAATGAGTTTTGAAGATATTTCAAAAGTATTCAATGTTTCAAAAAGATAATGTCTATTGATACTATCAAACACAGCCATTAAATCAATAAAAAGATTATGTGTTTCAATGTTAAATTCCATCGATTTTTCCAAAATCTGACGGAGACAAAACATCTGATCTTTATTTGATTTTCCAGCACGGAATCCACATTTATATTTTCCTACTTGGGAGTCCATGAATGGTAACAGCCTGAGATATAAAATTCTATCTAGAATTTTATAAGTTACACAAAGAAGACTAATGTCATGATAGTTGGTACAGGTAATAGAATCACCTTTCTTGTGAATTGGGCACAAAATGCTAATATTCCAATCCATTGGCATAATCTCAGATGTCACTAATAAGTTCAAATACATTTCTCAATAAGGTGGGTAAATAAGATCATGTCCCAAAGCCTTCTTATTCTTTAAGTTTTTATTTGCAGCCCTGATCTCCTAAATAGTTGGAGCCTCAACTTCGATGTCATTTATGAATTCAGGTGAAATTATTTCAACGTCCTCACAATTTTCATTAAAATGTTCTTTAAAATATTCATGCCATCGTTTTAAAATGTCTTGTTTATCACTAATAATTTCAACAAACTTGTTTTTGCATAGACTAGAGGTCTGTTAAAAGGCCAATCGACTGCGGATGATTTTCCGATAGAATGCTCTGCATTCATTAATGGATATCAGATGTTCAACATCTTTAAACAATTCTTCATCAAAGATCCTTTTCTTTTGCCTAGAGAGTTTATTCACCTCTTTTCTGCGTCTATCATAGCTGCCAACCTTAGGAATAAAAAATTAGGAACGCTACATGCAACAAAATTATACGCTCTAATTACGAGAGTAAGACAAAAACTTAACTATTAAGTCATAACATTAATAGACATGTAAATTAGTAAAACAAAACTATATACACAATCTTTTGTGGGAAAATTATAATATTAATATTTGATAATTAGGAATACCGGTATAATAGATTAAAAACAAACATTACTATATAGTTATTTATCTCCAAATTATAAAACACAGGTAAATAATAATCTACATCATAAACAAATATTTCTGATGCAAGTTTTTAAATACTACAAATAATAATAACTTTGTGATTTAATTTAGTGAAATAATCAGCAACAGCTATTGGAATAATATTTTCCAATGAAAAGCTACTAAAAATTACTTTAGCACAATAATCACACTTTACCACTCACGGTATTGGCAGCTTTACAGATACTGTCTTTTATACATTTCCATTTATTTTCCACAGTACCATCATAATTCTTTATATTCAACTGTTCCTTTCCTTTTTCGTAATATTCAAGCCTTATCCTTTTGTTTTTAAGTTTATCACAGTCATATTCTCTCAAAGTCTCTCTTTTAAATAATGACAAATAAATTATGGAGAAAACCTTGAAAAATACCACTTACATATTAAAACATTAATATCTGAAAGTCAAACAAAGAACTGAGCAAAAGATTCTTATTGCTTAAAAGTTTAAAAAAAAAATGAATAAAACAGGTATATTTTTCATAAGATTTAAAATAGAACTTAAGATGCATGAGATTTTATTTTAAAAACAAAAATAAGAATTTAAATTTGAAATACACCAGTTAAGAAAGAACTAAACATAAATCTTTATGAATAGATACTTTATCAATAGTATCAAATATTTCAAACAAACAAAAAATTAATAAGAAAATGTGCTTTTATGATAAGACAGTCATTTTGTTACAAAATTGTTAAATAAGACTCCAACTCGTCAATCAGAATTTTCAGGGCAAACTGACTACATTTTATATACTAAATGTAGAATAACAAGCAGGAGAAGAATGAAATATTTTAAGAATACGTAAACCTATAGGTAAAACTAATTGCAAATGAAATATTGGGAAACCTTGAGCTTAGACTCAACAACATCCCTCAATGAATAAAATAAAGACTTAGCAGCTTCCAAATAAGTCTCTCTCAATTTAGAAAGAGAGACATAATTACATTATAAACGTGTACATATATATATATATATACACTTCAAAGCAGACAGTCTTGGTTATGGGTCCCCAAAGACGGCAAAACAATGCCATAGCTTTTATTAACCACCCAGTAGTGTAAAAAATCAGAATCATTCATAAATTATAATAAAGAGTCATTTAGGTGAAACATTAATAATTTATGCTAAAAACATGTAATTAACATGTAAACACTTTGATGCTAAAAACATGTAATTAAACACAAAAATTATTTTAAAATAATTCCCTCAAACCCTACCATTATTCTCTACTTTTTACTAAACATTAAAATACTTTCAATCTGATTTTTCTCTTTATATGAAGAACATATTCTAATTTTCACTACTTTAAAGGTGGGGGTATCACTCCAAACCAAGGAGCTCATTGTCGCCCATTTTAGACAAAATAATGTTTAATCAATGTGATATGAAACATCACTATGAAAAAACAATACTGAAATCAAATATATCAAAGTGAAATATCTTGCTACAGAGTACAGCAAGTACTAAATGTGTATATATAAATGAATGAAGCACCTTATAATTTTCAAGGAAAGTGAGGTTAGTTCAATCTTTTCTTTACTACCTTTATAAAGAGTTATTTTGTTTTGTATTCTTTTTTCTTTAGTTTTTGTAATGATACATTTTTTTTTTTATTGAAACCCAAATATCAGGAAGGAAAAAATATAAGATCATCTTCCAAGTCTGGTCTGGACACCAGATCAAATAGATTAAGAAGTCTGATTTGATGGATAATGATACAGGTCATGTAATCACTAAATAGTAGCTTTGTCTGTGTCGAATAGCAGAATTACTCTAAATATATTCTTACTAAAACGTTCAAATTACGTCAAAAATATCTATAATTTGGACAAAAGTTATAACCAAAATTTTTTATTAGGAAGTGAAAAATATTAGCCACAAACATATTTTATAACAAAAAAAAAAAAAATGCAAAAAATGTTTAAGTTAATAGACTGAATAACAAACTAATTCCCATTACTTCTAAAAATCGAAGATAAAATAAGCAAAGAAGATAAAATAATAAAAATCTAATAAAATTCATTTAACAGCAAACATTACAACATTAAATATGCATATATTATATCACTGACTAAAAATTTAGTCATATCACAGGCAGCGATAATTCTCGACATCGGCATCAACATAGCCAATATCAAGCAAGCATGTCATGTAATGCTATCGAAAACTTAAGATGACTAGAAGAATGACACCTGCAAGATAAAAATAGAGATATGTACAAAATGTTACACGTTTGGAAGTACTTTACTTTTAAAAAAATCGAAGATAAAATAAGGAGAAGCTTGTGTCGTAAAAGAATCTATAAAATTAGGTATCAATTTTAAATTAAAATGAGCAGTTTCTCTCGAGCATCAATACTGTCTATAACATATTTATAAACAGTTCTCCCCAAAACAAAATTGCTCATTATGTAATTAAGCAATAGTAGCAGTTTTTGCTGAAAGATAAAAAATAAAATATTGCACTAATCAATTAGCCTTCACAAAAGACAGCAAAGATGCTTGTTGGATCAATATGGCAACAAGAAAAACAATCTGCAAAAATAAATAAATACATTAAATAAAAATCTAATAAAATTCATTTAACAGCAAACATTACAACATTAAATATACATATATTATATCACTGACTAAAAATTTAGTCATATCACAGGCAGCGATAATTCTCGACATCAGCATCAACATAGCCAATATCAAGCAAGCATGTCATGTAATGCTATCGAAAACTTAAGATGACTAGAAGAATGACACCTGCAAGATAAAAATAGAGATATGTACAAAATGTTACATACTGGAAATATGGAGTTACTACATATATCTAACATCATTAAGAATGGGGTTACTTAAATTTACTATTCCACAGATTACAGTGAGAATTTCATTCACAACATCTAAATTTGTCCAAGAAAACCTCTGAGTTAGAATTTTAAATATCTTTACGCGTTGAAATACGCGCTCTACATGCACACGAGCTGATGCAATGTCTCTTGTAGATGAGACTTCCCTCGCTGATAACTGCTTTCGTTTTCTCAGAAACGGAGGTCTTACAAGTTCAATCAAATTTTGTTGACAATAGTCCTCTATCTGAAAACCCTTATCTACCATCACCCCATCAATAACTGGATCGAGCATTTCGAGAATACCAGATTGACTAACAATAATCTTATCACTTGCCCTACCACAATAAACCTTACTTATAAAGCTAATAGTACCTCCCGGGGCAGCACCTAAAAGAAATTTAATTGACTGCTTACCCTTATAGTTTGAATAAGTCATCACCCGACAATTTAGACAATTCCTTTTCTGCAATTCTACTTCGGTACAATCTAAAACAACCCTTACATTTTCCATTCCCTTGAAACATTTCGGCATATTATTATGGATCATTTCCCTGTCAGGCCACACAATGAAATGGCGCAAATATTTTGCAAGTTCGAAAATAACCTCTTTGAAAATTAATTTGATGAGGTTCCCAGTACACCCAAAAAAAAAAGCTAACACCCCGAAATCCATATTTTGCTTCAATTTAACTAGAGTTATTAGAACCTGCTCTCTTGTGTTAAGCTTTCTCTTAGTTATTTTCCCTTCCATGCTATCAACTAACAAATCAAACAAAGCAAATGAATTCAATCCTGTAAAAGTGTTTAAATTGGCTAGTGTGAATTTAGAATAGTCAAACATTACGGGAGATTTCAAGTCCCCACTAGTAATTTGGCAACCCACCTCTTTCTTTGATATCCCAGACTCCTGTAATAAAATTAACGCCTCAGCGGCAATATTTCTAGACATACCTTCATAGCAATTTATATTGCTATCTTCTTTATCAATATTGAGACTGATTTCTTTCTTCCTATAAAACAATTCTTTATAAAAAATCAAAATAATAAGAGTTTAAACTAAAACAAACACAATAAAGATTGAAAGTAATATGTAATTATCAATGTATCAATGATCTTAAAAAATATATTGATTCTAAACCTGAACATTTAACCTTGTATTATTACAATTCAAATTAATTACAAATCTGATTTTCTTGGCAACCTTAAAATGATTTCTTTATTAAACATTTTATTTGTAGCTTTAATACTATATATATACACACACACATTACATAAAACATACATTGGCGATATTCTCAAAACTATAACTCTAGCCTAAACAATTAGGAATAATTCCTTGCATACTTAATTTTAAAGTTTATAATTTTGAATTTTGATTTAAATTGACAATTTAATGACCATTCAAAAAACTTAAATAAAAATTGAGTTTCAAATTATATTTGCATGAAGAAAAAAAAAATGTTATTACTTTCCCTTCACAGTTTTGAAAATTTAAAAATATTATTGGAATGGAGATAGATTACAGTTTTAGGCTTCACAATGACATTAAAATTATAACTAGCAAATCTTCACAACCACTAGTGAGAATAGGAACAGGTTTAGATAGCACAAAAAATACATGGTTAATTATAAATACAACAGCTTTAAACTCTTTGCACGTATTAAATTACACGATCAGATTATCAAAGACCTGGTAGTTTTAATCAACTCACCTAATGATATTCAGATACCGCTGTTTTCTTTTCAAGGCTTCTTCTTGCAATCTTCTCCTATTTCTGCCTGGCACCGATGAAACTGGAAGATACAAGCTGGGCAATGCCGTCTGCTTTAGATGTGGTCTTTTCGTCGGAATATCTAAAATATTAGAAAAAATATTAACATATAGCAAACGTGCATCTATACTATTTGTAAAAACATTTAAATTAATAATGTGAGAATGGTTTCAATATTAGCACAGGATGTTTACCAATGTATTGAATGTCATCCACATTTCTCTTAATGAAAACCGTTACAACACTTAAACCTGGAGGACTTAGGACAACTTTATTTCGATGTAAATATAATTATTCCAAATTATTATGTTTAGACTTTTACAGTCTTTTATGCTTTTAGCTACCATAGATTTTTCACTCTTACTTCTACAAATTTAAAAACTACTTCAATTTTTTAAGAATTTAATTTATTATTCTCATCTGGCTAATATCTTAAGAACTAGCCGGACATAGCTTTTTACGCCCTGTAAATACAATATTCAAATTAGAAAGAAATGAAAGTTACTATTAGTAAAAAAACACTTTGATTACAGATTCAGTTGCCTTACTCTATTTTTCCTTGCATGTAGAATCAGAAATATAACATACAAAGTTACTTACCAACTAATTAAACTAAAAATCACTGAATAAGAATCAACGATCTGATTTTTATCTTTTAAGAGTTTATGTTAACTTTCTGAACACAACCAACAGAACAGATTTTACTTTACATTATTTTTTTAAAATCTTTATTACAAAACAATCTAAAACAGCTAACAGAACAGGCTTTTTTTTTATTTCATATCACATTAGGACACTGTAATTTTAATCTGCAATGTTAAAATAATATATGGCTTCAAAGAGTGTTTGAAAGCCAGGTATAGGTAGAACTTTCATTACATCAGAACATAAACATAATAAAATGTACATACATAAACATATCAAATGAAGGAAAGTACACTATATTCACATTCTTATTTCGGCATGATCTTAATTTGGATTCTGAAAATTTGAAAAAAGAGGCATAAAATTTTATTTTCAGTTAATATAGAAATAACAACGAGCAATTTTTCATCTCTGAAAATATAAACCTTTCAATAACCTTATATTTAAATGCATTGTGAACTTTTAATATTATTAAGTTAGACAGTTAGCCATGATACGCTATTAATTAAGCCGAATCGGTAATTTATCACCAATAGTTTTGACAAAACTTTCAAGCAATAGCTATTCAGAGTTTGCTTTAAGTATATTTTTCGTAATTTTCATTCTTTAAGAAAAGAAAACGTGCCTGGAATTTTCAAAGTTATTAAATAAAAAACAAAGCAATGAGGTAAAATACAATCAAACATACTGACTCTGTTCTAATTTACGTAGCCTGGATAATTCTATAGTACATATGGAACTATGTTCAACTAAGGAACAACGAATGCATAAACATAGAAGACAGACTAATTTCCTCCAAATATAAAAAGAAGATTTAAATGAAACTTAAATCTACTCACCTGGAAGAACAAATTCATTGTTCTTGAAGTGTTTACTGCAGACTATCATCCGATTGCTTACTGTTCTTCCTATTCTCAGTAAATGGATCCATTCTTTTCGTCTTTTAAAGTTCTGGGGAAATCTATGAAATGATAATTGTGGGGAATTTTTCGCTCTCGAACCACATTTCGGGACGCAACAGTAACTCCTGTCCGCGTTAGCACAACGCCGGCGTAAAATTTTACGTTCCATATACTTACCGAATCGCACTACACAACCTTCTCCGTTGACGACACTAGCAGAACTGAACTGCTAGGACTAATACAGCCTGTAAATAACCTCTACACCAGAGGGCGTACTCGAGCGTTGCGATCGCGAATAAAATTTATGAATTAAAATTATGAATTATAAAATTATGAAGTTTTCAAACGAAGAACATATCCTTTTGGTTATATAAATCAGGTAAGTGTTATGATTTTTATAATAAAAAATTAGCTTGTAAATAATTTCTTTTTCTCATTTGATGATAGTTCTCAACAAAATGCTTTTTTACGTCTGATTAAGAACTATAAGAATAAAAAGGGAAACAATATGGAAGTTTTTTTTATTTCAACATGAAGAATTTTTAAAATCGTTTTTATCCTAAGAATTCCTTATTTTAAGTTTTTTAATTTATAATTTTTTGATAAAAATTGTTGCTAAAATAACTGTTTTGAAAAATTTAAATGGTATAACATTATAATGTTATACCATATGCCACTACACCTAAAATGTTTGAGACAAATCATTAAATGAAACACTTGATTTTAAATCAAAGAAGTCAATCGAATTTCGGTGGGAAATGGGCCAATATAGAGTTTAACATAGATTCAAAACAATCTCTATTTTCTTCTCTATCTTAACAATCTCTATTTCTGTCGCCATATTAACTCTAATAAATTAGATTCCAAATGAAATAACATTTCCAAAGCGTACGTTTACCAAGATAAAGTTTCATGTCATGGAAATTGGTACATTTTCGTTTTTTTGGTAAAATATTTCGCTCCTGAAAAAATAAAATTGCATCTTGTTTTGTTTTTGGCAAATCTCAAAGACGAATTTTCCTAGCAATAAAAAATGGCGCCAAAAAAGAATGGTTTCCCCTTTTTTTTGTACCGTGATACCATTTTGTTTTCGCTTGCATAAGAAAAATATCAAACAATTTTCTTCTTTAAATTTAATAAGTCACAATAAAGAAGGAACGTTGCAATGCTACACGCTGCCTTAAAGACGTCTCAAGAGTAACTGGAATGACTGTTCATATAGAAATTGCAGGTATTCGTCTCATACAACAACGCCCCCTATAGTTCGTTGCGATCGCGAATTGCCTGCCTGCGAAATCGTTTAACTAAATGTAATGATATAACATGAAAGGCCTATTTCAACTTTACATTCCATAGTTTTAAGCAGGGACTAATATAGGGGATAAGGACATTTAACTTTCCCCGGGGGGGTTCAGAAAAGCAACACGCTTTTGACAGACCGGTTTTACGCACAAAAAGTGGCGTTCGCGTCGTTCCAGTGATTATTTTCTAACATCCCCGCCGTACCTTAGCATTGCGCGTAATCGATGTTGATCATTAAAAAGCAATTTAATTTAAATTCTAAAATTTTTTCATTTCCGTAAACCAGTATATTATTTTGTATATTGTTTAAAGATGTCTATTCATTGCTCATAATTTATTTGTTAGTTTATTGAAGCTTTAAAAGCAGAGATCATTCAGATTACGAGCAATTATATACTATAGTTTCGGTTTTGTTTAGTTTCGGTTTACAGAACTTAGGTTAATTAAAATCGAAGGAAGGATATTTGCTTATTCAACCATAGTTATTAGTTTGGAGAGTCTGGTTCTATTATAACTGAAGTATAGATGCTTATATTAGCTTTTTTTTATATTTAAAAATATGATTTAACAGAACGAGTTCAAAACTAAAATCCTTTGAATTTTATAAGTTTACTATTATTGTTTTAAAATCGTTAGAATTAAAAATGCACATTAATGACATATTTTTTTAAACAAAATATAAGCCATAATTAATTTTGTTAAATTTTCGTAATCGTAAATTTGTTAAATTTTCCGATGAGAATTAAAAATAATTATTTGTAGCATTTATTATGAATTTGATTGAACTATCTATTAATTCCCGATCCTTATTAATGCCTTTGCACAAATAATTATTCAAATTATTATTATAATATATATGTGTGTGTGTGTGTGTGCGTGCGTGCGTGCGTGTGTGTGTGTGTATTTAATTGCCCACAATCAAATGCTCTTCATTTTGTTTTGATTTAACAAGGAATAAAGATTGAATAACTCATAATTTATGTAAATATTTAAACATTGCTGCCTTCATGAATGCTTTTTTAATAAAACAATCATATTTTGCGTTACGCGTAAATGGAAACCACGAAAAGATCATTCAGATTGCTTGACGCTTAAGGAGTTCCAGCGAAATGCTCAGTAATCGTAATGAATATTTTTATATAATAAATCATTTTTTTAGCGTCTTTGACAGACGGTCAATTATTTCGTTGAATATAGCGAGATGCTCTTCATATTTTTTGTAATTTTAAACTCATTCCAAAAATCAAAGTAACGTGCAATTTAAATATTAGAGTAAAATAATGTTTATAAAAGCTTTTGTGGTAACCTATATATTATTTAAAATTAAATTAAAATTTAGACAAATCAAATGTGGCGTTAAATGCAAAGGAAAACCACGAAAAGTCTTCTAGATAACTGAACAATAATGACAATACAGCTGTATGTTCATTATCGCAATGAATTATTCTTTTAACCATTAATTTTTTTATCATTCTTGACAGACAATTTGTCATCTTAGTGGATGTTGTGAAATACTTTTCTTATATTTTTAACTTTTAACACGACCCAGAAATCAAAGTAACTTGCAATTTAAATATCAGAGAAAAATCATGTTTATAAAAGCTTTTGTAGTAACCTATATATTATTTAAAATTTAGACAAATCAAAAGTTGCGTTAAATGCAAAGGAAAACCACGAAAAAGTCTTTTAGATAACTGAACAATAATAACAATACAACTGTATGTTCATTATCGCAATGAATTATTTTTTTAACTATTAATTTTTTTATCATTCTTGACAGACAATTTGTCATCTTAGTGGAAGTTGTGAAATACTTTTCTTATATTTTTAACTTTTAACACGATTCAGAAATCAAAGTAACTTGCAATTTAAATATCAGAGAAAAATCATGTTTATAAAAGCTTTTGTAGTAACCTATATATTATTTAAAATTAAATTAAAATTTAGACAAATCAAATGTGGCGTTAAATGCAAAGGAAAACCACGAAAAAGTCTTCTAGATAACTGAACAATAATAACAATACAGCTGTATGTTCATTATCGCAATGAATTATTTTTTTAACCATTAATTTTTTTATCATTCTTGACAGACAATTTGTCATCTTAGTGGATGTTGTGAAATACTTTTCTTATATTTTTAACTTTTAACACGATTCAGAAATCAAAGTAACTTGCAATTTAAATATCAGAGAAAAATCATGTTTATAAAAGCTTTTGTAGTAACCTATATATTATTTAAAATTAAATTAAAATTTAAACAAATCAAATGTGGCGTTAAATGCAAAGGAAAACCACGAAAAGTCTTCTAGATAACTGAACAATAATGACAATACAGCTGTATGTTCATTATCGCAATGAATTATTCTTTTAACCATTAATTTTTTTATCATTCTTGACAGACAATTTGTCATCTTAGTGGATGTTGTGAAATACTTTTCTTATATTTTTAACTTTTAACACGACCCAGAAATCAAAGTAACTTGCAATTTAAATATCAGAGAAAAATCATGTTTATAAAAGCTTTTGTAGTAACCTATATATTATTTAAAATTTAGACAAATCAAAAGTTGCGTTAAATGCAAAGGAAAACCACGAAAAAGTCTTTTAGATAACTGAACAATAATAACAATACAACTGTATGTTCATTATCGCAATGAATTATATTTTTTAACTATTAATTTTTTTATCATTCTTGACAGACAATTTGTCATCTTAGTGGAAGTTGTGAAATACTTTTCTTATATTTTTAACTTTTAACACGATTCAGAAATCAAAGTAACTTGCAATTTAAATATCAGAGAAAAATCATGTTTATAAAAGCTTTTGTAGTAACCTATATATTATTTAAAATTAAATTAAAATTTAGTCAAATCAAATGTGGCGTTAAATGCAAAGGAAAACCACGAAAAAGTCTTCTAGATAACTGAACAATAATAACAATACAGCTGTATGTTCATTATCGCAATGAATTATTTTTTTAACCATTAATTTTTTTATCATTCTTGACAGACAATTTGTCATCTTAGTGGATGTTGTGAAATACTTTTCTTATATTTTTAACTTTTAACACGACCCAGAAATCAAAGTAACTTGCAATTTAAATATCAGAGAAAAATCATGTTTATAAAAGCTTTTGTAGTAAATGAAATGAAAAAATTTGAAATTTTGAATGAAAATAATTAGAATTTCCATTACACATAAATGAAAACCAAGAAAACGCTTTATTAGCAAACTAATTGTACGCTAACAGGCTAGCTTGGAATGTTTACTAAAATGCTCTTTATTTTATTTATTTTTCGTAAGTACATAAATTGTGTGTTTTATTTCATTTCAAATATTTGAATTTCAGAATGATATAGAGAATTAATTTTAAGAACATACTAGTTTTCTTTTTTTTTTTTTAATTTTAAAATTTAAAAATTATAAATCTTTAAAAAAATCTGAAAAAAAAATTTCATAAAATTTGCGAATTTCAGATTTTTCTGGCAAAGAAACTAAATGTTATCAATTATTATTAATCATTACAACTTATATAAATCAAATAAAAAAAGAACAAATTATGTACAGCTGCAATAAACAAAAACCGCAGTTCACTAGAGGGCGTGGATATAGAGTACAAACTGGTTACTAGACCAGTGTTGTCAACGTTCACCGTGACGTCCGTTTGGTCGAGTGATTGATCTTTCTGCCTTTATATCTATGGTTTTAAGAATCAACCAGGGACTAATATAGGGGATAAGGACATTTAACTTTTCCGGAGGGGTTTTAGAAAAGCAACACGCTTTTGACAGACCGGTTTTACGCACAAAAAGTGGCGTTCGCGTTGTCGTAGTGATTATTTTCTGACATCCTCGCCGTACCTTTGCATTGCGCGTAATCAGTGTTGATCATTAAAAATCAATTTAATTTAAATTCTAAAACTTTTTCATTTCCGTAAACCAGTATATTATTTTGTATATTGCTTAAAGATGTCTATTCATTACTCATAATTTATTTGTTTGTTTATTGAAGCTTTAAAAGCAGAGATCATTCAGATTACGAGCAATTATATACTATAGTTTCGGTTTTGTTTAGTTTTGGTTTTCAGAACTTAGATTAATTAAAACCGAAGGAAGGATATTTACTTATCCAACCATAGTTATTAGTTTGAAGCGTCTGGTTCTATTATAACTGAAGTATAGATGCTTATATTAGCATTTTTTTATATTTAAAAATATGATTTAACAGAAGGAGTTCGAAACTAAAATCTTTTGAATTTTATAAGTTTACTATTATTGTTTTAAAATCGCAATAATTAAAAATGCACATCAATGACACATTTTTTAAAGCCATGCAACCGTAAATTTGTTAAATTTTCCGATGAGAATTAAAAATAAAAATCTTTTTCATGAAAATAATTATTCGTAGTATTTATTATGAACTCGATTGTATTATCTATTAATTTCCGATCTTTATTAATGCCTTTGCACAAATAATTATTCAAATTATTATAATATATATATATATATATATATATATATATATATATATATATATATATATATATATATATATATATATATATATATATATATCAGTATCAAAATCTCCCAATTCATTACTTAATGTCCGCGTAAGACTATGTACCTTGCTAATTAATTGCCCACAATCAAATGCTCTTCATTTTGTTTTGATTTACAAGGAATATAAATAAAATAATTCATAATTTATGTAAATATTTAAACATTGCTGCCTTTATGAATGTTATTTTTAAGAAAACAATCATATTTTGCGTTACACGTAAAGGGAAACCACAAAAAATATCTTTCAGATTGCTTGACGCTTAAGGAGTTCCAGCGAAATGCTCAGTAATCGTAATGAACTTTTTTTTTATATAATAAATAATTTTTTTAGCGTCTTTGACAGACAGTCAATTATTTCGGTGAATATAGCGAGATGCTCTTAATATTTTTTGTAATTTTTAACTCATTTCAAAAATCAAAGTAACGTGCAATTTAAATATCGGCGTAAAACAATGTTTATAAAAGTTATAAAAATAATTTATTTTAACCAAGATTAAGTTGAAATTAAAGTAATAAAATTTTGCGTTACACGCAAAGGAAAACCCAGAAAATGTTTTTCAGATTGCTTGGCGGTAGTAGGATTTCAACTAAATGTTCATCTTTATCTCAATGAAATTATTTTTTTATAAGCAGCCATTTTTTATTATTAATCAGGCCTAGCCGTTGTGGTTCAGAAGATCAGTAGTCTCCTTGGAGTCAGGCTAACCGTGGGATGTTTTCCTCAAAATGTAACGTAAATGCGGGCTAGTTCCATCAAGAAGTCCAATATGGAGGCAAATTTCTCTCAATACTTTATAAAGGACTCTCTCTGTCTTTTGGATATGATTTAAAATTGAATTTACGGAGTTAAACATGAGTAGGCGTAAGCACATAATTAGGTCGGCTGTTCGACGACGGTTATAAAATTATGAAATAGATAAGGTATCAACTTGCTGAATATAAACGAAAAGCTCTTCTTTTTAACTCAACCAGTAAAACAAAATAAGCCACAATTTAAGTATCGAATTACAATTATATACTTATGAAAGTTATAAAAATAACCTATTTTAAATAAAATTAAATTATCAAATTTTGCGTTACATGCTAAAGAAAACTACAAATGCGTTTTTCAGATTGTTTTTATCGGTAATAGGTATTCCAGCTAAATGTTCATTATCTAAAAGAAGTTATTTTTAAATAATCAATAATTTTTTTTCTTCCCATCCTTGATAGATGGCTTAACATCTTTGTGAATATAAGGAAACGTCCTTATTATTTTTAATTCAACCCAGAAATCAAAATTACTCATAAGTTACTTGGAGTACAATCATAATCATTAAAGTTATGAAAATAACTTATTTCAATTAGGACTAAATAGAAATAATCAAATTTTGCGTTACATGCAAGGAAAAACCGCAAAAAAGTCTTTTAGATTGCTGAACGGTAATAGGATTCTAGCTAAATGTTCATTATCGCAATGAATTATTTTTTCAATAATAAATTTTTTTTATCATCCTTGAGAGACTAATTGTCATATTAGTTGATGTTGTGAAACACTTTTTACTTTTAACACGACCCAGAAATCAAAGTACCTTGCAATTTAAATATCAGAGTAAAATCATGTTTATAAAAGCTTTTGTAGTAACCTATACGTATTGTATTTAAAATTAAATTAAAATTCAGACAAATCAAATGTTGCGTTAAATGCAAAGGAAAACCACGAAAAAATCTTTTAGATAACTGAACAATAATAACATTACAGCTGTATGTTCATTATCGCAATGAATTATTTTTTTAACCATTAATTTTCTTATCATCCTTGACAGACAAATTGTCATCTTAGTGGATGCTATGAAATACTTTTCTTATATTTTTAACTTTTAACACGACCCAGATATCAAAGTAACTTGCAATTTAAATATCAGAGTAAAATCATGTTTATAAAAGCTTTTGTAGTAACCTATATATTATTTAAAATTAAATTAAAATTTAGACAAATCAAATGTTGCGTTAAATGCAAGGAAAACCACGAAAAAATCTTTTAGCTAACTGAACTATAATAACGTTACAGCTGTATGTTCATTACCGCAATGAATTATTTTTTTAACCATTAATTTTCTTATCATCCTTGACAGACAAATTGTCATCTTAGTGGATGTTGTGAAATACTTTTCTTATATTTTTAACTTTTAACACGACCCAGATATCAAAGTACCTTGTTATTGAAATAGAGGAGTAAAATCGTTCTTTGAAAAACTTTTTGAATGAAAATAATTAGAATTTCCATTACACACAAATGAAAACTAGGAAAACGCTTTACTAGCAAACTAATTGTACGCTAACAGGCTAGCTTGGAATGTTTACTAAAATGTTCTTTATTTTATTCATTCATTTTTTTTTTGTAAGTACATAAATTGTGTGTTTTATTTTATTTCAAATATTTGAATTTCAGAATGATATAAAGAATTAAATTTTAAAAACATATTAGTTTTTTTTTTTTTAATTTTAAAATTTACGAATTATAAATCTTTAAAAAAATCTGGAAAAAAAATGTGTCATAAAATTTGGGAATTTCAGATTTTTCTGGCAAAGAGACTGAATGTTATCAATTATTATTAATCATTACAACTTATAAAAATCAAATAAAAAAAGAACAAATTATGTACAGCTGCAATAAACAAGCACCGCAGTTCACTAGAGGGCGTGGATATAGAGTACAAACTAGTTACTAGACCAGTGATGTCAACGTTCACCGTGACGTCCGTTTGGTCCAGTGATTGATCTTTCTGCCTTTATATCTATGGAATCAACATTAAAATATGCAAAAATTGTACATAAATTCATAATTTTATATAATTCATTTTTGCAACAATAAGTTTTTTGACATAACAATTTTAATCAAAAAATTTTAAGTTTCAATCCTCCACTACAAATTTCTCACATGAAAATAAAAAAACTTTCATGTTTTTTTTTATTTTATTATTATTCTTAATCGGACGAAGAAAACCATTCTAAAGAAAATTAAGAAGAAGAAAATTATTCACAAGTAAAGTTTTTTTTATTATGAACACTTACCTGCTTTATAAATCTGGAGAATTCCAAAAAGATATGTTCTTCTTTTGAAAACTTTATTCCCAAATAATATAGATAATCCCTACATTACTTTAAGATGACATACCACACAATAAAATTTTATAATTGCAAGATCTCGATATGAATTTCAATATGTAACTTAAAACAGAATAGTTGAAATTTTATCATTTAAAATCAAAAAATACTTACAAGAAAACGTTAAAAATTTATTTATAATCAACATAAATTATATTATTTCAAGTAATTCGGATTATTCTTTTCAGAATTACATAGATTCAGAAATCAGGGTTGGGTTTTTGACGTCAAAAAGTGGTTTTTGACATGACATGGGTATAATACTGGTTTAAACCGTCAAAAACTGAAGTTTGCCAAAAAAATGTATAAACTTCAAAACTACCAACAGTTGCCATGCATTATATTGAAATTTAATTATACTATAGGTAATCAGCAGGTTTTAAAATATTTTTTAATTAAAATTAAGGTAAAATAACAGATTTAAAATCTCAGAAATTTATATTCAAATGCATGTGCAGAAAATTTTTTTAAATATTTATATTTTGAAAAAAAAATTTTTTTTTGATACTTAAGAAAATTAAAAGTTTATTACTATGCATTTTTGACATATAAGGAACATATAAGTAATATTTATAAGGAACTTACAAGTTATGTTGTATAAATACAAACTTGATACAAGTGTATGATAAATTTTTTTAATGTTATACCGAATATCTTTATTATCCAGTATGTTAATTTGAATTTAAAAGTAGTTATATTTGTGAATAATGATAAATATAATTCCTATTGTTTATTATATTTATTTATAATTATTACACTTATCATTTTAAAACTATTTTTACCTCTTTATTTTTTTCCCCACTTGTATTAAGAATACAAATAATGCATATCTTGAAAGCAAGAAGTAATTATTCAACAGCTGAATATTTAGATATTCAGCAAAACTATATAGTATTCAGCAAAATGAAATTCACTAGTATTTGGATAAACTAAATTTTCAGCATAGTAAATGAATAGGCTGAATATACTGTAAATCGACACTAACTACTCTGTGTATTTAACAGAAAGCACTTAAATTTATATTGTCTTATGTTAAAAAGATTATTAAGAAGATTTAAAAGAATATTAAAAAGATTTTTCTTTAAAAGATGTCTAATGTACAAAACTGCTAATGTTTATCTTTAAAAATGTCTAATTTTTAGTATAATTTATACTATACACTAAATTTGGTTATAAATAAATTTCTTAATAATATCACTGCAGATTTTCAATAACACATGAAAATGAATACATAATATTACAAAAGATGTGAGCTTTCAAAAGTACAAGATTTTGGTTACTATTCAAAATATAAGTGTTTCTTCAAAATTTTAAATTTATTTTTTTTAGAACATATTTAGAAACACTATCCTTTATAAAAAATATATAAATTTAATATACTAATTAAATTTCACATATGAATATAGGTTTTTGACATTTTTGACAGAGAGGTTTTTGACGTGACAGTTTAAACCATGGTTTAAACCGTCAAAAACTGTCACATGTCAAAAACCTGCCAACCCTGTCAGAAATATATACTATTCTATAACTATTTTCAGTTTTGCATGTTCTAAAATTACATTTATTCATTGAAAAGAAGTAAGCAATGTTGACTTCACTTTATTTGCAATGAATTGGAAGAAGGAAAAAAAAAGTATTTCACAGTAATACACACATCTGTAACAGTATGCGATCACGAAATTGGAAGTTATCGGTTGCAAGCTTGTTAATAATCAAAAGTTAAAAATTATTGAGAAATTGTTTTTCAAATGTTTGGGAAATTTTGTTTCTTATTTGCTATTAAAAAAATGATGTCCGACACTGTCAGTGATTATGATAGAACTAAATAAAAACTTAATAAATAGACGTTTGAAAATATGCTCTTCACTAGAGGGCGTATTCAAGCGTTGCGATTCCAATAAACCAGTCAACATAACCCGTTTGACTATAAGCTGAACCTTAGCATACAAAGATCTAGACGGCATTACTGAATGAGGAAAAAATCAGCTTCCCCAGTGGTGGTTGACTGGGGAAGCGTGAACTCAAGAAGTGTTGCACCAAGCAGAGTCCTCAATTCTGCTTTGAACATGTAAAGTCTATGGCGGGCTTGTCATATTTTAAATCGATTTTTTTTTAAGAATCAGAGTGATCAATTAAAAAAATACTATTAATTTTTCAATCTTTCCAATCCACGAAAAAGTGGGTCAAATATCCTTATTGCTTTTTGTAATAGTTATTGTCTTTGAAACTCGAGTCACTTTCGACTTTTCAGTAAGGGAGGAAAGCAACTTTCTCCCCCAAGTTCATCCTCCAGGAGACGATTGCGGTCTCACAGTGACTTATCTTCTCCGTAGGTGGTCTTCCTCCCAATCTCCGAAATACTAAGGGCAAGAACTAGCAGCTTTTTCGTTCCTCAATGAAATAGATATCCCACAAAAACAAAATGAAAGAATTGTTATATTCCACAAGAACAAATTGTTAAGATTTCTGATTATCAATAATGTACAGTAATTTATCTTTCATCAAATTTTTGATCATAGATCAAACCCAAGAAAGCGTTTTTATTTAGTTCTCACTTAGATATATATTTGTGCCCTTTAACTTGCCTAAGTTTTTTTTTTTAAAGTTTCTTTACAAGGGTTAAAATATAGTAAAACCAAGCTTCAATCAGACTTAGATAAAAGAAAAACTTTCTGCGAACACAAAATCCTCATTAAAAAATATTCTGCGAATAAATCTCAATTAGGAAACTTTCTGCAAGCAATTTATTAACTTTTGTAACTAGTTTCAACTCTTTCACTGCTACCTAATTTTTGACAATATTTGTTCCAAAAAAAAAATCAGATTTTTTTTAAAAAAAAGTGCTTCAATTTTTCTAAAACTCTACATTAATTAATACACATTCCAGCTCATTTCCCCCCTTTAAATTTAGCAATTTTTTGAAGATTTAAAACTAATTATTGACTTGCTGAATTTTCTGTTATTGGATTAGACTTTTCTAAAATTGGGTACGGGGTAGAAAATAGAAATTCTGACCATTTATTTATATACATAAATATATAGTGTATATATTTTTTATAAATATATAGCGCATATATTTTTGTATACAATGTATAATTAAAGTACATAGATATATTTTTGAGCCTACTCTACAATTCAGTATATAATAATAAACAAAACTTACACCTTGTACAATAATGAGTATTATTAAAGAAGTTTCTGGGTTGGCGACAAATTTTCCATGAACTGCGTTTGCACGCTCGATTATATTATTCATCTCTGCCTCCAGCCAACATGGAATTTCATTGGTTTCAGAAAAAAATTCTAATGGTGCAGAGGTAATGCTTTAATATTTTAATAAAATAGAATGAAAAGAATTTGGCCCATTACTACATATATATAATTTAAACAGATATATTAAATGAAATATAGCAGGGTTCGAAAAATCTAAAATATTTTATATATCCAGCAGGGCATGTCATTCTTTAAAATACAAGCCTGAAAGAAACTTTTACATGATCGAACATCTTTTACAATTGCATACTAGAGAAAACCCATGGATGTATCAATTATTAGTCTGTCTAAAAAATTATATATCAACATCTATTAATAAAATATATTCCCTTTTAGCTTGAGCAATAATGTCTGATAACTTTTTTCTACAGAAACACTATTACTATTAATGAGAAATATTAATAACAAAGATGTATATTTGGCATTGCTAACTAGGAAGTATTAAGTACAAATAGGCATTGGTAGAGTGAATACGGAGCATTCTAATTTAACAAAGAATAAATATTATCAGAATAAGGCATTATTAACAAGTGCATGACCTTAAACGGGTTGTTTTAAAATAATGTTATAAACAGCATTCTCCCTAAGCGTTTCTTGAAAGGCAGCCCATGCTGCTTGTCCTTTGATCGCTATAAATGCCCCCCCTTTGCTGTTTTTGTAAAAGTAGGGCGCCATCCCTTAAAACACTGTCTTTACATTCAGATTACATATTAAAAAAATTTATTCATTGTTTTTAAATAATTATACACTTGTAAAATTATCTGCACTTATAGGTTTAATTTCGATTACTAGATTATATCACAAATATTTACTTTGTTAGGATTATTCTAAACTGGTAAAATTTTTATTTTTTCTCCTTCAAAAAAATGCATTTTTAAATGATTATTTTCGAATAATTTTCAATTCAAATTATTAAAAAAAAACAATCAAGTTGTTTATCAATTAATCATTTTTTTGCTAGTTTACTTTTTTTAAAAAAAAAATATGCACAAATACTGCTTTTTAGCATGCCTTTAATTATTTTTATAGACTACAAAATTTTTCTTTATTTTGATAATGAGAGATAATTACGATTTGAAATATACTCATATAAAATAGTATGAGAGGATAATTTAAAAATTTTTGAGCATAAAATTCAGTTATTACCAATATTACACATTTTTATAATATTTTCATCAAAATTCGAAGGGTATTTTATGGTAATTCTGTTTGAATAATTATATGCCCATTTGAGGATAAAAAATTCATGTTTTTACAGGCTCCAAGAATGCATGGATAAACAATTTTTGAGCTCTGACGTGAAGGCAAGTGGTCATGTTCTTAAGTGCTGATACAACTGGAAAAAATATTTTCCCAAAACCTCAAAAGTTGGAAGATATGTAAATGTTACATTTTACTTGAAATAAAAAAAAAACATTTTATAGTAACAAAAAGTACAACACAAAAACTCTGTGATAAATTTCTTTTTATATAAAAAAAACAAAATAGATTTCATAGAATGTACAAATATACAATTTATAAAACAGTGAATTTGTACAAGATGAAAGACGTCTAGAAAGTTCAGGTACCTAAAAAAATAAGAGAGAAATAGCAATATAATATATATTTTTAAATATTATCATTTGAAAAAATAATGCACTTAAAATAAATCTTTCTTTGTATTTTGAAAATCACATTAAAATTCTATAAAAATGACAAAAAATGTGTTGTTTTTCGTTGTTATCATTGTTGCGTGCCAGCTGAATAAGTTATGAGAAAAAAATCACCAACCAGCAATTCTAAGTATCTAGACAGCTAGGATACTTATGAATCTTTCCTTATCACATAATATCAATGACAGCTGTGATCAATGTGTAATTAATATAAGTTATAAATTTCAATTTCGTTTAGATAAAAAAGCTTGAGCAAAAACAGGTATCTCTATTTTTTTCTTCTTCTTTTATTTAGTAACAAATCCAGGGGTCTGTCTAGGTTTTCTTGAGAGATACCAATTTTGTGAAAATTTAGACATAATTTGTCAAAAAATTTATATTAAAAAATAAACACAAAAATACGGTAAGGTCATAAAATATCTTCAAAAATTGTCACTACAAATAAAAATAATTTAAGATTGGAAAATTTCTTTATATCTTTCTCCATATATTCAAAAATAATTTTAAAAGTTTGGGCTTAAAATTGTATCCAAATTTAAAAATCCATAAAAATTAATGTCGATAGTTAAATTTCAACTTAAATTTAATAAATTCGTGCATTTAACAGTACTAGTACTAAAAGTTATTTTCATGATGAAAACATTTTCCCCTAGGTCATACAGAAAAAAGTTTTGCAGAGAAAAAAATGTATCATACATAAAGGTCTGTTTGAATAAATTTACAATAGTGTTTCAGATATTGTTTAGAATAATGTTCAAATTTCGACGTCCTGTAAAGTTTATAGAGAGAGAGCCTTGTCATTTCATTTTTAAAAAAGAACTCCACAAAAAAAAAAGCTTTCTTTGATATAGTATAAGTGACCGGTTAGGTTTACCACATTGCACTATCTGACCTAACACATGCTACCTTTTCTGATCGTAAAGACACGCCTCCAAGTAGAACATCGAAGTCGCACACCATTAGCTGCAGTCAGTAAACGGGGTGGAGTGTGCGACCACTTTGATCAGCCTGCGTAAGGGGCGAGGATGCTACGTATTAGTCCTCGTTATACTGTTCAATGGTAAAGTGCTTGACTTCAATCCACCCCCTCTGCAGAGGATCAAAATAGCAATGGCATGTCTTCGGATCATCCCCAGGGATGTTTCCCAGACAGTCCTCTATAGCCCATTGTACAGCTCTAGTGCGGCATGAATAATGTACCTACCATCACTTCATGTATAAAATTTTTTTTTAAAAAAAAGAGTTTTTAGATGCATGTAGGATATAAGGTTAATTCATTTCCCTATTTTATACCTTTATTCTCATTTTTAAGAAGGAAAAAAAATTTTTTTTTGTATAAAAATAGGCAAACATTTGTTATTTGAAGTGATTGATTTTCATAGGGAGAGAGCGATGGAGATTGCATGCTTGTTACAGAAAAAAAGGGGTGACCGGAACGTTCTGCAGGAATACAGATGCAAAAAAAAAAAAAAATATGCAATACATGCACTGAAAGTGTGCAAAAAACAGACCACCCTGAATAACTTTTGATCTAATTATTGGATCTTCTCAAATATGATAATTAATAAGTGATTATGACATTTTAAGTAATGAAATCTGACAAAAAATAAACATATTTTCTTTGAATAAACATATCTTTTCTTCAACAAATTAGGATTACTGACCCTCAAAATATTGGGGGTCAGTAATCTATCCCCAACAACCTGGGAAATATGTTTCCACTAGTTGGGCTAGGAGAGCACTCCATTATTTGGAGATCTTAATGTTTATTTTTTGCATATTTCGCTATACCTCAAGAACTTTTTAAGGGAAATGAAAAATTTTTGTACACAATTATAAAATTAGTTTATTCAAAAATAATTATTAGTAAATGTTAATTATTTTATTTAAGAATGGCTGAAAAATTTTTGAATTGTAAGGTGTAAAATTTTTTGCATCATTTTAAAGAATATAATTTTACAAAGCAAAATTTAAAGTGTGAGTAGATCGGATGAATAGTTCCTGAGAAATTGAATTTCAAAAAAGTCAGATATTTGAAATTCGATTTCTCAAGAACTATTCAATTGATTTTTCTCAAATTTTGTATTTTAGCATGCAAAATTATATTCTTAAAAATGATGCAAAAAATTGCACTCCTAAGAATAAAAATATTTTTCGACTATTATTTAATAATAAAAAAAAATATTTACTGAAATTTATTTTTTGCATAGAATTATCTTTGGACAAACGATTATTATAATTGATTGCAAAAATTCTTCAATTAGCTGTAAAAGTTTTCGAGATATGGTGAAATACTCAATAAATAAAATTTACGTTAAGAAGTTCAAACTTTGAATCGCTCTCCTGACCAAACTATGGGGACCCTATTTCACAGATTGCGGCCTTATATTTTGGAGGTTAAAAATTCAAATCTGCTGAAAAGAAAGTATTTTATTCAGAGAAAGTACTTTTTGTGTCAAATTTTGTAACTTAAAATATCGTCTGCACTTATTAATTAGCCTATTTGAGGTTGCCCCTTTGAGCCATTAAGATTGAGTCCTAGAACATGAAGATCTGATCATTAGATTGAAAGTTTCTCAGAGTGGTCCCTTTTTATGTGCACTGTACATGGTACAAATAATAAAACTAAAGCATATAAAAGTGATGAAAAATTGTTCGTTTTGATGTTATGCAAATTATTATTATTTTTTGTTCAAATGAAAAGAATTTATAATACAATATAGAATTTTTAATACAAAATATTGGGTATGGTTTGGTTATTATATTGGTTAAATTATTCTGTTTCATCACATTATTATTCTGTTTCATCACATTTAAATTATTCTGTTTCATTTGTCAGCATTTCCGCATGTTTTTCAATACAAAGTACTTAGAAATCTCATTGCCCAGTGTATTAGCTGGTTAAAGAGAAGGCTAAATAAAACTTCGTATTCTTATTAAATTTTTAAGATAACATTTATGTCATTATAAATCTATAATTCAAAGTGTAGAAAAACTTTCTTACTTTATAGAATTGAGACTGCTTTTAAACTACTTACTTGCAATTTTGCTATTGATCTATTCTATTAAATATTTTATGAGATATGCATTATCAATTTTGAAGCTTCAAAAAGTAATAGTTTGAGTCAAAATATTAGTGGGGTAAAAAACAAACTAATATTTTGTGAAAATCATTTTAGAAAATTACACAGGGAAAAGAACCCTTCCAATCCTAGTTATGGTTGCATTCATGAAAAATCAATTTTAATATACCTGGCGTGAGGCAAACATTTGTGATGTCTTCTCAGGAATATTTTGGCATTGAAACATAACTAACAACCAGTTTCCTGATCTTCTCATGGTTTAAAACATAATTACAGTTTGAAAATATCTGAAAACAAATCATCATAAGTATCAAACAAAAAACATAATTATTTTATTTTTTAAATATGAACATTAACAAAAGCAAACAATTATTATTGAAGTGCTGAAATTTGCTCAATTCATTTTCGGAAATTTTACTGAACATACAAAATGCAGTTTTAATCCAGATACCTTTTTACCTATGAATATTTGCAAGTTGACCTTTATCATCAAGATATCAATTTATTCCATAGAATAAATGGGAGTAAAAACCTTTGTAACTTGTCTACGATTGACTGCTAAATAAGTCAAATTTGTTTAGGGGTGTCCCCTACATAAAATGACTAAAAAAAAAACTTTTTCAGAAAATTTAGAACTATACTATTTTGTCACGCATTAAAATTATACTCAATTAGTTAATATTTAAAGCTAATCTAAGTCTCTTCATGAGTTGACCATAAAAGAAACTTATGAGGACTTGTGTAATAAATATGTTTGTAAGTACTATAATATAAATTTCTAAATGATGAAATAAATACATTTTTAAGTTTTATAATAGCCTCTACATATGTTTTAATGCATTGAGATTTGAAAAAAAAAATATTTATTATAAATAACTGGCTTTTAAGTTTTCTAATTGCCTACATGTATATTTTAATGCATTGCCTATAGGTATATTTAACCCCTGGTTTGTGGATCAAATGGTAATGGGCTGCATAAGGAACATTAAATTATTTCTTTTATTCACAGTGGAGTATTTTTCTTGGGTTTGCACAGCTTTCCACACATGAGATAATCTGGCAGCCACCAAGCATGTAATAGTATTTTATTTTTGTTTAAATACATGTTTTGCTTTAAACATGAACAATCAACATTCCTTCCCGCCACTCTCAGCAGGACAAAATAAAATTATCAAACATTGACCTGAATGCAGAGAAAAAATGCTTGGGGAGCACTGTTTAATGTATTGAAATTTGAAAAAGATTAGTTATAAATAACTGACTTTTAAATTTTTTAATCGTTCATATATAGTTTTAATGTATCGAAATTTGAAAAAAAAAAAAAATAAAACATAAAACATTTATAACAAACAACTAGCATGCATAACTAACAAAGTGTGCATATCCAATTTTTTAAACTAATCAGTTTATTATTAAATTCGAGTCATAAATTATAATTCATTCAGTGAATATTTTCATTTTTTAAGATATATGGCATAGTTGACAAATAAAATATTAATGTTATATTATAAAAAAAAATTATACAACTATATTTCATTTTTTAATTCGCGATCGTAATGAACTATAAGGGGCATTGTTGTATGAGACGAATACCTGCGATTTCTATATGAACAGTAATTCAGTTACTTACTCTGGAGACGTCTTTAATGTAGCGTGCAGCATTGTAACGTTCCTTCTTTATAGTGGCTTATTAAATTTAAAAAAGAAAAATTTTGATATTCTTTCTTATGCAAACGAAAACAAAATGGTATATTTTTTTTTTGAGAAGGAACATCCAAAACACATGGGAAAAATATTTGTGAATAAACAGAAAAAGTATGTAAATTCTTATGAGAGTTAAAACCTAATGCCTAAGAAATAGTTTTACTAAATTTAATGATGTAACATGAAAGGCCCATTTAAACTTTACATTCCATAGTTTTAAGAATCATAATACTTCAAAAATTAAAATGAACAAAAAGTAGGACATAAAGCCTCATAATTTTATATAATTTAATTTTGTAAACAAAGTTTCATGACAACAATTTAAATCAAAAAAGTTTAATTTTCAATAAAAATCATTATTTAGAAACTAAAAAACGTAAAATAAAGAATGCTTACGAAACAAAACAAAAAACAATTCTTTTTTGACGCCATTTCTCAGTGCTACGAAAATTCGTCTTTGGGATTTGCCAAAAAAAAACAAAAACAAGATGCAATTTTATTTTTTCAAGAGCGAAAAATTTGACCGAAAAAACGAAAATGTACCAATTCACATAAAGTGTTTTATTTCATGATTTGTCGCAAAACATTTTAGGTGTAGAGTGGCGGCACTTAAAAACCGCCAAATCTGTAGTTGCGGTGGCGTTAATACGTAAGTACCGTATTTTTATTCCGTACTTTTCTGAATTATATTAATTCAAACATTAGAATGTTCAAGAAGTATACATAAACACATAATGTTATACCATTTAATTTTTCAAAAAAACTATTTTAACAACAAATTTTATTAAAGAATTATGAACAAAAAACGTACAATAAAGAATTCTTAGGATATAAAAAAAAAAAAAAAACGATTTTCAAAATTCCTCATATTGAAATAAAAAACTTCCATAATGTTTCTTTTTTTATTCTTATAGTGCTTAATTATTAGAGATAAGAAAACCATTGTGTAGAGAACTATCATCAAATAAGAAAAAAAAATTATTTATAAGTAAATTTTTTATTATAAAAATCATAACACTTACCTGATTTATGAATTCGGAGAATTCCAAAATGATATGTTCTTTGTTTGAAAACTGTATTCTCAAATAATATATAAATAGTTTATCCCTTCATTACTTTTAGATAACATACCATGCAGCAAAATTTTATAATTGTAAGATCTCGATATGAATTTTGTAGCTTAAAAACAGAATAGCTGAATTCTAGTTGAAATTATTCTTTTAAAACTAAAAAAACACTTACCAAGAAAACAATAAAAATTTATTACAAATCAGCACAAATGATACTATTTCAAGTAATTCGGATGGTTCTTTCTTGTTATTTTCCGAATTATATAGATACAGAAATATAGACTATTCTATGATGAAGAAGAATATAAGTATTACAGTGCTGTACATTCTGAATTCACATTATTCATTGGAATGACGAAAGCAATGTTGACTTCACTTTAATTTGTAATGAATTGAAGACAGAAAAAATTATTTTACCGTAATACACACATCTGTAACAGCAAGTGATCATGAAATCGGATGTTATGATGTTGGTAATAGAAAGGTAAACATTATCGAGAAATTGTTTTTCAAATGCTTGGCGTATTCAGCTTCAATGTTTGCCATGTTCTGGTTAGTTTCTTTAAGTTCTTCTACTTTTTCCTTAGGGAAATTTTGCTTCTTATTTGCTGCTAAGAAAATGGCGTTCGTCATTGCCAATGGTTACGATGGAATTAATGACGGATATTTTCAGGCTCCCTCTAGAGGGCGTACTCAAGGGTTGCGATCGCGAATAAAAGTAGAGTTCCAATTATCTGAGCTTACGCTTTAACCGAACTATAAAATATTTCAAGGATTTTTCTGTTCTAGTTTATTTTTAAAACTACTGACGAAAAAAATTCTGAATTTGAAAACTGAATTTTGTCCTAGTATATTTTTTATTTTTAAAACTACAGGCAAAAATAATTCTGAATTTGAAAACGAAATCCAACAACCTAATCCGATGAAATGATCATTAATATCGTCAATAACAAAAATGAATCTAGCGACGATAAAGACAGTGAAAATCAATATATAAAAATCTCTCATACAGATGGACTATAAGCTATCAAAAGTGCTGAAAGTGAATATATAGAACAACAAGATGCCTCAGCAGCCTTTCTGTTTCCCTGAAAAATGGTGAAGCATTGCTGCAGAAAAGTGCCAAAGTAATGTAAAACAAAAAACAATTAAAGACTTTTTTAAGTAATAACTCTTTTATTCTCGTATAATTTATTTATTTCAAATGGCGGGGGTGAATTGACATGTTAAAGAATAAAAACACAGGAACATAACAATAAAGTAAAAAGTCATTTCCTCAGGATTGCTCGTTTCCCAATATTGCTCAGTAGACGACGACCCGCAGAGGGCCCTGCAGCACAGGATGTGGCCGCCATCCAAAACAGCTTGGCTCTTGCACAGAGAACAATAGGGATCAGGTGCCAGCCCTAAACGAAACTGGTGCGCGGCTAGGCAATCAGGTCCAGTATATAGTCGAAACTGAGTCATCGCTACGCGGCGCGGCCGGCCAGTCTGGAGTGGTGTTCTCTCGAAGATCTCTCCACACTTTGGTTTTTACCCTTTCTGATAATTGGTGATGGAAATCCCCATTGATTTTTGATCTAACAATCCTTTTTGAAGTTGAAAAGGGGACTGGGCTACAAAGAGCCTGGAGAATTCTTGTGCTTATCCTTGCCAAAACATCAGCTCTCTCATTTCCTGCAATATCACAGTGCTCGGGAATCCTTTGTAGGGCTACATTTTTACCAAATTGGTGGAGTTTATGTATCGCAGCCTGACATTTTAGAACATCGCAAGTGGAAGGGCAATGCATAGATTCAATCGAGCAAAGTGCCGCTTCGAGTCTGAAAGGATAACCACATTTGAAAAAGACTCAATAAACAAAAAAGCTGTTCGAGAGCGATACGGATAGCACCAACTTCCCTGTCAAAAGCAGATCTATTGGCACCCACTGGGGCACCAAAGGAGAAGAGACTATAAAAGATACCAGCTCCAGCATTTGGTTGATCCAGATCGAAAGAGCCATATGCAAAAACTCTCAGCCAGAGCGGTTCCGGGTAACGGATTCCCATTATCTCCAGCACAAGAAGGTGGGGAGCAGAGGTAGACGTTTCACTTTTGACAATGTGATAATAATAGTACGCTCTTATAAGTAAGCTGTTTAATTATAACATGAATTGTATGTGGTATAAATTTTGCATTTGTTAAATGTATTACATTTATACCTACTCTTTCCTTTTTTTTTTATACTCTTTGCTTTAACCGAGCTTTTCAGTTATCCGAGTGAGTTGTGGTCCCCATTAACTCGGATAATCGTGTGGATCACGGCTCGGATAATCGGGACTCTACTGAAATATGACATTATATTATAGAAATTTTTAAAAAACCTCCACTTTGGATCCAGGAGGTCCAGATAAACGAGTGTGTACTTTCAAGCTATAACTTTCCCTAGACTTACTTTAGGCACAGCTCTCCTCATGATATCCTTGTAATCATCTTTGTTTATGACGCCTGAACTGTAGAATGGCTTCAGCACCATTTTAACCTCAGCTGCAATATCTTCCATAAATGCCTGTTTCTTGTCAGCCTTAAAAAATAAAAAACATCTAAATAAAATATCTTATATTCTTTCATCTATTCTGTGATGTGTTCAAATTGAGGATGAGACATTAGAACATGTAACATTGTGCAAAAGTGTTCTACATGAATAAATAATACTAAATAACTTGGGAAAAGTAAACAAAACAGTTGTGCAAAATTGTGTATAAAATATTTTCTATTATTTAAAAACCAAATTATTATTATTATTTTAAACCTTTTCTCTAATGATATAAATCATCAATATAATTGCGTAATCTTTTTATACCACAGAGTTGACAGAATAAAGAATCAATCTATTTTCAGAGATTCTGTCCACATTTGATAAACATAACTGCATAAAATTCAAAACCATTACATGCTTGCTAAAATGTTTTGTCTTTAGTAAAAAAGATGTTATTTCTCAAACTTTCTTTTCCATCCACACATTTAAATTTGTAGAACTAAGAAAAAGAGGCAATCAATAATTTGAAACAATTAAAAGTCAATGCAATGGATTTTTTAATCTTTTCTTAGTGAATAATATACGCTACACTTTTCTAATATACCCTTACCACTTGCATTTTTTATTTTTTCAAGAGTCAGGGGGTCCTGTGGGGTTTGCCCTGGCAGCCACATCCTCCGGGTCATTTTCAAAATTTATTATTCAGTTAAAATGTTACTTGGATAAGATATTATTTTACTTGGCAATTTGAGTTCTGTATTATTATTTTACGAAATAAAAGTTTTACTCTAATTAATAGTCTGCTTTCATCATCTATAATTTTTTTTTATTTTCAATATATATATTATCAGTAATTATCTCTTTTTCTTATCTGAATCAGATTAGATACACGAGTTTGTTCACCTCCAGAACAATGTCAGGTTGTTAAAATAGATCTTCTTGTGACACGAGAAGCATATGCATATGGGGAGGAGTAGTTTCCCACCCTATAGCGCTTATTACATGAGAATTTAATGGTCTTTAAGTGGCAGGAAGTTAAATATGGTCTTTTTTGTTTTCCCTCAAATTTTATAACAGCACCTTCACTACAATACCTTCAAGAATTAGAATGTCCCATGTAACAGGCAAAGAGAATCCATAGGTACATCAACCGGAAACTGCTCACAGAGGATTAATATTGAGTGCTGTTAGGCTAATTTCAGTTATAGCCCAAAACCGCACAGAAATGTTGAGTAAATTCTGCCACCTATGTCGAGGTGCATTGCACCTGTTCCCAGTCGGTATCCTAATTGGTCTTTTCCACTGAAATACTGATTTTTCAGCTTTGTCTTTGAATTTTGCATAGTGACTTCAAGTAATAAATAAATTATCTATGAAATAATAATTGCTTCACATAAGAACTAAGTAAAATAAATTTAAAACTAGTGTAATAGATCAGCGATTCCCCCTAAAGTTCAGAGAAACCCAGGGATTCCGTGGAGGAGTCACTGCGGTTCTATGAGTTAGGACTTTTTTTTCTCCATTAATGATATTTGAAATCTGTAATTTTATTCACATTAAGTCTACAATCCATTATTTGTTTAATATTGTGCTTTTTTAGTTATTAATCAATTTCGTTCATTTATTTAATAAAACAAAATGTCAGGGAAAAAAATAGTATTATTTAAAATAAAAATTCTGATAACAATATACTAAAAAAAAAAAAAAAAATTATGAAAAATATAAGCATTATAAAAAAAAAAATGCACAAATATTTCCCATAAAATCTTTCAATTCAATAAATAACCATTCTTAACATTCATTCCATGGGTAACCATTCTTAACATTTAGAACAGTTCTTTCTATTTTCATTTGAACAAAAATAATAATTCAGCTTATTTTATGAAGTATTTTCTAAATGATTAGTAGCGTTTCTTTGGTAAATATGTTTACAACTGCTAATAAACTTTATTAATTAATAGCCAGCCCTTTCATCCCTTCAGTGGGTCAGTCAATAAAATGAGTACCAAGCATGCTTGAGGACTAAACACTGAGGGTTCCGCTGACCATCCAACCGGAACATCTGCTCTTGCACTTCAGGTCAAGAAGAGTAGGCCTTGTCTCTCTATGGGCTGTTGCGCCCCTGAGTTTAGTTTAGAGTAGCCAGAAAAAAACTGGGAACCACTACAATAGATAAACAAGCAAACAAATAGAACAATAAGAAAGTTTCACTCACTTTTTCCTCCTTTATCTCTTTGGGGTGAGGAGAGAGGGAGTTGTTCTTTACCATTTCAAACTCAAATCTTCCATTTATACTCACGGAAGAAGAATTCTTTATAATATCTTCAGCAGCTTGGCTGAGCACATCCAAAACATTCTTTTTCGATTTAATCTTTTTGTTAGAAGAACTGGTGGACTTCTCTTTCTTTGGAAATTTTTGTAGCAACATTTTATCTTTGTGGGTGGCATCCATTTCCTTGTGTTTCTTTCTCAACAAGTCTCCATCTTTACTATCATTACGTTTTCTTTTAGACGATGGAACTTTGACCATTTCTCCCTTGTAAAAACATTCTGAATCATGCTCGGTGGAAGTCTTTGTAAATTTCTGAAACAGACTGGAATCTTTTGATGACTCGTTATGAAGAACCTTAGAAGTAGAATAAGGAGAATCAATGCTTAGGTCACAGTCAAAATCTAAAGGTTCTTGTTTAATACAGCTAAGAGGAATCATCTCTTCCACTGATGGTGCATTTGAGGCAGATTCATCTATTTCTTTTTTAATTAGTTTCTCTATATCAGAATATGAATTTGAGTCATTACAGAATTCCTCTTTTATTACTTTCCCTTTGTTACTGGCTTCTTGATGATGTTTAATATACTTGTCACTAATTTCTTTTTCATCCCCTTCAAATGTCTTTCTTTTTTTTCCTGAGTTGCGTCTAGACTCCTTTGCATTCAAATCATCTGAGCTGTGCATTTTGTGTTCCTTTTTATCCTTCCCATTCAATTCATCTTTATGACTTTTGTAGTACCTTTCATCTTCGCCATCATGTTTACTCTTTTGCTTTGCCTTAATATTCGAATAATTAGTGCCAGACAAATTTTCCTTGAACCACTGAGACTTGCATTCAACACTTTTAATCTGTTTTCCTTCTCTTTTACTTTTGATCTTCAAATATTCAGAGCCAAAAGAATCATCCTTAGATCTCTGAGATTTGTGTTTAGAACTCTTATTTATTTTATCTTCTGCTTCACTTCTGCAATTTGAGTTTTCAGAATGAGATACGTCATCCCCAGACTTTTGAAATCTGCGATCAGAATTTTTATTTAGTTTGCCTTCTCCCTTATTCTTAACTTTTAAATATTCAGAGTCAGATGAATCATCTCTGAACTTCTGAGATTTGTGTTCAGAAATCATATTCCTTTTGCTTTTTCCTTCACTTCTGATATTTGAATGTTCAGAATCAGATGAATTATCCTTGGACTTCTGATATCTGCACTCAGTATTTTTATTTCTTTTGTTTTCTCCGACTTCTGAACATTCAGATTCAGAAGAATAGTCCTTGGATCTTTGAGATTTAACCTTTACACTTTTATAGAGTTTGCTTTCCTCCTTACTTCTCTGCTTTGAATATTCAGAATCTGAGGAATCATTCTTGGATCTCTCAGATCTATATCTTTTATCTTCTCTTTTTCTTTTGATTTCAGAGCATTCAGAGTCAGAAGAATCATTTCCAGAACTCTCAGTTTTTTGTGTAGCATATTTATTTATTTTGCTTTCTTTCTTACTTCTGATGCCCGAGTATTCCGAATCTGAAGTATCATCTTTTGAACTTTGAAAATTATGTCCAGTAATTTTTTTGCTTTCTTCTTTACTTGTTGTTTTGCTCTGCACAGTATGAAAATGTTTCTCACTCTTTTTTAATGGACTAGTATTAATATTTTTCAAAGTTTTCTCTTTATTTTCAAATTGATTATGTTTATAGCAACGATGCTCCTTTCGGCTTTTTGTTGACTCGCTGCAATCTTCTCTCAATTTAGCTTTATGCATATTTTCTTTATGTTTATGACTGTGACTATCTTCTACAAGCGAGCTTTCTCTATCATTGAACAATTCTAATTTATCTTTTTTGGGCATCTTTTCTTTTGATGATTGACTTCTATCTGGGGTTTTTTCATGACAATCATCAAAAGAACTTTTCTTATTTTCTATGCGCACTTTTTCTTTCAACGATTTACTTATACCGGTAGTTTTATCACGGCAATCGTCAGTAGAACTTTCTCTACTACTATTTAATAGCTCTTTATTTTTTGTGTGCATAGTTTCTTTTGATGACTGATTTTTGCTGGTGTCATGAGACTCGTCTGAAGGCGAGTTTTCTCTAGAGTAACTAGCAGCAATTTTGGAATGCTTTTCAATCTTTTTATCTTTCAATTTATCCTTACCATGAATTTTTTCTCTTGTTGATAGCCTTTTCTCTGGGAATTCGTCACAGTAATTATCTTTCAAGTAGCTTGATGTCTGTTTCGAAAAAAATTGATCATTTGATATTAATTTATCCTTTTCGTGTGTATTTTTTTTAGGTGGCATGGTCTTATCATGGGAATCATATTTCTTAGAAGCATCAGATAACCGCTTTGCTGAGGTTTTTGTCAATTCCTCTTTATTAGATATCTTCTCGTGCATATGCATTTTACTTCCATCATCAATCCTACTTTGGCTTTCTACCTCTTCTTTAAGGTGCTTATGATACTTTTGCTTATCAGCTTTTTGCTTTTTCTTTTGTAACTTTATGTGATGAGGATCTGAATGATCAAAATCACTTGAATCTGATTGCACGGCTATTTCATGATTTTTAATGAGTGGAACATTCTCATAACTATATTTTTTCCTTTCACGTTTATCTTTTAACTCTTTCTCGTTTAAGTGCTTCAACTTGTTCGTATTTTCAGAGGAGAGGCTTTTCGAGTGTTTTCCTTCACTGTTGGGAATGTCAACACAACTAATTTTTTTTAATGAATCAGCTGATTCCCGCCTAGATTTTTGGTGTTTTAACTTTTCAGTTGATTCGCACCTAAACTTATGCTGCTTTATATTTTCACGGGAAACATTCTTACCAGCACCTATTTTGTTCAATGAATCAGTTGAATCCTGAATGGACTTTCTTTTATTGAACTTCTCATGTAGAGTAGAATCTGCTTTATTTAGACCTTTATCGTTTTCCTGTAGTTTGCTATGTAATTTAAAAAAACTGTTATCAATATCTTTTGGAATTTCTTTATCATTTAAGCCTGCATTGTTTATACTTTCCTGAAGGCAGACCTTATCCTTCACAGTAGAAGAGGTCAACAACTGATTTACAGATTCATCATTGTTACTGCCACTTGATAGACAATTCAACTTATTCGTTTGAAAAAGGCTTCTGTTACCCTTTTTATCTCCAGTCTGTTCAAAAGAAAAAGTTTTTCTCACTAATGCTCTGTTGACTGGTGTTAGTCTAGACTGATAACTGGGCATAATGACTTGAGGTAAATTTTTATGTATACCTAAATTTTTAGGAGCTTCTTTCTTTTCAGCACTGCTTTTTGCTTTTGATAGAAAAAATTTGATTTCTTCAGGGTCATCTCCACTAACTTTATTTTTGACTTGATCAGATCTGTTTGCAGAGGCTTCACTATCATCAAGGGTATGTAAACAGTCCAACGCTTCATTTATAACAGGTTCACCACTTTTATTTTTTATTTGATCTAATCTACTTGAAAGCAACTCATAATTATCAGGAGCAAGTTGAGTTGCAGGTAAACTTTCTGAATCTTCGTTTGAAACAGTCTCGTCTTCCAACTGGTTAAACTTGCTCGATGATACTCTACAATCATCAAGAGCAATTTGGGTTGTGGGTAAATCATCAGAATTTTCATTCAATTTAGGATCATCAAGAGCAGGTTGAGTTGCATTTAAATCATCATAATCTCCATTCAACTTAGATTCCTCAGTTTTGTTCTTAAATGATTTGAACTTATTTAAAGGCATTCCCTGTTCATCAAGAGCAAGTTGAGTTGCATTTAAATCATCATAATCCTTATTCAAATTAGATTCCCCAGTCTTGCTCTTAAACGAGTTGAACTTATTTAACGGCATTCCCTGATCATCAAGAGCAAGTTGAGTTGCATTTAAATCATCACAATCTTCATTCAAATTAGATTCCCCAGTCTTGCTCTTAAACAAGTTGAACTTATTTAAAGGCATTCCCTGATCATCAAGAGCAATTTGAGTTGCATTTAAATCATCATAATCTTCATTCAAATTAGATTCCCCAGTCTTGCTCTTAAACGAGTTTAACTTATTTAACGGCATTCCCTGATCATCAAGAGCAAGTTGAGTAGCATTTAAATCATCATAATCTTCATTCAACTTAGATTCCCCAGTCTCGTTCTCATACGAGTTGAACTTATATAAAGGCATTTCCTGATCACCAAGAGCAAGTTGAGTTGCATTTAAATCATCATAATCTTCATTCAACTTAGATTCTCCAGTCTTGTTCTTAAACGAGTTTAACTTATTTAACGGCATTCCCTGATCATCAAGAGCAAGTTGAGTAGCATTTAAATCATCATAATCTTCATTCAACTTAGATTCCCCAGTCTCGTTCTCATACGAGTTGAACTTATATAAAGGCATTTCCTGATCACCAAGAGCAAGTTGAGTTGCATTTAAATCATCATAATCTTCATTCCGCTTAGATTCCCCACTCTTGTTCTTATACGAGTTGAACTTATTTAAAGGCTTTCCCTGATCATCAAGAGCAAGTTGAGTAGAAGGCAATTCATTAAAATCTTCATTCATAGAATCAGAATAATTGCTATTATTTTTTAAAGTTTCTGGCACTTTTTCCCCCTTTTCGGGTAAAGTGTTTTCTTGCTCACCACCTGAAGGCGATTTCATCGGCAATGGTTCATATAAATCCCCATCACAGGCACTGGAAATAAACGTATTGCTTGTTTGTGAGTTGACAGCTTCGAGACTGGATTTCAAATGTGGTATTGCAAGTATCTTAAAATTTGGTTCAGACAGCTTTTTGAAGTTCTCTGAAGTTAAATTTTCAACCTTTTCATTATTTTCTAACGGATTATCATTCACTAAATTTGATAGAGGCTCTTTTATTTGTTTTATTTCATCCAGATAATTTTTATTCTGTTTTGGATGATTTTGCACAGGTACAAAGGAAGCGAAAACTGGAGAATCAGAACTGTTTTGATTTTTTTTATTACTTTCTACATGTTCTTTTGCAGGGAATTTATCGTCCTTATTAGCTTCACCAGGTACCTGAATTATATTAGATGTTAATGAATCTAGTTTATTTTCTTCTTCAATACACACTTTACTTTTTAAAAAGGTGTTACAGTGATTGTTTGATTGATTTTCATTATTAATAGGCCTATCTTTTCTTTTAGATTTATTTGAGTCAGATGTGCCATCATAATTTTCTGAATCAGATGTAGATAAGTTCTTGTGAGAGGTTATAGCAGGTTGTGTGGCTGGTAGATCATCACCTCTGCCTGCAAGGAAAAGTTGTGTTTCAGGTAAATCAAGATCTTCAACAACAAACGGCTGTGTTTCTGGAAAATCGAATATGTCCTGACTATCGAATGAACTACTATCATTATTAACTTCTAATGTATTTGAAGGCTTGCAATCTGCAGGTTGAGTTGCAGATAAGTTACCCGATTCCAAGTGACTAACAGAAATTACATTATGAGAATCAAATTTTTTATGTCCACTTTCAAAAGGTTTTTTAAAAGCATTGGCATCTTTTTGCTTTGAAGTTAAAATAGTTTCATTCATTAATATGTTTGAAGTACTTTCAGTGTTTTGACACGGATTTAATGGATCCATTTCGTTGCTCATCTTCTCAGTGATTTTTGAAGTGGAAGTAACTTCAGATATAACTGATTTTTGGAAGTTGCAGGTTTTGGATGGGCCAGAGGTTTGACTAGGTACTTCATAAATTTGCTCTGAAACACAATTTTCAGGCACATCAGTTGACGGAATGCTTAATTTGTCATTTAATCCATTGTCTTGGATCAAAGAGAGAGGGATCTCCTTCAACTTTGGAAGTGGTTTAGATGAAGTTATGTTAGTTGTAACAATGCAGGTGTTAATTTCTGAATTTTTATTATAAGTAGCTGAGTCTAATAAGGTATTGCTCTCAATTAAATGCTTTGCATGCAGATTGTTAGAAGTGACACCCATACCACTACCATTTTCATCAGAAAAACTGTTAACATCTTTAAACTTTTTACAATCAGAAGTCAGCATGCCTGAGTCCATGTTATCTGTTTTTGGATGTTCACTGTTTGAATGTTTACCTTCCTCCAGCACGGTGCATTGCGTTACAGAGCCACGATTTTGAGTGATTATTCTTACATTGTTCAGTTCTGAGGGTCGACTTGGTGGCAACTCAGAAGGCAGTTCTTTTGGGTGAGTATCACCCTGTTGTTCAGTCTTAATTTTGGGATTATTCTGTTTCAAAAAATGATTGGCAAGGTTATTTTTAAGATTCTGAACCAAGGTTAAAATTTGAGCAGGTGACAGCTGTTTCACAAAATCGGCATTGCTCATTAAGGAGACAAGTTGGTCAGGAGAGAAAGCTTCAGTTGGACTTAAAGTTGAAGAGCTAGGTTTATTTTCACTGATAGATGGTAAAATAAAAACATCATCATCTCCTACAGACTGAAAGTCTCTTGAAGGACAATTGTCTGATACAATCAAAGTTGCGGAAGTTCTTGGTGTGAGAGGCAGATCATTTCCTTGTGTAGAAGCATTTGCCCTTTGGGTGTCAGAGAAATCACAAGTTGAAGCTATCTGCGTCAGTGGCAAGTCAGTTACTGAAGCTCTTTGTGTAGAAGGAAGTTCATTTGAAGAGTCACTCGCAATTATTTTTGATGTACCAAAGGGAAAAGATGGAACTGATAATGATGGATCTTCACTTTTTATCAATTCAGCAGCACATGAAGGCTGTACTTTCTTACTATGTGGTGCATCATCTAAAGTCTTTGATTTTGATGGTTGTTTTTCTGAATTAGCCTTTTCCTTTGAACATAAGGTAGAGAGTTTCTCTTGAGCACTTATTCCAAGGGAACTAGATGAACTACTCACAGAGACATTCAAGAGTGAACTATTTTCCAAACTTGATTTATGTCCTTGACTGTTTGGAATTGTGATTCTAGGTTGTGTTGATGGTAGTTCTTCAACAGAGGATGATCTAGAAGATAAGGAGGTTCTGCCACTTAAGTGATCACATGTTTCTTCGTCGGATAATGGTTCTTCTTTTATATTCAATACCATTTGATTAAAATCTGTTGCTTGAGATTCACTGAATGATGAATAATGAATCTTATTTTGAATACTCGAATTAGAATCATTAATTGGTTCTTTTTTTATCGTCACATTTTTAAACATTTCGTTCGATGCATAAGAAGTGTTTTCACTTGCCGCAGGGGTTGCATTACTAGGTGAAAGATTAGATCTTGGTTTTATAGAATTAATTGATTCCTCTTTACGAAAGGGCACATTTTTATTATCCCTGGAAGCGGTAATTCTAGAACTGGTGTCATCTAAATTCTCAAAGAGACTCTGGGAAGGTTCATAGTCTGCACTGCTTTCATCAGTATCCTCATAAAATTGATCACTATCTTCATTGGTTGTTTGAGTACTTACACCATATCCTTTGGTCAAAACTGAACTACATGCATCAGAATTGGATGGATTGGAAAGGGAATTAATCAAACTTTGGGATTGTTCCAAATCACTATCATCGTCAGATAAGGCACTTTGAGTGGATAAGGAAAGATGGAGTGGTGCTGATTTTGGTATGACTGGGGTCATTTCGTCATTAACTTCAGATGAAATACTGACATTTTTTAAAGTTTTGTTGGACACAGATGAACATACATTTGATGATTCAGAAGAGTTAAAACGATTGTAAAACATGATTCTTTTACTCCTAATATAATCAGATGAGCATTCATTTTCTGTGGTGGAATTGTTCTCATCTGAGGAGTTCAGTTTTGCAGCGGTAATCACATTTTCAGAAGATTTAGAAGCCCAGGGTTTTGAGTCATAAAAAGAAGGATTTTTAAAAGGTTTGTTGGTGTCAGGATCATGAAAAGTATTTTTCCACAATTCTTTTTTTGTTGGAGACATTTTGTGTTGAGAATGGCTATCTGCAGATTGTGGGGAAGGTATTTTTTCAGTTATTTTTTGCTGCTTGGGTCTGATAGATCTGGAGATTTTCTTGGAACTGGATGAGTTTTTGGGTAACACATCAAAAGGTTTTTTGAACTCAGAATTGGGGGAGCTATTCTGAGCAGGAATTTTGGATGAACTACTGGACAGTTTAAGTTTAGGAATAGCACCATTTTTAGCTGATGATAAACATGTCTTTGATGATGTCTGAGAATTCTCTTTAGAAATTTTTTTGGTAGTATTGTTTTCACTCTTTTTTGCCGTCAGGGATCCATCTGATTGAATGAGAACTTTATCAGGTTTTGAATATAGAAGTGTTTGACTTGCTAAAATGTTATCCAACAAGTTAATGGATGATGTAGAGGCTTGGACTATGGGTCTTGTCCTAGATTAAAAATAAATAAGCTAGTATTCACTGCATAGAGAAAACAAATTTTAAAACCATAATAAATGAAACAGATAAAAGATAGAATTGAATTGCATTTCTCCAATAACTGACCTGCGACACTTTTATAAAAAAAATTCAAATTAAACTGGAATAGTTAAAATTTTAAATTTTACAGCTTGAAATAAGAGTAATATAGTTTTACTAAATTGTTTAGCAGCATTTTGCTACTTGAAATGAAAATAAAATCCTAAACACTTTTATAAATTCAATATTAAAATTTAAAAATTGAAATTAATGCAAAATAATTTTTAAAAAAATTATAATTAAAAGTATAACCAATCAATATAATTAAAATTATTTTATGATAAGATTAATTTAAACCGCACAATGGTAGTTAAATTGGTGAATATCTTCTAACAGAACCTAAACTTCTAGCATAAAATTAAACTAACAGTCTGATAAAAATGAAAAGATTCAGAAGAGTTCTTCCTAAAAATTTCTTAGCAACCATTTTCATAAACAAAACTTGGATGATTACTTACTTATTGCCAGATCCTGATGACTGAGATGTAGAAGGCTTTGGAGTTGCAGGAGGATCACTAGAGAAGAAAAGCACATGATTGAACATTTTATTTCAATACAAAATAAAGGAAATTATCCAAAAGAAGTTAATGCTAAACTGTTCCAGGAGTAAGCAGGGGTACATATTAAACAAAAACTGAACAAAACAGCAGGCAGTTAACTCAGAGGAAGTTTTTGTACAATATTCCTTTTATTAAAAAATAGTGGTTATAAGATAATTCTTCTTTCTTTTTTTTTTTCTTCAAGGGTATCCATAATTTTAATTTTATAACTCCCCTCTTCCATTTAATATTTCATAACCGGTATTGAACGGCCGACCCAGCTTTTGGGTTTACAACTACCAATGTTCAACTCTATAGCCTTGTCATTTTGAACCCAATGTAGAAGACAAAGGAACTCCTGGAGCAAGTATTAGGGAGAAATTTGCATTTGTGAAGCACTTTTTGATGGAACTATCCTGCTTTTGCGTTACATGCAGAGTAAAACCTCCCACAGTTAGCCTGACAGCAAGGGGACTCTAACCCATGATACGTAAACCAATTGAGGATATTTTACATCAGCACTGTTATCGGTGCATGCTGGATGCGGAATTCGTATCAACCAGCCATTGCTGGGATTCGAACATGGTTCATCTCATTGGAAGGCAAAGGCATTATCCCCTGAACCACCTAGCTCCCCCTCTTCCATTGAGTTTATTGACCTGCACACTTTACAAATCAGTCAAAGCAGGATAAAAAGAATCACAATATTTAAAGAGATGCAACACAAAAGAAGCATGTAAAAAAAGGACTTTTTGAGGAATTTTGCACCGATTAACTTAATTTAATACATCTAATAGTTTATTCTTTATCTTTTCTTAGTTTTATGTAATTGCACATAGTTTAAACTTCATTTTATCATGTTACAAACACGAAAATGTACAAAATTTGCACTTATGTAATACAATTTATGTTTTAAACTTACTTTTCAAATTATCAATAATTTTTGTCATAGGTTGAAAAAAAATCATTCAAATTTAATTCTATTTTACTTTTTTCAAACTACATGAACGTAGTTTTTGTAGTACAAAGGATTTTCAAATTTTTTTTCTTCACAAAACGATGGCGTTTTGAAAAGAAAATTCAAACAATTATATAAAATATGTTACATTTTCAAAGATTACACTAAAAGTAGTCGATTCAATTAAAAATTTCCTACAGGCAACAAAGTTTATATTTACTGTGAGCATTGTGTCAAAATTTTAAATAAATCGGTTGAAAATCGTACTAATTAGCAATACAGAGAGAAAGAGAAACATAATTGCGAAGTTTTGTGACCAATAATCCAAATAAATATATAAAATTTTGCAACTAACAACAATGCATCAATATCAGGTCCATAAGATGCCTCTTCTTCATCATTTCCAGCAGTTGCAAGTGATAGCTTAACCTTTTTTTTTTGTTATTCTACCCTCATGTGACACCTCACTTGTAAATAAAGAAGCAGTCGAAATTCACCTGTCATTTTTATTTTGAGCATATTCTTTGGCTGCTGGGCCTACATTTATTTCTAATTGCTCCCCTCGCAATCTTCATTAAAAATTATTACACCTAAGTTGCAATTTCCACTATTTATATTGAAATTAGCCTTAATTCTTTTTCTTACATTGACAACAATGCATCAATATCAGGTCCATAAGATGCCTCTTCTTCATCATTTCCAGCAGTTGCAAGTGATAGCTTAACCTTTTTTTTTTGTTATTCTACCCTCATGTGACACCTCACTTGTAAATAAAGAAGCAGTCGAAATTCACCTGCCATTTTTATTTTGAGCATATTTTTTGGCTGCTGGGCCTACATTTATTTCTAATTGCTCCCCTCGCAACCTTCATTAAAAATTATTACACCTAAGTTGCAATTTCCACTATTTATATTGAAATTAGCCTTAATTCTTTTTCTTACATAATTGAGACAAATTTTTTCAATTAAATTATGAAAATAATAGTACCTTCAGAAAATCGTTTAATAGTAGTGAGCAAATCCATTTATCAACTGAGTGCACAAGTTCATGTGATCATACCTGTCAGAATATTGTGAGCCACACTAAACTGATTATGCTGTTACTTTTACATTTTTACGAAAATTAATTAAATATTTTGATACAATAATCCTAAAGGAAAAACTATTAGAAAATGCAAATTTTTTTCCCTTCATTTTCTGAAAATTTCACTAGGTTGTTCCTCTTTGAAAACCGACTTTTACAAAATTAACTTAGAGAGAAAAAGAAGACCAGTTAGATTTGTTTGGGTTGAGAATTAAAAATATTACCTGTCCGAAAATTCCAATAACTCATCTTTGCTTCCAAATAGCGAAAAAGATGATTTTCTTGCTGAGGAAGAAGGACCAGTTTTGGACTTAACGTCAGGAATCGATCCACCTTTTGATGATTTACACAAAGAAAGGCGCTTTGCAATACGTTCTTGCGCTGATTTAAGGTAAGAAGCAGCCTGGGCTGATGATGTAACATTTGTCTTTGTCTGCAAGAAAAAATATTAAATAAAACAAAACAAATTTATTCAACAAAGTGAATCAAAAACGTAAAAGTCTTTTAAATCTTTTACAGAAATGCCAACTATTCTGATTGCAGAAAAATATTTTATGGAATGGTTATTTTCAGAAATCTGTTTAATTTAAAAATCTGTTCAGAATCTTCACTTTGAGTTAATTAGAAGTAAGTTGCATTCTATTTTATTTATGTGTTTAATTTGCTTTGTGTACAGTGGTAAGCAAAATCAGTTTTCATCACATTTACTAAACCAAGAATCCAATATTAAAATATAAAATTTGCTAGCACTGGAAAGATAATTTTCACAAGTAGGCATCCCTGCATTAAGCAGCAGCTTGAAAAAGTTGTGAAGTACACTCATTAAGAAGTATGCAAAATTTTCTAACTCTGAACGAATACTTTCTGCTGCCCCACAAATATAAAAGTATTAAAAAAAATTAACTCAAAATGATTAAAGTTTAAGGAATCACAAATTTTGTTGATCGACTTTCTCTTAAAATTACAATATTTTAACAAGAATATCTGTACAAAATTTTAGAAACATAGCAACTGCCATCCCAATAACAAAGAAGTTTGACTTTGTCCATTGAGGATTAATTCAGATTTGATTTTTATACTGAATTACCCTTTAAAGAAGCAATTCAAACTTGGTGCCTTTAAAATGGCAGATATCATCTGGACAACAATGATGTATCCCAAGTAGCTACATTAAGACACAAGATATAAAATACCTATTCATATAAAGAAGAGCCATTCAGACGTTCTTGTTTAGCCCGAGATTAAGACCTTGAGTTTGGCCCGAACTGTGGATTACGAGCCAGACTCTTGATATTCACGTTTGACATGGAATTAAACAACGAGCCTGATTCGTGATATTAAAGTTCGGCCTAAAACTTTTATCACAAGTCAGGCTCATGAAAATAGTGCAAGGGGTTAAGCATTTTTTGTCCCATTTTCTGAAATTTTGCAGTGGCAGAAATTATTGATTCAGAGTTATAAGATTCTGCATACTTCTATGAGATAATAGGTAGACAACTGTTTCTCATTGCAGCTAAAAGATTTTTTAAAAACTTCAACATTCTAGATTCAATCTACAAGAGACAGTACTTATTCTAAAAGTAGTTCAACTAACTTTAGTTTTTCTTCTCCTTCTCCTCCTCCTCCTGCGGTACGTTACAATGACTGTCGATCCTTTAACACAGGTTTTTCCTTTAGACCCATCCATAAGGTTTTTCTTTGTTCTAGCCAGTTGAACAACTTTTTTGATAGCACGACGGTAGGTGCGCCGTCTCCTGCATTTTTTAGGTCTCCCACTTACACTCTTAAAAAAATTATAGGGGAAAGAAAAATAATCAATTTAGCTGCTTCATCCATTAAAACGCACAGTATTTACATATAAATACAGTAGAGTCCCGATTATCCGAGTTTCCGCTTTAACCGAGGTATCAAATATTTCAAGGATTTTTTTGTTCCAGTTTATTTTTTAAACTACCTCTAAAACAATTTCTGAATTTTATCTTATAAACACTCGAGAAAGCGAAATCCAACAACTTGATCCGATGAAATGATCATTAATATTGTCAAGAATGAAAATGAATCTACCGAAGATGATAAACGATGAAAATCAAGATATAAAAATCTCTCATGCAGATGGACTGAAAGATATTGAATCTACAGAACAACAAGAAGAGCTGACAGCAGCCTTCCTGTTATTCCTAAAAAAATGGTGAAACATTGCTGCAGAAAAGCGCCAAAGTAATGCAAAACAAAAAATAATTAAGGATTTTTTTAAGTAAAAACTCCTCGTAAAGTATGCGGTTTTATAGTAAGCTTTTTAATTATAATATGAATTGTATGTGGTGTACTTGTATAAGTTTTGTATTTGTCAAATATATTACATTTATACCCTCTCTTTTTTTCTACTCTTCGCTTTAAACAAGTTTTACAGTTATCCTAGTGAGTGGTGGTCCACTTTAACTTGGATAAGCGAGACTCTATTGTACAATGTTTTGCATGAAAATCAGCTTTGGCACGATTCCTGTTGATTATTTCTTGAATCTGAATAGGATTCTGCAAACCTCCACTATTTTTTTTTGGGGGGGGGGGGACCTTCACTATGTTTATTCCTTATTTTATAGAATACAGACAGCTGTTTCGGATGCTCAAAGGGCAACCTTCATCAGTGCAACAGAAAGAAATGAGAGAAAGCAGGGTAAATATAGAGAAAGGTGACATCACAAGAGGGTTTAGAACAACGGCCAATAGGAGGGAAGGGTGAATGGATGACGACGTATAGGAAGCAAGGAACAAAGGGTGGTTAGTTAGGTTAAATCATAGGTTTCATAACAGAAGAAAGATAAGGAACGCTGGATAGGTCATTGACCAACAGTTTGGAATTTTTGAAAATATGATAAGACTCGTAAAAATCTAAATCAAAAATTGAAGAACAATTTTGAATGACTTTAGAAGAAGAAAAATTAAAATTATGTTTAGAGTTCCAACAATGTTGGGCAATAGATGAGTGTTCAAATTCTTGTTTTTTGACATAAGCTTCATGTTCCTTGACACGGCACTTTAAGGGATGCTTAGTTTGGTCAATAAATGAAAGGCCGCATTGGCAATTAATTTGGTATATACCCCAGCTATTTTGACTGTCAATGGGCTGTTTGAGATTAGAAAATATTATCTTATTAATGGGACTGAAAATAATATTAAAATCAAACTTCTTTAGGATATTAGAAACTTGCCGACTTATTTTAGGAAAATAGGGTATCGGTAGGCGATTGTTTGGTTAAGATTTTATAAATATTATCAATAATGTTAGGAGAATAACCTCTGTCATGAGCAATGGCTTTGATTCAATTTAATTCTGCATCAAGAAATTCAATATTAGAACAAATATTAACAGCACGGTTGACAAAAGACCGAAAAGAGGCAAGTTTTTGGTTGGGAGGGTGGGAGGATTTGTAATGAGGGGGAAGAGAACCAGCAGACGGTTTGCAAAAGACAGTGGTATGGAATGCATTATCATTCCGAGTCACAAGAACATCTAAGAAAGGAAGTTTTTGATCAGTCTCTAATTCAAAGGTAAACTGAATGCAAGAATCAATGCTGTTCATAACATTAAGAATTTGGTCTAAATTACAATTATTTTCATCTAACAAAGCAAAACTGTCATCAACATATCTTTTATAAAAGGGGAAAGTTAAGATTTTGAATAGTTTACTTTCAAAATAATGCATATAAAACTTCTTGTGACATCATCTTTCTCTATATTTACCCTGTTTTCTCTCATTTCTTTCTGTTGCACTGATGAAGGTTGCCCTTTGAGCATCCGAAACAGCTGTCTGTATTCTATAAATATTTTTGTGCTCTTTAACGTTGTTAGCCTTAGCTAGCATTATAAAATGCGACTTGTTAAACGGATGCTGGAGGGACTTGAAAATACAGGAGAGCTAAAAAATGTCAAGATGTTTTTGAAGCGATTCAATATATTGTTTTGGCATGGGAATTAATAACACCATCTGTAATTGTTAATTGTTTTCAAACAGCTGGATTCTCTGATGGAGATACAACCGAAGAGTATGACTTTGAAGCTGAAATTTCAGGTGAAGAAACGAATGAAAATTTTGATAACAATTGGAAATGCTCCAAAATAAACTTAATTTCACTGCATCATTTGAAGAATATGTATCAGTTGACAACGAAATTTTACCTTGTGATGCGCTTACATTAGAGGATATTTGAGAAGCAACAAATGACACAGAAGAGTTGGGAGAAATGGAAGATATCGAAGATGTTGCTAAACCTCTTAGTCATTCTGTTGCCAGAAAAGGGTTTGAAAATTTTAATAAATTCATTTACAGTGTTGAAAATGTGCCCCCGGAAATGTTCAAATATTTTCAGCAGTTGGACAATTTTCAGTCAAAGGTTGGTGAGAAAAAGCAAAAACAAACGACTTTATAAGATTTTTTCTCACAAAAATATCCTCAATAATTGTAAAAATTTGGCTTCTCTGTGTAAATAACATTAGATAAAATAAAAAATAAAGTAGGTAACTTAGTTATTATTTATTAGCTATTTTTTTAAATGACAGTAAAATTAAATATTTATTCCATTGTGTTGATTCCGTAATATAAGTTTTACAATTCAAAAAAATTTTTTTTAAACTTTATTGTATAAAAAGTTTTGCTATTTAATAGGTCATTTCTTTCCACTCCCTTGAAAAACTTCTTAAGCGGATTCCACTGTATATTCCTTACATATAACCAATTAAAATATAAGATAATTGTAATTTTTTTAACAGGACTTTAAAATTTTATTTATTAAATACTTAACGTATCCTAATAAATTGAGATTAATTATCAGAATAAATTACAGTTTCTTTTATAAATTTAATATTCAACTGGATATAGTTTAAAAAATATAAACAAATATGTTAATTTTGTTAGTCGTGTATTTATTATATGTAATTTACAACACATTATTTCTTAAAATATTTATACAGAAGAACCAGCGTTTGTTGATTTAAATCAGCTTGATTTAAATCAACATATTATTTTTATATATATATATTGATATCAAAAGTTAAAAAACAGTGTTTTAAATAATTGATAATTTTGTTATTTTCTTTTCTTAGTTTTAAAATTTATTTTAAATAAATTGTTGCATTAATTAATTTTAGTTAATGAAATTACTTTCTTTCTTGGTATGTGTTAAATTCCAACACATTTGAAATTACATTTTTAAAAATCGTTTGATTCTTGAGATTGAAAGTACAAATTAAAGTAAACATTTAATGCTGCCTTAATATAGACTTGCATAGCTGTAGAAAGTAATTATCAAACATGAATTCTTTCAAAAAATAATGTAAATATTGTTAATTAAAATTCTACCCTTTGAAAGAAAAAGTGTAGAATTAAAATCTATATTATATTTTATTGGTGGAAAATGTATATTTCTGAAGCTTGAGGTTATATTAAAAAGAAACTACCCTAATTTGCCAAAAATAGAAAGAAAAAAAAAAGGCCAATAAATTCAGATATTTTTTTACTGATATAGTGCCATTCTTCCCTTTCAAAAGTCTATTTGAAGCAGTTGTGTTATTAACAGGTATTTTTTTCTCATAATATGTTTACAGTATCTTTGACATCTGATTTTCTATATAGAAATTTTGCGAAAAAAAAATTCCTATAAGTATATAGATTTAAAAGTGAATACTTTAATATAAAGATATATAGATTAAATATTTATTTATTTTTTGATGAATGACTACATTTATAAACACAATCTGTTACATTTATTTTGTCATTTTAAAAATCAAGAGAAAAAAATGAAATTTTAAATTAAAATTATGGTTTGCTAATTGAAACTTTGTTTTAATAGTTAAAATACATGGACCTGTCCAAGTGAAATTTACTACCATTTACTGGTACAGGGTGGCCACTCAAAACAGATTTCAAATTTCCCTGATTTTTCCAGGTTTTCCAGGTAAAAATCTTAAAATTTCCAGGTTTGTGTTTTTTTCCTTTTTTCTTATAAAGTGTAGGATGTGTACAAGAAAAGTGTCTGTATTATAAAATATCTTATTCAAAATGTCATTTTTTTAAACATATCTTGAAAAAAAATTTATTTTCTCACAAGATATTTTTTCATTATTTTTTAATGTTCTGGTACAACATTAATTTTTAAAAAATTAAGACGTGGAGAAAATAATATGTTTAGCTTGCAGAATATATTGTTTTTATTGAATAATTTTAATTGTTTTTATTGAATTTAATGTGTTACTTTAAGTAGTATTTGCTCAAAGTGTACCTATAAAATAACGAAATCAGAATAACCAATAAAACCTTGGATAAGTATTGTTTAATATATTTTCATTAAGGAAAAGAAAACCGCTTCAGGTGATTATATATCAATAATTTTTAATAATTACAGTGGCTCCCAAAAGTGCTCACTCACTTATAACTTATATTGAAATAGGTAATAAAAATTCAATAATTAAAATGAATATTTCACAATGGGTATTTGATAATAAGATGTATAATCTATTCTTAGCAAAACTGCACGGAATATTTTAAAAACAAAGCAAAAGTTAATTTTTTAATCAAATAGTAACAAAAATGTTACCCCACGAAAGTCATCGTACATTTAAATGTTTTGGATCTCAGAATTAAAATTATCGTCAATTGCTTTTTTATTTAATTATTTTTCATTAAATTTTTCATTTCTTTATTAGCAATTTAGTATCAAACCTATAATAGCAAAATTATATTTTAATTTTTGCTTGTTAACTCCGTAATATTTTATCATTTAAAAATGACTTGTAGTCGTAATAAAATAGACCAAATTTGATTATTTGTCTTCATAAGAGGTAAATCAGTAATGAATATGTAAAATTAGTTTACTGTATTCAATTGAACTGTGCAATATGTGATAAAATGCTTAAAAGAAGGACTTCAAATCAGAGATTAAAATTATAAATTTTGTGGAAAATTCATAAATTTGCAATTAAGTGTTGTAAAAGCTTCTGTAAAAAATTTAAAAAAATATTCTGCACGAATTTCACCTGACAAAAAAAAACTAGTTACACGTATTTTCAACCTTTAAAAGCTATTGTAGATGCTAAAGGAAACTCCACTAAATGTTAATTTAACGAAAAATTAGATTACTAATAGACTGATTTTTTTCTTTAAAAGTGTATGATGACTTTTGTGGGATAAAGTTTTTGTCACTTTTTGATGATTGATTCCTTTAAAATAAACTTTTCCTTTGTTTTTAAAATATTTCATATTGTCATTTAAAATATTTCAGTTTTGTTAAGATTAGAACACATTTTTTATCATTAAATATACATTCTGAAACATTCATTTTAATTAATGGATAGTCTTATTTCATTGAAAGTCATAAGTGTATTAACACTTTTGTGAATCACTGTAATTACAATTCAATATAAAGTTGTACTGTACACTGCATTATACTGTATTTCATTTTACCAGTGCTTTTTATAAAATTCACTGATCATATTTTCCTTAAACCAATATCTCAAGTCAAATTTTCAAATAATGGTATTTTGAAATAGCATTTTTATTTTAAGAGATTCAGTATAAAAAAATAAATGTCAGAAATGTAAAATTGTCTAATTTTTAGTTCTATACTCTATAGAAGAGAAAAAATAGATAAAATTCCTTAAAATGTATACTTTTTTGATTTTTTTTCTTATTTGAAATTAAAACATTTAAAGAATTCCAATCTAAACACACAGTTTTTTAGTTTAGCATAGTTAATTGTTTTTGTTTGAACAACTGGAATCTTGTACAGTGCAGAACTAAAACACTAAGTTTTGTTTTACTTCTCCTGACTAAACACATATGAATAAATAAAAAAAAATTTATGTATATATATCATTTAATATGTTTCCTATATATTCCTTAGTCATTGTCAGCTTTTTTAGGTAAAAAGAGGAATAGTTTTGAAATATCATCTCTGGAATGCAAGCAACATTTACGAACTTTCGATATTGTGATAACTATACGATTCGAATTTTGAATCAAAAAACTAATATTTACCAACAAAACCGTAAAATTTGATATTAATATATAGTTAGTTCTAAAAAAACTTTTTTCAAAATAAAAATATACTATAAAAGGTTAAAATGAAATAGAAAAAATTAGCATTAATGCAAGAATTGTAACAATTTGTCGACAAACATTGCTGTTAGTGATGGGGGAAAATGCGTGATTGGTTGGTTTGCTGAGACAAAATAATTTACAGATTTCTTTGAATGGGAGTTGAAAAGCTTTCAGAAAAAGAGTGTAATATAAAATCTATTATTATTAAATTATAACCAACTAATTTTTAGAGAATTTAATAAAGTTAAAAATACAAAAACATTTTGTCAAAATAGAAAAAAATTACCACTTTCAATTGCAAACAAACTTGAATCATTGTGTGAACACGGACAGAATTTAAAAACCGAATCCTAACCCCATCTTCCACATCCACCATAACCTTTGCTCTTCCTAAATTGCACAGTCTGCATAAAGATCAAAGGTTTCTACATTTGCATGGGAGAATTTTATGTTGTATTCTAGTTTAACAGTGTTATAATGGAGCAAATTTTGACGAAAGCAAAGTAAGTTAATGATATTTTAACTGTTTGGAGATACATTTTCGTCTAAAAAATGTGGGTATAACGGATGAAACAATTTAAATTAAGAAAATTATTAGCAAATAATTTAAATTAGTGAATAAAAAAATATATAAGAAAAAATTTCCAGCTTTTCTTTAAAATTTCCAGGTTTTCATCCATATTTCCCTGATTTTTCCAGGTTTTTTCCAGTATAAAAAAAATTCCCTCATAATTCCAGGTTTTCCAGGTGGGTGGCCACCCTGTGGTACCTTCACAAATTTAACTTTAGGAAAAACGGTAGAATAATTTCACAAAATACTTTTTTCTTAAAATTTTGTTTTTTGTTTCGTACGAAACGATAAATCCAAATTTTTAACATATTTATGTTGATTTTTTAATATAATTTTTAATTTTCAAACATTATGTCCAAATTTTAGCAAAATAGTTATCTCTCAGAAAAACCTAGACAGACCCATAAAGTATTCTTCAAATTCTCTATCAACTAGTCTTTAAATTTCAATCATGCACTTGTTTCAAAATGGTTGCTATGCATTCAAAGCTATGTATTATAATGAAAAATTATTTTAGTAAGTTAAAATATTGTTCCAAATATTGTTATAATATAGTTTTAATATTAATTTAATTTTGATTAAGCATTTATGAAGTTTTTTTAATCATAAATTAAAGTTTTTACAGTGTATTTGAATAAAAATCAAAAAAATCACGAACCCTGAGAAGAACACATAAGCTTCTAAAAAAATGAACATTATATTCATTTCAAAATTTATTTTGTGTAATGTACTTACAAGCCTATTAGTTAAAAAAAATTACTTTTTAGTTTTCTCCTATAATCAACAAAAAAAGAGATTTAGGTTAGTTTTTAATACTATTTTATCCAATACAGCGAAATTCTGAGAAAGCTTTTAAAGTCAATTTCAAGACCATGCCAAATGTATCTTTATTTATTGAGAGACTACTCATTAGTATATTGAAATATATACCTTAGTGGTTTACTCTTGGTACAAGTGGATTTTGATGGGCAAAATCTAAGAGAGTAGCCTTATTTTGAAGTTTTTTCAATTACATTTAACCTTTGCGGAAAAGGTCTGCTGCAAGATTTTATATCTTAGTAGTTAGTGTGGAAGTACTAGAACACAAAATAATGGACATTGTGTTACTCATTTCACAAATATTACTGCATGTAAATAGATGAGCTTTTCTCAAAATTTTAAGAAAACTTCAGTAGAAGTGAAGATTTGTTCCGAAATTTAAAAAAAAAAAACATTAATTTTTTTAAAATATGTGTCAAATAGTTTTGTAAAAAGAATGTACGTAAAGGTATTAAGAATCCAATTGTCTCTAAATAAACACGAAGGAAATCTGATATTGACAAGGAATTTTTTTATTCTCTTTTCAATTACTTAGCTATCAAAAAAAGTTTGATAAAATTTTCACTGAACAGTAAAATTTTGATAAGTGTTCTACTTTAATTGTTAATTTCATATATCACAAGTTATGATAAAATAAAACATTTAATATTCTGTCACTTTTTTATGCAAAACTCTATAAATTAAAGGTTGAAATTTAAGAGCATTAACAGGGTGGCCACTCAAATCAGATTTCAAATTTCCCTGATTTTTCCAGGTTTTCCAGATAAAAATCTTAAAATTTCCAGGTTTCAGTTTCTTTATTCTAATAAAGTGTAGGCAAGAAAAGTGTCTATATTATAAAATATTTTATTCAAAATGTTATTTTTTTTACATATCTTGAAAAAAAAATTTATTTCGACAATTTGGCAAGATTTTTTACTCATTTTTTAATGTTTTGGTACAAAATTTTGAATCAAAAATCATATATTGACCAACAAAAGAGTAAAATTAAATATTAGTATATAGTTAGTTCTTAAAAAGAAACCTTTTTTTTAAAATTAAAATATATTATAAAAGGTTAAAATGAAATAGAAAAAATTAGCATTAATGCAACAATTGTAACAATTTGTCGATAAACATTGCTGTTAGCGATTGTAAAAAAAAAAAAATGTGTGATTGGTTGGTTTGCTGAGAAAAACTAATTCACAGATTTCTCTTAATGGGAATACGAAAGCTTTCAGAAAAAGAGTGCAATATAAAATCTATTATTATTATTAAATTATAACCAACTAATTTTTGGAGAATTTTATAAAGTTAAAAATACAAAAACATTTTGTCAAAATGGAAAAAAATTACCACGAAATCATTGGAACAAACTTAAGCCATAAATGGATTCAGCCCAAGGACAGAATTTAAAAACAGAAGCTAATATCCTAATCCCTTCTTCCACCTCCACCACAATCTTTCCTAAATTGCACAGTCCATAGAAGTCAAAGGTTTCTACATTCGTTTAGTAATAGTGGGAGAATTTTATGTGGCATTCTAGTTTAACAGAGCTATAATGGAGAAAATTTTGATGCAAACAAAGTATTGCTAAGTTGATGATATTTCTACTGTTTGGAGATACATTTCCGTCTAAAAAAAGTGGGTATAATGGATGAAATAATTTAAATTAAGAAAATTAGTAAATAATTTAAATTAGTGAAATTAAAAAAAGTTCCAGCTTTTCTTTAAAATTCCCTGATTTTTCCAGGTTTTTATCCAAATTTCCCTGATTTTTCCAGTATAAAAAAAATTCCCTGATAATTCCAGGTTTTCAAGGTTTTCCAGGTGGGTGGCCACCCTGATTAATGAAGGAATACTCTTTTATGTTAAAGAGAAATTTTGACCCAGTCAAATCAAAAATCCAATGTCTTGGGAGGGAGGAATTAAAAAGTTTTATAAACACTTTAATTGTTTAGCAATGGAAAAAAAAACTTTTGCTGAGCAGTGCATTTTCATACAATATTCTCTTTTAAGATTTTAGAGATCTTTTTACAACTTTAGAAATGAAATAATTTTACAAAAAAGTTAAGACAAAATACTTACAGAAGACCTGGATGTAGATGGACGGCTAGTGGATGATGTTCTTCGATTGGTCTGAACTCTCTTACGAACAGTTTCACTTGCTCTAGTTCTTGGTATCACTCTTCGTGACCTAGGCGTGCTGCAGCCAGCTGGAAGTATGAGTGGGAATTATTTGCGGCTTCATTAAAAAGGAATTAAAATTTTGATCAAAAATCATGCAACATATTTATCTTTGAAACATCAATATAAAAGTACACATGCATATAAATGCAGGGGTGCCACTCTAAAAAAATTTCAAGACTGAACTTATTTTTTGACCAAATAATACTGTCTATCATTGTTAACCTAACTTTTAGAAATGTATAGCTCACTGACACCAAAATTTACCTTTCCTTCATAATAGCCTACACATTAAATCAATCATTTGATTATTTTTTCTAAATTTTTTTTAATGTTTTTTTAGCAAGCAAAAGGAAAATAACAGCTAACCTTGTATATTTTTTTACAACTATTACTGAACAAACTGAAACCATTCCTATCTCTATTTTTTACTTCACCGTTATTTATTTTTTATTCTAGCACTATAATTTATTTCTTATTTTTAAAAAAAGTAATCTTGATTTCACTTTGGCCAGCATGACAATAGGTTGGGGTAGGGGAAGCAAACTCGAGCAGATTTGGATTCAGCAATAGTACAAATTTAATTACACAATTACCCATTTGTCAAGACTTTAAGAGTAAGATTTAGTGAAGCTGACGAAAAGAAGATTAATAAAAGTCCTGACATCATTACCATATCATATGTTTTCATTAAGATATAATATTTTCTTATTTTGTCCAAAAATGTTTTTACATTTCTAACGAAATTTTTTTTAAAATTTGATAGAATTTATTAGTCTATTGATTTTTCTCCAAACTGATTTCAGTCCTCAGGACTGAAGAGTGGCATCCATGTAAATGGTCTACAAATTAAAAACAATTTCTATAAATGGATAAGAATAAATCAAGTATTCAATATGAGAGCATTTTTTTCATGAAATATTCAACAATTACACTAAAAATCTATGAAGAATCCCACTGCAAAATAATAAAAATAAAACTAAATTCTATCTATCATTGGGTAAAAGAAAATAGTTTTTTTAACATATAGAAAACACTATAAAATAAATAATATGCTTTTGTCCAAGTGGAGTAAAATCACTAGCTACAAACTTTTGAATTTATCATTGTATTTGTTTTGTAAACAGCATTTAAGAGAACAAAAGTTTTTTTTTACTTTGTTCAAATTCAATTTACGCCTCATATTTTTTTTAAGAAAATAAAGATTATGATTGCACTCTAATTTCACAATTAAATTTATCCCGATTTGAAAGTAAAATGAATTATTTTATTAGACCAGTTAACATTTAAGTCGAATTTCTATTTAATAAACTTCCATTTTGTGAATTTCTCTATTTTGGAAATTTCTTCGTAAAATAAACTTCCAAATAGCGAAGTGAATTTTATATTTAACGAACTTTTCTATGCCTTTCCCTATTTCTCAAAATATTTCAGAACATTCCAAACTTACTGAGGCATTTAATGGGGGAAATGACCTTGAATTGATTTTCGAAGACACTTAATTTTTAGAGAAAGCAGTAAAATCCCTTTCCCTTTGTGTTTGCATTTCAAACAAAAAACTTGGACAAAACCTATTTGATCAGTAGCAATTAAACTTAAGGTGGTAATGTATGTTTAAAATTACTTTCATAATAAATGCAGCTATAATTTCAATTTAGCTTTCTTTAGTTGAAAATGTATGAAGCATGATAGCGTAACACTGGATAATGTTTTGCTCTATTCTTGCTTTCCATGCAGATTTCTTTTATGGAATAAGATTTATCAAATAAATAGTAGATACTAGTTTACAAGATAAAAGGGTATCAATTGCTATTTTAATTATGTGTAGTGTTTATGAATTTAAAACCTGTTTTGCTTAAGTATTTCAAAAGGTGATTTTCTTTTCACCAAATTTTCCATATAATGAAATTATTATTGGATTTAATGACTTCGTTAAATAGAGGTCCAACTGTATTATTTTCACCCATCTTTTATCAGAATAATAAAAAAAATGATAATGATGTTGCCTTCGTAAAAAGCTTATAATAATAAAATGAAGAGTATGTGTGTCTATGAGTCTCTCACATAACTCCAGAACCATTATTCCTATGACCCTAAAATTTGGGACAGATTCTAAAAACCGCTAAAAAAATATCAATTAGATTGTTCAGAAGAGACACTTGAAAAATCAAATTTTTCATTGGTTTATAACCAGCCATTTTATTTTATAATCGTCATTGAACACCTGACCCAAATTGGGGTTTACAACTACCTAGATTCAACTCCGTAGCCTTGTCATTTTTAACCCAATCCATAAGACAAGGGAACTCCTGGATCAAATATTGGGAGAAATTTTGCCTTTGTCTAGGACTTCCTGATGTAACTAACCTGCACTTGTGTTACATTTGCGGCTCGCATTTGAGGCTCAAAACCAGCTATTGATAAAAAATTTTACTGCAGAAGATCCTGCTTTATTTATTAGTTTTTTCCCCATATATTTTAAAGATAGCTTCAGTGATGTTTTCAAACTAATAGCTCTCATTATAAAAGGCAGTTTATTATTGCACATTATGTCAGATAAATTCAATGTAGCATGAATGAGTTAACATAGGTGGATTATGTCAGCAAAATAGTACCTCTAAAGCTATCAGAAATAACATGATTATTTTGTTTAAAGTTACGCTTTAAATACATGTTTCTAAGAATCTAAGTAGTTTAAAATCAACAGAATTTGAAATATAAAAAAAGTTATGAACTAAAAACTAAAATTATTTGGAAAATAGCATTAATTTGTTTAGGAGAATCATAGAAAAATAAGCTAAAAAGAAAATTTTATGGAGAAATGGTGCAAAGTTATTTAGAAAAACGAAAACTATTGACACCTATGTTGCTTAGTTAATTTTGGTAACAGTTAACTAAGAACAGTTTAGTAGCAGTTAACTAATTAAAGTAAAAAAATAAGAAATGAACTAAAAAAGAAAAATTCATTGAGAAATGGTACTCATTAGTTTAAGAGAAGAAAAAAAACCCTAACTCTTATTGATACCAGTGAAGCTTAATTAATTTATGATAAGGGATATTAATTTAAACAAAAAGTAAGCAATGTGCTAAAGAGCAAAATTAATGGAGAAATGGTTCTCATTCGCTTAAGAGAAGAGCAAAAAAAAATCACCGCACCATTTTTGATGCCAACTATGGTTAATTAATTTCTTAAATAATTACTAATTGAAATAAAAAATAAATAAATTATGTACTATAGGGTGAAATTAATTTAGAAACATTAATAATTTGTTAAAGAGAAACATAAAAAATTGTTGTGCTATTGATGCCAATGATGCTTTATTAATTTTAGTACTAGACACTACTAATATTATGGTAATTGATGCAATTTTAATATAGATACATGGAAAGAAGTTTTTAGGGACCCTTTAAGTACCAGAGAAAATTATCTGATTGTGATAGATTTTGACTACCAGGAGTTGGCCTCAAGCAACAGCTTTATGCCAAATGCATTAAAAATAGTTAATCTTTATTTTAATGGGATAAAATACTAAGAACGTGTTTTGCTTAATGTAACAAAGCTACCCACAAGGGCAAACTATAATAATAAATGAAGAAAAAAAGATTTATTAATTGTGCTGTCTATTAGTTTTGTAGTATTGTTCAGTATTGATTTTTTTCACCCCTTTCAAAGAATATTCCTTCAGGTAATTTATTAATTTTTAGATAGTTATTATACATAAAAGCTTTACATACAAATTTTGTAAATACACGCATACCCACCAACTACTGAGGAGCTTTCAAAAAGCAAAAATAAGCACCTTTAAGCAATTTTTAAAAAACATTATGCATTATGACACTAATTCACTCAATTAAATATTAAAATGGTCATACCCATTGCACCGGTTCTCAAGACGCGTGCACAGGGTGGACAGAACCACTCATCAATGGGGATATGAAAGAGGGGAGGATCCAGGCATTCACAGTGGTAGGCAAGATCACATGCATCACATAGAAGAAGGCGGTCCTCACGATCGCCATGGTGACACACCTCACACACAGTAGCCTCTTGCTGTAAACTGTCCTCTGGTTCTTTGGGTTGAACCTCTACGGGCACCTTCAAAATGACCATTAATACTTTCAAGTTTGATGGGCATAATATAATTCTACATTAAAGAAATTTATTTCATTTATAAAAAATATATTTTATGTTTAAAGGAACGTTTCCTGCAAAAGTTTTCGGCTCTAATTAGAATTTTCTCCCTCCAAACATTTAAACCTTCTGAGGCACTGTGAAGAACTGGGGTTCGATCCCCAGTGGCGGCTAGCGGCCCACCTGACCTCAGATCGATGGGTACCAGCTTGTTTGGGAAGTGAAAGCAACCCGATGGCGAATACATTGCTACGATCACGGCATCGGTCACAAAATTGTGGAGTTTTAACCTCCCGGAACCCCCTGGCCCACGACAGGCTGTTGCGGGAATGCCTTACTTATTTAATCTTTCACACTCAAAGCATCCTCTATGGCATCATAAATTATCTACCACTCTTAATGTTAAAATTTTTACATTTTAATATTTAATAATCACTTCATTGAAAGGGGTGCAACACAATAGAAGCCTGTAAAAAAGGATACTTTAATGAATTTTGCAAGAATTGAGATAAACTTAACACATTTTTATTAAAATCTTATTGTACATATTTTGATCTTCATTTCCTCATGTAATACAAAAACTTTAAAAATTAGTACTTGTACATTACAGAGTGTATAACCTTTTTTTCAAATTATCCATAACTTGCTATACTATCCTAGTAAATAAATCATACAAAATTGATTGTTTAAATTTTTTTAAATTTCACAAATGTAGTTTTTGTTGCATGTAGGATTTTGTAAATTTTTTTTTTTTTTTTTTTTTTTTTTACAAAAAGGTGTTCTGAAAAAAATTTCAAAAATTGACCAAAAAATAAGTTATAACTTAATTGCTCAAAACCACTCAACATAATTAAAAAATTCCTAGGTGCAACAAAATTTATATTTATTGTGATAATAGTGTCAAAAATTGAAGTAAATGGGATTAAAATTGTACTAGCTACAGTTACAGCAAGAAAGAGGACCATAGTTCTGAGTAAACTGTATTTTCAGCCTACATTTATTTTCAATTGTTCCAAAACTGTCAATAACCCTTTGTAACCCTCATTAATACAGCTAAATAAGTTGCAATTTCAACTATTTATTATAAAAGTAATTCTTTTTCTTACATAATTTATACAAATCATTTCAATAAAAAAGTTAAAATGAATAGTATTTTACAAAACTGTTTTCAAAAGAGTGAGGAGCATATCTATTTATCAACTGAGCCTGCAAGTTCACTTTTGAAACCAGGGGTCTGTCCAGGAAATATTTACTACCGCTTAGCGGTACCTTCACAAATTCAACTTTAGGAAAAACGGTAATTTCACAAAATACTTCTAATAAATCAAGTTCTCGTGCAAACCCCGTTCTCGTTGCAATCTCGGTAAAAGGCGAGATTTTTTGCCAGATTTCTTTTACGAAAAGGTAGCTCATGTTTGATCAGATACTGCAATATGGTAAACCTAACTGGTCGATTAAGCCATATCACAGTGAGCTTTTTTAAAGCTGACTTTTTTAACATATAATTAAACTATTGCTGCCTTCAAATAGTGTTCATGTAGATAACATTAATAATCAACAGAAAATTGAGATCAGATGTTAACATTTAAAAAAAAAAGCTTTTTTTAAAATAAGGTTTGATTCAGAAATCTGTCCGTACAACTTAAACAGTCCACAGCACTGCAAAGGATCAAGAAAGAGAACTAAAGAAATAAAAAAAAAAATCTACTATAAAAATTAACAAAATGAAAGGAAAGATAAGAAAGAATCGAGAATATAAAAATGCGTATTATTTATTCAATTATAGTGCATAAGCTATTATAAGAATTACTGAGCAATTCTAATAGTAACTTATGCAGCCTCATATCTTACGATGTTTGCAAGTCATAATTTTGTGATAAGAGATTACCTTTTTAAGAAAATTGTTTTAGGATAAAATATTTCTTGATAGCTTTTAAAATGATTGATGAGTTTGGCAAAACAAATAAATAATAAATAAAATATAAATGATATCTTACTTTTTTTATAATTTTCCCCTTCTTGCGTACAAGGATATTCTGAAACTCAGTTCGATCAATGGGGCATGTATTAATATTCTATAAAACATTAAACAAAATAATATTAACAATTAATGCACATTTAAAAAAAAACAGGCATTAGTGTTGCAACATAAAACGCTTCCTGCTTCTCTTTAACTTGAAAATAATACTGACCTTTGACCATTCTTGAATGCACTCCAGGCAGAAAGTGTGGCTGCAGTTATCTGGAGTTCCAAGACTTTGTTCCGAGAATCTTGTGAGGCAGATGGGGCAGGACTCTACGTTTTGATCTGAATCATCACTCTCTCCAGAGACCACTGGTTGAGACTCTTGAAAAGAAAAGGATAAGTTGACTGTTAGAAATACTGCACTTAAAAAAGGTATTTTGGGATTACCTCCTCGACCATTTTCGTACTTTGGGATTATTCCGTGGACCATTTTCGTACTCTGGGATTACCCTGTTGACCATTTCCGAACTTTGGGATTATCCCGGCGACCTTTTTCATACTTTTAGGATTATGCAAATAAAAAATGTGAACATACAAATCATGCTGTGTAACTTTCAGATTGCATAAATACGAATCCCAATGCCTAATTTTTAAATCACATATAAATGCGAAAATCGATTTTGATATTACAAACGCATTAACGAATCACGGCATAGGATTTTAAAAACACATTTATACAAATTGTGATATTGGAATTTTTAATCTTTGTTGGCGCCTCTCTCGGCTTTGGCTTCGGTTACCTTTTAATTTGGCGAAAAGAAGAGCTCTTGTTGTGTTTTGTTCTGATATTTCAGACGTCTTCAAATGGCGTCATTCATCGTTTCATAAATAAATTGTTAAATAGTTATCGTTTGTTCTTAATCATTAGTAATACAGTCCATTCGACCCTCTCAACATGTTCCTGTCTATCCGTAGTTCAAACCTGATATAATTCGAAAATATTAAATTTGATCAACTTTCATTTTCGTTTCGTCATAACTTCGTTTTGGAACTCATATTTTCGATTTATAAAAATGACTGATACTTTGAACGCTGAGGAACAATATGAAAAGAGCTTAAAACAATTGAATCGTCGTCGTGATAGCTCTAAAAGCAAAATAACTAGGTTGGAAAGCTATATTTCTACAAATGGAAATAAGGCTGATTGTCTCGAACTGCAATCTCGTATTGATAGCATAGGATTAATTCTTCAAGAAAACGAAGTTTTAAAACTGGATTATTATTCAATTTTGAAGGATGAAGAATTAGAAGCTTATCAATCCCATTTTGATGAAATGGAAGAACAGATAGAATCTTGTAAGGAAAGCTTACAAAGACTTTTTATTCAAGAAGTTCTAATATTTCTCATTTGCATAACAATGAACAATTAAGTACTGGTAAAATAAATGTTAAAGTGCAAGATATTTGCTTGCCTTGCTTTGATGGAAAAAACGAAAATTGGAATAACTTTAAACTTCAATTTGATAGTTTGATAACTGAAAATCATCCTTTAAATAGCACGCACAAATTGTTTTATTTACGTTCAGCTTTAAAAGGTGACGCTAAAAATATTGAAACGCCAGAAGATACTTTTGAATCCTTGATGAAAATCCTAAAAGAAAGATTTCATTTCATTTCTAATTGTCGGAAAGAGGAAAGGATGTTTGGTCCCATCACTAGAGAGGAACTTCAGCATGCAAAGCTTTCTCTAGTAAAGTTAGTGCAGGTAATTGTATTTAGGAAGGTGATAAATGCATTAAAAAATTAAAAAATATTGAAGGACAGCCACGTAAGTAATTTAAATCCCTTTCTTGATTCTAATGGTTTAGTTAGAGTAGGGGGCAGAATCAGCAATTCGAATTTATCTTATGATCAAAAGCACCCATTGCTAATTCAGGGTTCCCACTCTATGATGAGATTGAAATTCAAGGACTTTCCAGGACTTTTCAAGGACCTCAACAAAATTTTCAAGGACCTTAATCTAAGACCAATTTTAAAAATTATTCTCTTCTATTTTACTAGAAGCAACAATGCTTGTTGTGGCAATAATTAATTTCAAATATAATACCTAAATGCTTTGCCTATATAGAGAGAAGAGAGTATATGTATTATGGACTAAAATTTATATTTTTTTAAAAACAACCCTACTGGTTTTGCATATTAATTCACAAAATCATTTTCAGCACAATCTGTAACTAATGGTAATGAGGTGTTAATGGTGAAATCCTTTAATCCTGTGTGTTTCCATGTGAAGGCTGCATGAAAGACAGAGCTAAATCTTAGGTATTCCATATTCCATGACTATTCCATAACCCCCTCCTCTCCTCTATTAAACATCGTTTCTGAAATTATTCATCCATAATTTACACAACCTTCTCTAAATGTTATGCAGCAACAATTCTTTCTGAAAATAAAAATTAGAAGGAACATATCCCATTTTCACCATGTTTAAAAGTATTATTCGTTATGTGTAATCCACAACTGCCAATGAATATGACCTGGTGGGAATATTTCTCTTTTAATTCACACTGAAGCTTCTAATAGAATTTCCAAATGACATAGGGTCCATCCATGGATAATTGAAGTATTTTAGAGAGCTTTTAACCATCATCCATGCATTTGTAAAAAGAGGACAAAATATTTTCTGCAGTTCCTTACCATAATGTCCATCTGCTTAGATTGTAGAGACTGATTTAACGTCTCATCAAAGAGTACAGTGTAGCAATCAACATTCTTCAGCTCATTTATAAGAATCCCTTTGAAGTATAGTGCCAATCCAAAGGAGCCCAAATAGGCTCACTTTGTGGCACTACAAAAAAATTTTCTCGCTATACAGCTATCAGCAAACATTTTGGAGAACAATTGACTAATCCCTTCACAGGAGTTACATGAATAATTACTAGTGATGCACTTCAGACTCCAGAGAATTTCAGCATCAAGCACATTCCTTTTGACCAGATAAGAAGACAATGTTACCTCGGCCACTAAAGTTTCTGTTTCACATGGGTCACACGATGTTGAAGGAGTATTTACACCAGATGAATTAGACGTTGATGTCTTTGGAAAAAGAGAACTCAAGGCATGAGACTGCTTTTTTGTTTTACCTTTGTTTCATGTGTGATTTCAGAGCAGATTCTTCCATTTTCGCGATATCGATCTCTTTCATGCATAATCGGCACTTGGCTCTGAACTTCTTTTCGGGCATCGATAAAATCCATTCTTTATAAGCTTGATTATCCATCCATTGGGGATTAAAATAGCACTTCCCAGGCATAACTAGTCTAAACTACATAACACAAATACGAAGCCGTGCCTTTGCGAATACGCTTCACAATAAAGTTTTGAAATGACGCAAACGTAAGGACAAGTGCGGATGGTAAAACGGCAAATTTATTGAAAACTACAAGGTACATATTGTTACGAAATTCGAGAGTATTCCAGTTTCGATAAGAAAAAAGAAGATCTAAGCATATGCGACAGAAGATGAAGTGGAGTCTCGCCCCGAACGCATCGATTGTCTGCTGTGCTCCGCGCGCTTGGCAGACACCAAGACGCTAGGCCCGGTTGCATGTAAACTCTTTACACACATAGTATCCCCAAGAGATTTTGAACTCGCTGATTGGCTTTCTCGGCAACGTCATCTGTGACGTATGATTATTTCATTTTGCCATGCTTGTTATTTTCAGCATAGATGGATTTCTATACTCCAGTTTTTGTGTACAAACTTGAAATGTCAGTTTTTTCAACAGAGAAACTGCCTTCTTCATTTAAAAATGAAGTAAAAAATATTTCCTCAAATACCATGGGTAATGGAATTTGGGATTGTGGGTAATGGAATTTGGGATTGTGGGTAATGGAATTTGGGGAACTTACCAATGCGAAATGGAATTCTAGAACTTCCAAACCTCATGGACAAAGATTTGTTTGTAGGTAAATAACTAGTTTAGTTATTTTAAGAAAAAATTTGTATTTAATTTTTATGGAAAATGCTTTTTTCGTTACATTTATGATTATTACATACATGAATTCTTATGAAGCTAATATCTCTCCAATTTATTGAATAACTTTGAAATATCCCTCCAATTTATTGAAAAATTTATGATTGCCTTACTTAATTCTTATACTCACTATAAAATGAAAACTGAATAGTTTTCACTTGATAATTATTTAATTAAATTAATGTTCATCGAATTAAGTTAATATTTTATTTCTTTCTTGTGGATTACTAAAATTAAATTATAAAACTTTTAATTTAAGATTTATTAGTGGCGCCATCTATTATTATAAATTAAAACTAATAGATATGCATTATGCCTACCTATTTATAACCTATTTAGAATGTTTCTTTTCTTTTTTGTTAAATGTTTTATAATACCGAAAAACTATTAATTGACATTTAAGAAATCAAGCAATTGTCTTTTAAGATGTTTATTTTATTAATTTTTGATTGCATAATTCCCATCAAAATAAAAGTAAATGATTATGAATTGTCCATTAAATTAATACCATGAGTAATTAAAGAATAAATTTACAAAATATTCCCTCTTTAAATTCTAGTAAATTTCTATTGGATTGTATAGATATTTTTTAATTATTTAAGCGCAGGAAATTATTTGTTTGTCCCCACAGTGCGTTTATGAAAGTGGCGCAGGAGAAATGTGAAAGGAGTTTTTCAAAAAATTCTACAATTTTTACATTTTTTTAACATTTTAGAATATCATCCTCTAAGATATAAGGAGATCTTTTTCAAACATAATTTTAAAAATTTATTCATATGCATTTTAAAATCTCATATAATAATTTCAAACTTAACTGAGTGGTTCTGCAATCATACTTAATAAATTTAAGTAAGAGATTTTAATTTCTAAGTGCATAAGGATATTCACAATGCTATTCAATTTGAACATTAATCAATTCTTATATATATATATATATATATATATATATATATATATATATATATATATATTACATAAAAGCTAGCTAATAAAACTTTAATTTATGTTTAATAATTATTATTATACTAATTTGATGTTTTACCAAAACATGATAGTTTACCTTGCATTCACCTAAAATTCATAGCATTAATATTAAAAAAACTTTAACATTTGTCATAAAATTAGTATGAGAAATATTATTAGTATGAGAAATATAATGAGAAATTTTGATGGGAACTGATTTATGATTGATTTACATTTTGGGGACAAACTATGGAGAAATGCTATTGGGGAGGAGCTACAAAAAGGCGTAACAGAAGGCAATGCCGAGAAAGCCAATAAGCGCGATCAAAATATCTTGGGGATACTATGTGTGTAAAGAGAGTTTACATGCGGCCCGGTTAGTTACGGTGGCGTTAAAAACCACGTGAGTGAGCTCGGGAACAAGACAGAAAGAACGAGAAAGATCCGCGGGTGTTTTATAAAAAGGGCCGCCGGCAGTATTGGACAAATTCAAGGACCTATCAAGTTTTTCAAGGACCTAAGACGTTTTTCAAGTACTTTCAAGGACCTAAATTTAGCAAAAAAAAATTCAAGGACTTTTAAGGACTCTCAAGGACCGTGGGAACCCTGTAATTCCAAGAGATCATAAAATAACTACTTTAAGTTTCCAGTATTTTCATTTAAAAAATTTGCATGTTGGTGCGCAAACTTTGCTTCATTGTGTTAGACAAGAGTTTTGGCCCCTAAATGGTATGAACACTGCTCGAAAAATCTTTCACGATTGCATAACATGTTTCAAAGCCAAACCTAAGATAGAACAGCAAATTATAGCTTCTTTACCGAAAAAAAGAGTTACCACAAACCCCCTTTTTTAAAAAACTGACACCGACTTATGCGGTCTTTTTCTTATTAAATATAAAAATCAGCAGAAGGGAATCTTAAACAAAATCTATGTTGTAATTTTTGTATGTTTAATTACTCGTGCCATTCATTTGGAAATAGAAGGTGCTTTTTACAGCAGAAGCATTAATTGCCACCCTTAAAAGGTTTTTCGTGAGAAGAGGTCTGCCTTTTATTATATTTTCTGATAATGCCACAAATTATACTGGTGCTCATTCTGAATTGAGAAAATTGTATGATCTTGTTAAAAATTCAGAAAATCTTGCGCAGCATATTAAATATATGCGTTTTACCTATCAATGAGCCTACTAGCAATTAGCTTACATGTTTATTTTTTTCGTTGTTGTCATAAAGAAGGTGATAGTGCTAATTTAGTTTGCTTGTGAAAAATACTATGTTATTTGGTTATTTAGTCATAAATTTTAGAACTTTTTTTATCATTTGCATTATAAATTGTCATTTATTGTAGTATATATACTTGTTTGAAATGGATATTTCAAAGCCGGGCGGTATGTTGGCGCCTCTCTCTGCTTTGGCTTCGTTTACCTTTTAATTTGGCGAAAAGAAGAGCTCTTGTTGTTTTTTGTTCTGATATAGTCAGACGTCTTCAAATGGCGTCATTCATCGTTTCATTAATAAATTGTTAAATAGTTATTGCTTGTTCTTAATCATTAGTAATACAGTTCATTCGACCTCCTCAACAATCTTGTAAATAAGAATCACAATGTACGTTATTTAAATTGTGTGATTAAGAATCGCAACATGCAACTTTTAAATTTGGTAAACACGAGAATCGATGTTTGATATTAAAATTGCATGAATAAGAATCAAGATATTAACAGATTCTGGGCTTTGGATTTCTAAAAAGCTTGTTTGTATTGTTTTTGTTTAGCCATATTAAATAAAAATTTACAAGATTAATTGAGTGGTCAAACAAATATACTCATCCAAAATACACCGCTATTTTATTTTATATTTATATACACCACATTTTTTCAACATAGAAGCAGCGACATCTGAATCACAAAGATATGAGCAGTCTGGCAGGAGGGTAAAAATGGCAAAAATCTTATTTTTTGCACATAAAAGTGGAGAAAATGGTTAAAATAAGTAAAAATGCGGAAGGGTTGGCAGCTACGTGGTTTGCATTTTCTGCTTAGATTTGAAAAACGAGAATAAATATAATTATTTTATTTCAATGGCTGAATTTAGAGAAAAAGCAGAATATTTATATAAAAAAAAGGTATTAGAGAATCAGAGTTTTTGATAAAAAGGCTGAAATATTCAAGACAAAAGTAAAAAATGTGGAAATCCACTAACTTAAAAAAAATCTTAACACATTACAAAAATTTGCAGCTAAAGTTTTAATTACTTTATGAAATTTTTTAATTTTAGAATAATTGTATAAATATAGGAAATAAAAAGATCAAGGATAAAATATCTACCAAAGTAAAAAGTTAACTGAAATTTTGAGAAAAAAAAATTTCAATTATTTTTTTTTGTGCTGAAGTGCAATGCCGGATTTTGTTTTCGTGATATCCAGATTTTTTTTCCTTTCATATTATACCAGAAATCAGATTTCAATTAAACAGAAAACGGAAATCGGGCAAAAATCATAAAGAAGCAGAAATCAGCGAAAGAGCAGCGCAAGTGCAAAAAGAAATAATAAATAATAATAATAAAATAAAATTATTTTTCTTTTTTTGAAAAGGGAAAAGTTTTTATTTTGCTCATTAAAAAATGTCTGGGAAAAGTTACCCCTCTGGTAAACGGAACTCCAGACAATATTTTGTCAAATTTAAAAAAATTAAATTTATAATTAAATATTTTATTAAATATTTTACTTTCCGATTCATAGAAAAAAAATTTCATATTTTATAAAAACCACATTAAAGCTATCACTATATTTTTATTTTTCATTTCTGGTCATTATACTTAAATGTATGGTCTTAATGCAAAAATTATCAACATTAAAGTAATTATCAGGCCCGGTGGCTGAGTGGTAGCGCTTCGCGCTGTCGTGCCACAGGTCCTTGGTTCGATCCTTGGGCCGGGCAAGGCCGACTCAGCCTTTCATCCCTTCAGTGGGTCGATAAAATGAGTACCAAGCATGCTTGGGAACTAACACTGGGGGTTCCGCGTTCGGCTGACCACCTGACCGGAACATATGCTCCTGCACCCCAGAGCCCAAGGTCAAGAAAACTGAGATGGGCACAGTCGGCCTTGGCCCTTTTAATGGGCTGTCGCGCCACTGAGTTAGTTAGTTAAAGTAATTATAAGTTTTAAATTAATTATGAATTTTTCCTAATTGGCTTAAGCAGAAGAGAACATTTTAAGACAATCATCCATAAAACTTTTTCTATTCTACATGTTAGTTCAGAATAAATTTTTAAAATAAGAATCTCTGTGACTGTATTACAAAGTTACGGTTACAGACAAATTTAAATTTATTTGAGATTGTGTGACAGACTGAATAATTAAGTTCTGCTATGATTAAGTGTGCAAGAAGTGAAGTAGAGAATCAAACAAAGTCATTCAAGATACCATTTTCAGTTTCTTCATTGTTGTCATCACCTTCCTCACTTCCATCAGAATCCTCAGTGTCTGATCCCTCCTCGCTCTCTTCTCCACTCTCACTGCCTTCGGAATCACTCTCGTCTTCAGATCCACTCAACTCAGAATCAAATAGATCATTCGATGTTCCATACGCTCTACTCATGTTCTTTGAAAAAGTTTCTTCATATAAGAAATCTAGATGAAGTTAAAAACACTATTAATTCATACATAGTAATAATTTTCTATGTGTTAATGCGAAATGAAACACCACAAAAGAAACATTCGTATAATGCACAAATTAACTCCACTACAAATGTATTTAGTACACTTTAAATTTTTTGTAAAATTTTTTTCGGTTACACATTTGTTTGAAACATTGATTGTGTAAATAATTCTTATCTTTTTCTTTTTTTTAAATTTAAAATTAATATGTCCCGCAGTGGACTGATCGTTAAGCAGATCACTGAAGTCAAGCATCACTGGTTGCGGTCAGTGTGCGTCTGGGTGACCCACTTGGATCAGTCTGCGTAGGGACAGAGGGTGTGCGGTATTGGTCCTCGTTAAACTTTGCTACCGTAAAGTGCTCAACTTCGCGTGCAGGTCGTTGGGCTACCGAAGCGGGGGTGCCATCCCCTCTGCAGAGGATCAAAATTGTGATGGCATGTCTTCAGATTATCCTCAGGGATGTTTCCCAGACCGTCGCCAATAGCCCATTGTGTAGCTTTAGTGCGACGTAAATGAACTACAACAATAAAATTAATATAAAGAAAACTACGTCCTGTAAGCAAGAAAAAAGATGGCTTTTGATTTTTTTTTTATTGTACTTCATATAAATAGTATATCATTATTCAGAAAATTTTGAGTATTCGATTCAAACCACAAAGAGAAAAGATTTTTAGATTAAAAACTGTGAAAAATTGTCCCAAAAATGCTAAGCAGTAACACTTGATAAACTTTTTAAAAAGGAAAAAGAAACAATACAGAAGGTGAAAAAGTTGAATTATAAAATAAGTAGTCGTTTAGAGGTCATTATATATGTACAGGGTTGGGTTTTTGACGTCAAAAAGTGGTTTTTGACATGACAAGGGTATAATACTGGTTTAAACCATCAAAAACCCGTCAAAAATGTCAAAAACTAAAGTTTGCCAAAAAAATATATAAACTTCAAAACTACCAACAGTTGCCATGCATTATATTGAAATTTAATTATACTATAGGTAATCAGCTGGTTTTAAAATATTTTTTAATTAAAATTAAGGTAAAATAACAGATTTAAAATCTCAGAAATTTATATTCAAATGCATGTGCAGAAAAATTTTGCAAAAAATTTTTTTAAATATCTATATTTTGAAAAAAAAAATTTTTTTTTTTTGATACTTAAGAAAATTAAAAGTTTATTACTATGCATTTTTGACATATAAGGAACATATAACTAATATTTATAAGGAACTTTCAAGTTATGTTGTATAAATACAAACTTGATACAAGTGTATGAAAAAAATTTTAATGTTATACCGAATATCTTTATTATCCAGTATGTTAATTTGAATTTAAAAGTAGTTATATTTGGGAATAATGATAAATATAATTCATATTGTTTATTATATTTATTTATAATTATTACACTTATCATTTTAAAACAATTTTTACCTCTTAATTTTTTTCCCCCACTTGTATTAAGAATACAAATAATGCATATCTTGAAAGCAAGAAGTAATTATTCAACAGCTGAAAATTTAGATATTCAACAAAACTATGTATATAGTATTCAGCAAAATGAAATTCACAAGTATTTGGATAAACTAAATTTTCAGCATAGTAAATGAATAGGCTGAATATACTGTAAATCGACACTAACTACTCTGTGTATTTAACAGAAAGCACTTAAATTTGTACAGTACAGAACCAGTTATCCGGAAATCAGAAAACCGGAAAACCAAAAAACCGGAACGAAATTCGATAAATTTTCCCGCAATTTTTAAAAAAAAAATTTTCCTCATAGGATTTTTCTTTCTTTTTTGAAAGATGTTTACCTTACAATCATTTCAGAAATAATCATTAGTGTATTACCTCATCGTTTTTTCTTATTTTTAAGATTATTTCCAAATATTTTATTTTTTTAGTTGGGTTTAACACTAAAAAAAACGGCTTTTTGTAGCGATTCAGAAAACCGGAAAAATCAGTTATCCGGAATAGCGATAGTCCCGATCGTTCCGGATAATCGGTTCTCTACTGTATTGTCTTATGTTAAAAAGATTATTAAGAAGATTTAAAAGAATATTAAAAAGATTTTTCTTTAAAAGATGTCTAATGTGCAAAACTGCTAATGTTTATCTTTAAAAATGTCTAATTTTTAGTATAATCTATACTATACACTAAATTTGGTTATAAATAAATTTCTTAATAATATCACTGTAGATTTTCAATAACACATGAAAATGAATACATAATATTACAAAAGATGTGAGCTTTCAAAAGTACAAGATTTTGGTTACTATTCAAAATATAAGTGTTTCTTCAAAATTTTAAATTTATTTTTTCTAGAACATATTTAGAAACACTATCCTTTATAAAAAATATATAAATTTTATGTATTAATTAAATTTCACATATGAATATAGGTTTTTTGACATTTTCGACATTTTTGACAGTGAGGTTTTTGACGTGACGGTTTAAACCATGGTTTAAACTGTCAAAAACTGTCACATGTCAAAAACCTGCCAACCCTGTATATGTATAGACATATATTTAATTTATATAGATATACTAGGGGGCAAAGCCCCCTGTTCGCTATCGCTCACCAACCCCAATGATTGCTTCGCAATAATTGTTTTTTCTTGGCAGGAAACAGTTTTTCTACTAAAGTTAAAAATATTCACTTAACATCTATGCACTAATAGGAATTCTGTTTACTTACGCTCTTGCGCCTCTACCAAATATTACTATCTATTAGTATTATAGACATTTAGATCTCTTGATGAACAGAAGTGATTTTTTTAATTATCATTTTTTTAAATAAAATTTATATTCTTAATACATTATATTGTTCAAACCAATTTGATGAGTTCTCAACCATAATTTAAAATTTTCGCTAATAATAGCAGTACTGAAAAATAACTTTAAATTAGGGATACAAAAATATTTAAAGGAAAACAATACCTTTACGACTTTTGTTAATTTTATGCTGACGACAACCCAATCAATATGGAAATGAATGGGGAAAACTGGATCCTACCACGTGATTTTCCGGCCAATAAAAATGCGCCGACAACAATGGAAAACGGTACCAGACCATTATGATTTTATGATATATAGCAGTGTTTTCACTACAGCGCGAGAACGCGAGAATCTCGCATATTTTTTTCTTTTCTCGCATTAAAAAATTATTACTGCGAGAAATTCGCGCATTCTATAAATCAATTTCAAAATTCGCGAATTTCTCTCATTTTGGAAGAAGCTTCGAATTACGCTATTTAGAATAAAATCCATTTCACTTTTCTTCCTGGATCTCTCATTATTTTCAACATTTGCTCCGTTATCTAGCTTCCCTATTTACCAGTATTGTTCAGAACCTTTTCGAACAACAGAACACAACCGAACCACGGAACCCCTTTCAGAACACATTTCTCTGCAATCACGTTTTTCCGTAGGTAAGGTTTTTTCATGTAAGACGTTCAAATTTTTTATACACTAATGTAAGATGGACAAATACCTAGTAAAGGCAAAATCTTCTATGATGATGCAGCAAGAATATTCAATGCTTTAAAAAATAGAAGACGTTAAAAATGTATTATAATAAAAGAAATGATTTTTTTTCCAAGTCTATTTGTGTTTTTTAAGTTTTTGGAAATCTCACTTAACTTTCTGAAATCTCACCCTGTTTTTGAGAAAGGGTGAGAAATTCTCACCCATTTTTTTTCTATGATGAAAACACTGTATATAGAGACATTTAATTTATAACCAGGTTGTCACAATTAAGGTCCAGGCTTGTGGTTTGTCGATACGAGTGAGATGTAAAGAACTCTTTCAAATTATAATGGGTAGTTATTAAGGATACATTATCTTCATCGGATTTACTAGATTGCAAACTTGGATGGATAGCGTCACACCAAACAGTACTGAACAATTTTATCTCAAAATGAAGATCGTATTTATGGTTGGAGAAGATTTCCATACTTGCAGCTGCATTAAATTGGACAGTGGCAGTCAAGAAATTAAAAGAAATATCACAGAATAGTGTAAACTGATTGTTACCTTTGATCAAAAGACTTTACTGAGTAAGATAAGAAAATAAACAATCTGGGCACACAATCCAAAGGTACATTAAAACCACTCTCCGTTCCACAGCAAAATGGTGGTTGGTCATTCTTAGAGGTTACCTCCATTGGCTTCAAAACTGTTCTCGAAGGTACATAATTTTTCGAAAATTACTTTTATTTTAGTCAGTGTCGTTTTCTTGGTGCTGAAATGCCACTTCTGTGTGGTCATGAAAAAACAGATCTATGACTAAAATTTTGCGTCCATAAAAATGATCCCAACAGACATAATTATGTGCAAAAACAGTTTTAGTTTACCAACAATAAACAATTATGCTTTCTGTTTTAAGTTTGCATTTAATTTTATAAAAATTAGTTAGCTTTAAAAGATTAAAAGAGTTTGTTTGAGATGCTTTTTTTTTAAATAGCTTCTTTTATTTCTTCTAATTTAACTTTCAACTCTAAAAATAAATCATTGATAACATCGTCTTTAGAGCACTCAGACTGCAACATGAGATTGTATCGACAAAAAGAGCATTCTAAGTCAGAGCCTCACACAAATATTTTGAATACATTTTAATCTACTTATTTGTTTTGTTAAATATTTTCATTTGATATTTTTTCTTGTTTCCTTATTTGGCTTTTCCTGCATTTCAGGCAGATGTTTCCGGGTCACTGTTAGATGTTTTAATGGTCTCTCCGAAAAGTTTTATTCTGCACAAAGTCTATGGAAAAAATTATGTGCCTTCCAAAATTGGTCGTAAATAGAGATGGTCCTTTCTGGAGGTTTCACTGAATTTGAACATAGGTGTAAAATAATTTATCAAGCAAAGTTTGTATCTCTAAACTCATAATATTGTATCACTGTATCTGTAAACTCATAATATTTAATGATAACAAAATTATTTTATTCCAAAAATGGCCAAACATAAAAAATTCTTAAATTCCACTAAATGCATCAAAAGTCTGACAGTATGGAACACGACCACACTGAATGTTTAAGTAGCCGAACATTTAATTTTATAAAAAAAGATTTTTTTTATTTTTTATGAGAAATGATGAGATTTTCAACTTTATAGATTTGTTAAATGAATCGAATACAGTAATTTGTTTTGTTTTTTTGTTTTTATGGATGTTTTTATTTTGGTGCGCAATTTTTTATGGGAACTTTTTTTCCTGAAAACACATTTTATCGTTTAAATAGGCATTTATAATATGGCGTTGTATTCTTTAAAATAATTTTTCTCTTTTGTTAGCACTTTTTCCAGCAATATGAAAAAAGATTTTCAGTGTTAAAAGTTATGTTTTAAGTGTTAAGAATGTTTTTTTTTATAACTGTTTTCTTCAGTGGTGCAGTATTTTTCCAGAGTATTTTTATTCTTTTGTTATCGTTTTATAGTCATTTTTCACTGAAAATTAGATAATGGGAAAAAAGTGATTTTCAGCTTTAAATTATTGTTTAAGAATTGACAGATTGTTTTCTTCCTTTTAAATAATTTTTTGTTCCAATCAACGTTTTTATAATCGTATTACATTTTTAAAGAACCTTTTTTGATATTTACTTTTATTGTAAATTTTTCAAAAGATTACGATATGAAAAAAAATGAGATTTTTATCTTCGAATTTTTGTTTGAAGAATTAGGAACAATCTATTTTTTTCTAATACAGAAGTTATATTTTATCACGATTAAAATTGATTGTGGGAAAAAACAAGCCTTATTGTTGAATCTATTATATATGATTTCCTTCATTTTAGTAATTTCTCCTATAATAAAAAATACTTTTTTTATAATAATATCTTATAATATTAATAATAAAAAAAAATTAAACTAAGGAAAATAAATACCTTTTTACAACAAGTTAAAAGTAAAATCATTATTTAGGTCAGTAATGAGAAGTAGAGCACTATAAGTAGCGAAACTACTGTAGCCTCTACTTTTCTTGTAGTTTCTAGTATAGTATGCTACTTTTTTAAAAAAGTAGTTAAGTGAATAGAGTGATTAAAAAAAAACAGTATTTTGTAGCAATTCCTGACAACTACTTTTCATTTTAGTTTAGTAAAGAAAGTAGGGGGATATTTCTGTATGGTGATCTGCCATGCCAACTACAATTGCCAAGAAGTCCAACTGATTTTAAACAGTAAAAATTTGAAGAAAAAAAATGTGTAGAGGTTTGCTTGGGGGTGGCTACGAGTTATACCCTTCAAGTTGGTCCCTTTCTATGTTTGTTTTTTTTAAGTTTCTTGCGGGTCGCTCTCCGGGAGGAATATATTTTTGATATACTTAATTTCTTAAAGGAAATAAAAAGACATTAAACACTCAACAAAATTGCAAGCATTTGATAATTTCCTAACATTTTTTTAATTAAATATTTGCTGCTGAGAAAGTGATAAAAAATTGAAAATTTGAATCAAATTAGAAAAAAATGTTTTAGAATGACAAACTGGCTCATTCTTTAGAGAAATATTTATTCATATTTCGCTTAGAAATTCCTCATGTTTAATATAAGGCAATGTTTATTCAAAACCAATTTGAACATAGGCGTAAAATAATTTCTCAAGCAAAGTTTGTCTCCTTGAAGTTCTAACTACATTTCAAAAGTAGTTTGTAGTCACTGCATTAAAAAATATATATATATATTAGTTAACTACGTTTGTAACCAAGTTGTTGCAGTTAACTTCTAAAATAATGTACATTTTTGATACTTTCAACACACAGGGATGAGACTCGTCAGAGAGTAAAAAAGAGGAAATCCAGGAATGAATATATCTATGTGAAAATACAAATCATGATGCATAATTTATAGATGGGGTAAATATGCATAAGGATGCATAATTAAATATGAAATTCGATATTACAACCGCATAAATGAATCTCGACATTGGATTTTAAACTCTAGTGAATATGAATCACTAAATAGGGTTTTGAAAACGCATAAATACAAATTGCGCTATTGGATTTTTAAATCTCGCAAATAAGAATCGCAATGTACGACATTTAAATCACGTGAATAAGAATGGCAACGCACAACTTTCAAATCTGGTAAATACAAAAATCGATGTTTGATAATAAAAAATAGCGATATTGGTCGTGTGAATAAGAATCGCAATGTGCAACTTTTAAATCAGGTAAATATGAAAATCGATGTTTGATATTAACATAGAGTGAATAAGAATAGAGATATTAGCAGATTGTGGGCTTGGGATTTCTAAAAGGCTCCTTTGTATTGTTTTTGCTTAGTCATAATAAATAAAAATGCACAAGATTAATAGAATGAGCAAATAAATATTTTCACTGCAAATCCACAGCTATTATTTTTATTTTATGATTTGGTTTGCTTTCACGCCAGCAAACGGGAAGCAGCTATGTCTGAATTACAAAAGTACGAGCTATCTGGTGGGCGGGTAAAAATACTGAAAATCCTAATTTCTGCGCATAAAAAATAGCTAAAATATGTAAAAATGTGAAAGGGTTAGCATCTACGTTGTAGTTTGAATTTTCTGTTTATCTGTGAAAATCGGAAATAAATATAATTATTTTATTTCAACAACTGAATTTTCAGAAAAAGCGGAATATTTATTTTTAAAAGGCTTGAATTTGAGAGACAAAAGAAAAGAAAGTAGAAAAATCTCATCCCTGAACACACAAAGTAGGAAGGGGGAAAAAAGAGGCATTTGATAAATTAACCTCTAACTTCTCAATTTTGCCCTTTAGATGTTAATAAGTATTCTATTTACCTTTGTTATTTTTCTATAAGCAGCAATATTAACAGATCCTTCTTTTTTTTTCCTTTCACATTGCAATTTTAGTTTTTCTTTAAAAAAAAACTTTCATATTTGTAACAACATTCTTATTATCTTGGAATTTTTCCCCAATTAAATATTATAATGGAGATTTTGATACAAAATAATAATAAAAGATATTATTGAAATACAATTTTTTGGTTATTCTCTTATATTTTTATTTCTACTTAGCAACTTCAAAAATTTTCATTTCTTTAACTTTAATTTTAATAGATAACTATAATAATTTTGTCCTCCTTTATCATGGTTTTTTTTAAAAACTTGATTGTTATAACTTCTTTTTCACTTGAAAAAGGATAATATAAAAAATCCAGCTTTTCCGAACTCAAGTACACAGAATTGAATTTCCAATTTCTCTATAATCAAGCTTTTACTGTAGAGTAGAAATATATCAACAATTAGTAAGATATATCATCAACTATCCATAAAGATAAGAGTGAATCCATATTATACATCCAGGAAAGTAAAAGTTGAAGTTTTTTCATCAGATTGTGTCCACAGAATTTGAAGCAACCATTCCTTAACATTGTGCCCGCGACGCACAAAATACCATTCTACACTTTTTCTAAATTGACGAATCATTTTGAAATTGCTTAAAAATTATATCATCGCATTTACATAGCAATAGCTCATTTACAGAAATCATTTCCTGATGTGCTATTTTATCATTGAAGAGTCTGCCCGGTAAAAAATCTCTTTTGCACCTCGGCGATAAATTATTGTACACTCGTGAAATATGTATTATTTTCTGATATTTAATTTCAAAACAAATAAGGCAAAAAACAATAATAATAGTAATGATTTATTTTTATCAAGCAATTCTAAAAAAAAAAGCTTAGAAAATAACTTAAAAAGTTTTCCAAACCTCTAAATTGATTAGTTTATCTAAGCATATCTTATGTCTTGATGAATCCGAACAAAATCACTTCAAAAACCAAATTTTTGTTTACGAAAGGTATTCGTTTGATAGACCCTAAGAGCAAGATGTACCTGTGTCTAAAGTGTGCAATATGCTTTGACGCATGCGCCGTAAGGTAGATTTTTTGGAGTACGTACTCTAAACCACTCCTGCCGCATGAGTGGCGATCGAAAAGGGTTACAGGTGGCGTGGAACAGACCTATGGCAACACCAATATGGCATTCCTTCACCAATAGCGTGTGGAGAGTCATAGGCAAAGCCTGACTAAAGCAGGGGCATACGGGGCAGTTGCCCCGGGCCCCCACATCAGAGGGCCCCCCTAATCGAATAGAAAGTTCATTTTATGTTTCCTTCTTTGATGAACTTTTACAAAATATCCGTATGGATGGGTGATCGTGTAAAGCTAAGGGTGGTGGCGCTAGTGGTAAAATTGCTCTTTCAAGACTTCCGGGTTACTGCTTCCGATATATTTTTACGCCGCAGATTGAAAAAACGCGCCACCATATTATTGCATCATATCTTTTGCAGTATTTCACATGTACCGAGTTCTTTCTTTCAGCCTTTAAACTTCAGCATTAACATATTAATATTATAATCATTAGAATATTTTCTAATTAGTCTAACTTAAAAAATATTTTTAAAGATATTTTTGGCGACATTTTATTCAAATGTTAGCCAAATAAGGGATAAAATACAAAACATGGCAAACCTTAGGAATTATTCACAATGAGATATTAACTTTCCAAAATTTTTTTTGGCCTTACGACCTCTGAGAATCAATACATTTCTGAAAGCTCTTATGAATGGTACAATTATGTTTAGATTTGAGCCCAAATTACAATAACAAAACTGCATAGAATATTTGGCTTGTTCCCACATCGCCTCGTAGTCATAACATAAGCGGAGTGATACACCGGAAATTTTCTAAATTTCTTCCGGTTTAAGGACGCTTGTTATTGTTTACATTAGACCACCCATCCATACAGTGTAAAATCCATCACGCTTATGCTAGCTTCTTCAATCTATCGTATGAATACAATCTATATTTCGTAAATCCGCGGCTTTCTAGAGCAGAATTTAGGTAAATTTCGCAATTTTGGTGGGAAAATTTGACCAATCAAAGGACTTTATTTTTACATATCGCCAAATGGTATATATTTACCAAAATACAGATTTCTGATTGACTTAATCAAGCCATCGTAATTCGCGATCGCAACGAACTATAGGGGGCGCTGTTGTATGAGACGCATACCTGCGATTTCTATATGAACCGTCATTCAGTTACTCTGGAGACGTTTTTAATGTTGCGTGTAACATCGTAACGTTCCTTCTTTATCGTGGCTTATTAAATTTAAAAAAGAAAATGTTTGATATCCTTTCTTATGCAACCAAAAACAAGATGGTATCTCTTTTTCTTTTAAAGAAGGAACATCCAAAACACATCTGAAAAATATTTGTAAATAAACAGAAAAAAATATGTATCTTCTTATTAGAGTTAAACCTAATGCCTGAGAAATAGTTTTATTAAATTTAATGATATAACCTGAAAAGCCTATTTAAACTTTACATTCCATAGTTTTAAGAATCATATTACTTCAAACATTAAAATAAGCAAAAAGTATACATAAACTTCATAATTTTATATAATTTAATTTTGCAAAAAAAGTTCTGTGACAACAATTTTTATCACAAAATTTTAAGTTTTAATAAAAATCATTATTTAGAAACTAAAAAACGTGAAGTAAAGAATGCTTACGATACAAAGTAAAAAAGAAAAAACCAATTCGCGATCGCAACAAACTATAGGGGGCGTTGTTGTATGAGACGCTTACCTGCGATTTCCATATGAACCGTCATTCAGTTACTCTGGAGACGTCGCTAATGTAGCGTGTAGCATTGCAACGTTCCTTCTTTAATGTGGCTTATTAAATTTAAAAAAGAAAAATGCTTGATCTTCTTTCTTGTACAACCGAAAACAAAATTGTATCTCTTTTTATTAGAGAAGGAATATCCAAAACACATCGGAAAAATATTTGTACATTAACAGAAAAAAATATGTATATTCTTATAAGAGTTAAAACCTAATGCCCGAGAAATAGTATTACTAAATTTAATGATATAACATGAAAGGCCCATTTAAACTTTACATTCTATAGTTTTAAGAATCATATTAGTTCAAAAATTAAAATGAACAAAAAGTATACATAAGCCTCATAATTTTATGAAATTTAATTTTGTAAACAACGTTTTTTGACAACAATTTTTATCAAAAAATTTCAAGTTTCAATAAAAATCATTATTTAGAAACTAAGAAACGTAAAATAAAGAATGCTGACGAAACAAAAACAAAAAACAATTCTTTTTTGTCGCCATTTTTAGTGCTACGAATATTCGTCTTTGGGATTTGCCAAAAACAAAACAAGATGCAATTTTATTTTTTCAGGAGGGAAATATTTGACCGAAAAAACGAAAATGTACCAATTCCCACAACATAAAACTTTATCTTGGCAAACGTACGTTTTGGAAATGTTATTTCATTTGGAATCTTATTCATCAGAGTTCATATGGCGATATGATTGTTTTGAATCTATGCTAAACTCTATATCGACTCATTTTCCACCGAAATCCAATTAACTATTTTGATTTTAAATAAAGTGTTTTATTTTATGAACTGTCGCAAAAATTTTAAGTGTAGATTGGCGGCACTTAAAAACCGCCAAATCTGTAGCGGTGGTGGCGTTAATACATCGTAAGTACCGAATTTTTATTCCATACTTTTCTGAATCATATTATTTCAAACATTGGAATATACAAGAAGTATACATAAACACATAATGTTATACCATTTAATTTTTCAAAAGTATTTTGAGAACAATTTTTGTCAAAAAATTATAAACTAAAAAACGGAAAATAAAGAATTCTTAGGATAAAAAAAAACGATTTTAAGAATTATTAACATTGAAATAAAAACTTTCATATTGTTTCTTTTTTTATTATTCTTATAGTTCTTAATCAGACGTAAAAAACCATTCTGTAGAGAACCATCATCAAATGAAAAAAAAATATTTACAAGCAAATTTTTTATTGTAAAAATCATTGCACTTACCTGATTTATGATTCCAGGAGAATTCCAAAATGATAAGTTCCTTGTTTGAAAACTTTATTCTCAAATAATAGATACATAGTTTATACCTTCATTACTTTTAGATAACATACTACACAGCAAAATTTTATAATTGATATGAATTTGAATATGTAGCTAAAAACAGAATAGCTGAATTCTAGTTGAACTTATTCTTTCAAAATTAAAAAAAACTTACCAAGAAAACGATTTAAATTAATTAAGAATCAGCACAAATGGCACTATTTCAAGTAACTTGGATAATTTTTTATTGTTGTTTTCCGAATTATATGGATACAGAAATATATACTATTCTATAACGAAGAAGAATATGCTATAACTATTACAATTCTGTATGTTCTGAATTCATATTTATTCACTGGAATGACGAAAGCAATGTTGACTTCACTTTAATTCGTAATGAATTGAAGACAGAAGAAATGCATTTTACCTTAATACACACATCTGTAACAGTATCCGAAATCGGAAGTCATCAGTTGCAAGTTTGTTGATAATAGAAATTAAAAATTATTGAGGAATTTTTCTTCAAATGTTTGGCGTGTTCTGTTCCTGAAAGATTTACTAATATTCTGGAAATTTTTTTCAAGTTCTTCGGCCTTTTCCAAGGGAAATTTTGTTTCTTATTTGCTGCTAAAAAATGGCGTCTGATTCAGTCAATGACTTTGATGGAACTAAATGAAAACGTGATAAATTAATGTCCGATATTTACAGGCTCCCGCTAGACGGCGTACTCGAGCGTTGCGATCGCGAATTCTAAAAATTCCTTACGTTAAAATAAAAAACTTTCATATTTTTTCTTTTTTGAAACTATCATCAAATAAGAAAAAAATTACTTAAAAGTAAAAATTTTTATTTTATGAAAATTAACAGTTACCTGCTTTATAAATCAGAAGAATTCCAAAATGATTTGTTCTTCGATTTTTGTTACCATTTTTTAGTGCTACGAAAATGTGTCTTTGGGATTTGGCAAAAATAGAACAAGATGCAATTTTATTTTTTCAGGAGCGAAATATTTAGCCCATTGTCCACCGAAATCCGATAAACTACTTTGATTTTAAATAAAGTGTTTTATTTTATGATTTGTCGCAAAACTTTTGGTGTAGATTAGTGGCAGTTAAAAACCGCCAAATCTGTTGTTGCAGTGGCGTTATTACGTAAATACCGAATTTTTATTCCATACTTTCTTGAATCATATTACTTCAAACATTAGAATATGCAAGAAGTATACATTAGCACATAATGTTATACCATTTGAATTTACAAAACAATTATTTTAACAACAATTTTTATCAAAAAATTATAAACTAAAAAACGTAAAATAAGGAATTCTTGGGATAAAAAAAAACGATTTTAAAAATTCCTTATATTGAAATAAAAAAACTTCCATATTGTTTCTCTTTTTATTCTTGTAGTTCTTAATCAGACGTAAAAAAGCATTTTGTAGAGAACTATCATCAAATGAGAAAAAAAAATATTTACAAGCAAATTTTTTGTAATAAAAATCATAACACTTACCTGATTTATAATTCCGGAGAATTCCAAAATGATATTTTCCTTGTTTGAAAACTTTATTCTCAAATAATAGATACGTAGTTAATCCATTCATTACTTTTAGATAACATACTACACAGCAAAATTTTATAATTGTAAGATCTTGATATGAATCTGAATATGTAGCTAAAAACAGAATAGCTGAATTCTATTTTAAATTCTTTCAAATCTGAAAAATACTTACCAAGAAAACGATAAAAATTAATTAAGAATCAGCACAAATTGCACTATTTCAAGTATAATTTGGATAATTTTTTATTTTGTTTTCCGAATTATATGGATACAGAAATATGTACTATTCTATAACGAAGAGGAACATTCGATAACTATTACAGTTCTGTACGCTCTGAATTCACATTTATTTATTGGAATGACGAAAGCAATATTGTCTTCACTTTAATTTGTAATGAATTGAAGACAGAAGAAATGCATTTCACCTTAATAAACACATCTGTAACAGTATGCGATAGCGAAATCGGAAGTTATCAGTTGCAAGTTTGTTGATAATAGAAGTTTAGAATTATTGAGAAATTTTTCTTCAAATATTCGGCGTGTTCTGGGTCTGAAAGATACCCCAATATTCTGGAGAGTTTTTTCAAGTTCTTCGGCTTTTCTTTAGGGAAATTTTTATTTTTATTTGCTGCTAAGAAAATGGCGTCTGATTCTGCCAATGATTTTGATGGAACTAAATGAAAACGTGATAAATTAATGTCTGATGTTTACAGGCTCCCGCTAGAGGGCGTACTCGAGCGTTGCGATCGCGAATTGCAAGAGTATAAAATTTTTGCAGCTAGATAACAAAGTTAACAGTTAGAAAACTGTATTTTGCATGATCGACATATGGTTGTTGCTGTTGTAGTTCATTAACGTTACACTGGAGCTGCACAATGAGCTATTGGAGACTGTCTGGGAAACATCCCGGTATGATGGACATAGAATTGTCAGAAAATCAATAATATGGACGAAACGATATTTCGTCTGACCATTGGAGGGGGGATTTAATATATTTTTATGATTTTAGGCAATTTTCTTGCTATATATGTACAATGAGGAGAAAATTTAAATAACTCCATAAAATTCGGTTACTGGAGTAGTGAAGCAGAGGGGGGCCCCCAAATAAGTTTTTGCCCCGGGCCCCAATTAGGCTAAGTCGGGCCCTGGTCATAGGAGAAGGAAGTATGTTAGTTTCTGTCGTAATTTTCAAATAGATCAAAAACTTTTAAGTTGAGAAACTACATGAAACTGAAAACTACATTGAACATAGTTCTAAAAGAAAGCGTCATGGAAATTTAAAAAAATATTTTTAACAATTAAATATGAAAAATATTAAGAAAAGGAAATATATCATAGTACATTCCTATGCTGAAAACTAACTGAGAAGAGGAGGAGAGGGAAGGGCCAAAGGCAAGGAACCGGTCATCTCCCCAGGTGGCGTATTCGAGAGTTGCGATCGCCTTTTTAAAAAAAAATCCTGATTACTTCCATAGAACTAGCATAACATACTAAATTGAAAAAAAAAAATTATTCTGGATTAAATAAAAAGATATTAAAGTCCATGTGATTATTCTCTAAGGTCACTCCTCCATCTGTCTTCAACAAGCATTGACTTTTTGTGAATATTAGTGTGAATCTTAAATAAGACTTTTGCATAGATAACTTTTTACTATAATGAATAGTAATCCAAGAATACATAATTTAAGTATAAAAAAGCTACAATTACATTTACATTCAGATTACTTGGCTGTAATAGGATTTCAGCTAAATATTCGTCATTATCTCAATAAAATTATTTTTTTACTATCAATCATTTTTTAAAAATTATTATCCATGATAGATAACCCATCATCGTTCGTTTTGAACATCGTTTCGTTAACACTCGCAATTTGAGTATCGGAGTAAAATCAAGCTACAAAAATTATTTTAATTAAAACTAATTAAAATTTTGAAAAAAAAATCGGATTTTGCGTTTTTAGATCAAATTAGAGGAAAACCACACAAAAGTCTTTCAGATTGCTGAACGGTTATAGGACTCCCACTAAATGTTCATTATCACAATGAAATTATTTTTTATAATCATAAATTTTTTGTTTTTCATCCTTGATTAAAAAAAAATCATCCTATCATGATATAATCCTATAATCTTAATCAATGATGTGAAACGCTCTTTTATTTTTGTAATTTTTAACACAAGCCAAAAATCTAAAGTAACTCACAATTTAATTGTCGGAGTAAAATCATATTTATAAAAGCCGTATAGTAATTTATTTTATGTAAAATTTACTTAAAATTAAAATAAATCCAATTTCACGATACAAGTGAAGGAAGACCGTGAGAATGATTTTCAGATTTGCTAGGTGGTAATAGGATTTCATCTAAATATTTACTGTCGCAATTAAACTTCTTTTTAATAATCAATCATATTTTTTTATCATCCTTATATATTATCTATTCTCTTATAGTGAATGCTATGAAATGCTTTTCTTATTTTTGCACATTTTAACGTAAACCAGATATTAAAGTAACTTCTAATTTAAGCACAAGAGTAAAATCATAATTTGAGGAACCTTTTGAATGAAAATAATGAGACAAATGAAAACCACGAAAACATTTTAATAACAGCCTAACTGAATGATAATAGACGATAATGAGAATCTATCTCACTGATTCTTAACATTTTCCAATTTATTCTGCTTTATATGAAATTTAATGTTTCGGACAAAAATGATCTTATTATTTTAATTTAAACATTTTTTTGTAAGTACATAAATTGCTTTCCTTGTTTCAAGCATTTGAATTTCAGAAAGATATATAAAACCAATTTTCAAGTATATATTAGCTCTTTCAAAGCTTTTAAAATCTGCAAATTATAAAACTTTAAAAAAATTAGAAATTTTTTTTTTCTCCTAGAAATTTTTTGTAAAATTTGTGAATTTTAGATTTTTATGGCACAGGAACAATGGTAGAACGTAATTAATTATTATTAATCACTTGAATCAAATAAAAAAAGAATAAATTAAATACATCTGATATAAAGAAACAATAGTTTTCAACTGCTTGTCAAAATGTAAAAATGCTTTTTTTGAAAAATTAAGTGGTATAACATTATGCGTTTATGTATACTTCTTGCATATTCAAATGTTTGAAGTAATATGATTCAGAAAAGTATGAATAAAAATTCGGTACGCATCTATTAACTCCACCGCAGCTACAGATTTGGCAGTTTTTAAGTGCCGCCAATCCACACCTAAAATTTTTGCAGCAAGTCATAAAATGAAACATTTTATTTAAAATCAAAGTAATCAATTGGATTCCGGTGGAAAATGGGCCGATATAAAGTTTAACATAGATTCAAAACTGTACTCTCTTTTCGTTCACCTGATGATGTTGCCGTATTAACTCGAGTTAATACGGCAACATCATCAGGTGATTTATTAGATCTAATAAATAAGATTCCAAATGAGATAACATTTCTAAAACGTACGTTTACTAAGATAAGGCTTCATGTCATGGGAATTATCAAATTTTCTTTTTTTTGGTAAAATATTTCGCTCATGAAAAAATAAAATTGCATCTTGTTTTGTTTTTGGCAAATTTCAAAGACGAATTTTCGTAGCACTAAAAATGGCGACAAAAAAGAATTGTTTTTTTCTTCTTCTTTTGTTTCGTAAGCATTCTTTATTTTACGTTTCTTAGTTTCTAAGTAATGATTTTTATTGAAACTTGAAATTTTTTGATAAAAATTGTTGTAATATGATTATTAAAATTGTAATATGATTCTTAAAAATATGGAATGTGAAATTTAAATAGGCCTTTCATGCCATGCAGAGCCGGATTATACCTTTCGTAGGCCCTAGGCACAGCCGTTTATGGTATTACGCCATTTTAGATTAAACGTATTACGCCATTTTAGATGTATTAATTTCAGAAATGACTAAAAGGCATAAAGCTTACAGTGATTTGTACGATAATTTCGGTTTTCTTGTTCACAAAAATTTGTCAGAATCTGAGATTAAACTAAAAGTGCAAAATTTGATGAAAATTTACTCATCCGATTTAGAGGAAAACTTTTTAGATGAATTTTTACTATTTTCAAATTTGTATGAACATAAATCTGCACAAGAAATGTTGAAGGCTCAAATTAAAGATAAACTTGTGAATACTTTTCCTAACGTTCACATTGCATTAAGAATATATTTGTCGATTCTTGGATCAAATGCAGAAGGAGAAAGATCTTTCTCCAGATTAAAATTGATAAAAAATTATTTGCTTTCAACAATGAATCAAGATCGCTTGGCATCGCTCGCATTTATGTCTATCCAATCAGACATTTTGCGTAGTTTGGAATTCGACAGCATAATACAAGATTTCGTTGAATCCAAAAATCGCAAAAAAGTAATATATTAGATCATAAGATTCTGCAAAATAATTTATTACCGTAAAATATTATATTTTTATTTGTATCTTCATAATTTTGTGCAAAATACACTTGTTGATTTTAAAGCTAAACTATTTTTGACAACAAATTTTTTTTCCCCAAGTTTTTCGTAGGCCCCTGAATTTCGTAGGCCCTAGGCACGTGCCTATAGGTTAATCCGGCCCTGATGCCATGTCATTAAATTTAGCAAAACTATTTCTCCGGCATTATGTTTTACCTCTTATAAAAATATGCATATTTTTTTCTGTTTATGTACAAATATTTTTCCTATGTTATTTGGATGTTCTGTAAAAGTGTGAACGTGAACATTAATTATGTTCTTATATATTCTTATTACATATTTAGTATTCCATGTTTTGGCAACAGCAGTTCTTGTGTACGATATAGATTTTGAGTTTTTAGAATAACGGTGTGTGTAAATTTTAATAAAGTATTGATTTGTTTTTCTTTTAAAAGTTGTTTCTTACATTATCAGAAGTGGGATTAACAGGCAACTGTAATTAATTTTGAGTTTTGAGTTTGAAATGGCATTTTTATCCCAACTTCGCAAAGATCAGTTACGTTACGTAGCTAATGAGTTATCTGAAGATGCTTCGTCTACTACTTTGAAAATCCCTGACTTGAGAAAGTTAATATTGAATAGCGAGAAATACGATGAAGAAATGGTTCGAGGAATGGTAGAAAATTTAGTTGAAGACGCCGAGCGCCTTCGTCAAGAAGAGAAAGAAAAAGCCGAGCGCCAACATGCATATGCATTGGAAAAAGAAAAATCCGATCGGGAACATGAATTGGAACTCAAGAAGTTAGATATTGCTGCTAAAACTTCAGAAGTAGTCGAAACTGAAGTAATAACATCGTCGCCAAAAGTTGATTGGCAGTCACAACTGATAAAGTTTTCTACGAGTAATGAGGATATCAGCCTTTATTTAGTACATTTCGAGAGAGTAATGAAAAGAGTACAAATGCCAAGTTCATTGTGGATGGCATGTTTAATTAACCAGTTACCAAGTGAAATTGTCCAAATGATAATGAGAGAACCAGAAAAACAGTCAGAAAATTATCACTATGTTAAATCTCTTTTGCTAAAGTGCTACAGACTAAGTCCTGAAAAATTTAGACAACTTTTTTATTCTCATGAGAATACTGATGGAAAGTCATGGAAAGAATATTACCACGAGCTTGAAACGTATTTTAATGGGTGGACTGCAGGACTTAAAATAAGTAGTTTTGAGAGTTTAAAAGACCTGATCATCACAGATCGAATGAAAGCTCGGGTGCCGCCAGATATACGAGAACGTTACTTGGATCAGTGGACCCATATAATTTCACCTTATACATTAGCTGAAAAGGTAGATGAATTTATTGAACTCAAAGATGTTTTTAAGAATCATATTCAGTATAATAATAAATATAGTAACAATAAGTTTTTGAAAGAAGAAAATGTCGCCAAAGGTGAACAAACAGAGCCAAGTCGAAGTACAACTAATAATCAAACTGTTTGCTACAATTGTTATGATACCGGCCATTTTGCCCGTGATTGTGTAAATCCAAAACGTCCAAAGTTTTGTACTGCCTGCAAAACAGAAGGACATGGTACAAAGGAATGTCCAAAGATAGCGTCTTTCCCATTAGTCAATGCAGTTTCGTTTTCACCCAGTTCCAGTAATAGTACAACGAAGAATATTATCATAGAAGAAGTAAATACAAGTGCTCTTATGGATACCGCTGCTGATATATCTATGTTAAAATATAGTTTTGCACAAACGCTTAATAAAAATATTCATAAAAATATAGTTACACGAATTCGGGGTATTGGAGGTGTAAGGAAGTCACTAGGAATTATCATACTTAATGTGACTATAGACAGGGTAAAGCTGAAGGAAGTTCTGTTTTATGTAGTGACTGATGATACATTTGAAGGCCCGGATGTTCTCATCGGGAAGGACATCATTGACGCACCCGAGATAATAATGGTTAGAAATCAAGGCAGGTCCAAGTTAGTTCATGTGGAAGACCTGGATTTTTTGCATGATTTCCAGATTAATGAAATGCCTGATAGGGTTGTGTTGAAGACCCTCGAAAAGTTCGTGATTGAACCGCGTACAGTTCAATTGGTAACGCAAGATCTACTACCAACATCAAATGACTACGTAAATCCAACAAAACTGCAAAGAAATGCACAAGAAAAGATGAAAAGGAATTATGACAAACATCGATGTGATGCATTTAAGTACAATATAGGTGACGTTGTGGTCGTAAGACGATTACCTGAACAAACTGCCTTATCTAACACTAAAACCCAAGTTAAGTACAGAGGTCCTTTGACAGTCATCAAAATATTACCATCCGACACTTATCAAGTAACTGATTTACGCGCAGTTGGACAAGGAAGAAGAAGGCAACATAATTATACGACTACCGCCCACGCTTCGCAAATGAAACTATTTCATCTGGTCAACGACGAAGATCCGTGTGATGATGGGGACAATATTACTGGAAGTAAGAAAAACTTCATTGCTTGTGAGCCCATAAACGACAACAATAGTACAAATCAATGCAACGACGATCCAAATAAAAATTTAAGCCAAGATAACAGTAGACCAAAGAGGTGTAAAAGTGTGCAGCTTCACTTGAAGGATTATAAGTTGTTTCGAAGGGACGAGGTCGTCCAAAAGTCAGGATGGTCGAGTGTAAAAGTGTGAACGTGAACATTAATTATATTCTTATTACATATTTAGTATTCCATGTTTTGGCAACAGCAGTTCTTGTGTACGATATAGATTTTGAGTTTTTAGAATAACGGTGTGTGTAAATTTTAATAAAGTATTGATTTGTTTTTCTTTTAAAAGTTGTTTCTTACAGTTCCTTCTCTAAAAGGAAGAAATACCACTTTGTTTTCTTTTGTATAAGAATTAAAATTTTTTAAATTTAATAGGAATTTTTAATGAATTAAATTCAGAATAAAGAAGGAACGTTACAATGCTAAACGCTACATTACGTCTCTAGAGTAACTGAATGACTGTTCATATAGAAATCGCAGATATTCGTCTCATACAACGACGCCCCCTATAGTTCGTTGCGAATAAATATATTTTTATACTCTTTCAGTAATTTTTGCTTATTTTCTGATAAGTTTTAATTAGTTATGGATGGGTGGTCTAATGTAAACAATAACAAGCGTCCTTAAACCGGAAGAAATTTAGAAAATTTCCGGTGTATCCCTCCGCTTATGTTATGACTACGAGGCGATGTGTGAACAAGTCTAATATTCTATGCAGTTTTGTTATTGTAATTTGGGTTCAAATCTAAACATAATTGTACCATTCATAAGAGCTTTCAGAGGTCGTAAAGTCAAAAAAAATTTTTGGAAAGTTAATATCTCATTGTGAATAATTCTTAAGGTTTGCTATGTTTTGTATTTTATCCCTTATTTGGCTACATTTGAATAAAATGTCGCTAAAAATATCTTTTTAAGTTAGCCTAATTAGAAAATATTCTTATGATTATAATATTATAATGATAATGCTGAAGTTCAAAGGCTGAAAGAAAGAACTCGGTACATGTGAAATACTGCAAAAGATATGATGCAATAATATGATGGCGCGTTTTTTCAATCTGCGGCGTAAAAATATATCGGAAGCAGTAACCAGGAAGTCTTGCGAGAGCAATTTAACCACTAGCGCCACCACCCTTAATCGCCAATTTTTTGTTGCGACAAGCAGAAGTAGGAGGCGTTACTCATTGCTAAGGCTCCTCCCCATTACAATAAAGAAACTGCGCACGCTCGATAACAAGCCTATAAGAAGGCCTCATGGATCTTGTGAAACATGCCTGTGCGTAAAGTTTATAATACGTACGTTGCCATACAAATATAAATGTTGAATGGTACTGCATTTTAACTTCAACTTTATGTATCACTCTCCTTTACAGCGCTACCTATTGATTTTATTCAGCACTGCTCAAGTGGACGAAATGTCTATTGTGACGTTTAAGCGACTGTAAATTATATATTTTCTTTCATTTTAATTGCACTCCGCTAGGACAAAAGCTTTGTCAACTTCAAGTGAGTTAAAACATTATTATATTTATTTGCTTTAATTTTATTTAAACCTGGATCTTTATATAAATGTGTGACAATATTTAATAAACTACGGATCAAATGTAATTATTATCGAAGTTGGCTGTTTCTTTTTTAATTATAATCATTGTGATTTAGACTGTTAAGAGATCACTGAACTGCGTTTCTGCCATCTTGTTTTCATAGGGATTTTATAGTACAATGCCTTTAATATTGTTATAGCATAATTCTGTTAACAAAATATCTGTGTAAAAAAATCTGTACCTTTTTCAATTCGTTTTGTTTCATTTTTTATAATCTATCTAATTGACTTTTTAAGCCTTGGCCATAATTCCTTTGTTTCCTTTTTATAATCCGGTTTCTGTACTTGTCACATTGATATTTAAATTAAAAGTTACACATTATTTCATGAAATTCTTCGTTTTGGTGCAATTTTATTTTATCTCTATAATCCAAATATTTCATTATGCTTAAATGAGATAGGATAAAAAAATCTGTTCAGTGATTTTAATAAGTGACTTTTCTGTTCAGCTTTTTTTTTTAAGGGTAAAGTAAGACTGATAATCTTTTCTAATTTAAGTTACTTTTTAATAGTCTATATTATTAAATAAGCTTGTTTTAATCATCAGTTAAAATTGATAAAGCATAGATAAAGACTAATCTTTTTTTAGTAACTTTAAATTTTTTTTTCATGTAGCTCATTCAATAAATTAAATGGTTTTTTCCCTTGTTTATTACAACTCAGACTGAATTATTGAAAGTTGTCTTGCAGTTTGATTTCTTAATTTGTCCATTAACCTACTTAGATACTAAATTAGATTTTATATTAACCTTGACTTGGTCCATTAACTGTGACTTCTTTTTTTTCAGTAAATTATGTGTGAAAATTAAGGGTTTGTAACACATTTTCTGACAAAGCTTTTTTTTTTCTTCTTCAGCATTTCTATTAATCCAGGCAGGAGATTCTTTCCAATTTTAGAAAAAAATTTCCGAACTATTCTTAAAAGAGAAAAATCTCTATTGTTCAAGAATTTATTATTTATTCTCCTTTAGGCTGTTTTCCATTTAAAAAATATTAAAATTATTATTTTTTTTTTTGAAGTGCTACATCACTGCATAGTCTAAATAATGAAAATTAACCATTGTTCATCTCGGTGAAAAAGTTATTAGACTGGCAATGTATGCATAGTAATTAAAAGCTATAAATAAGTATGAAAATTTTAATATTTTGTTACTCTGCATAATAGTTTCACCTGTTTTTTTTATATATTTTTTTTCTATTTGAGACTAGAATTATGTTCTTTTCTCACTCTCATGCCTAATTATTCAAGCTTCTTATATGTTTTTACTTTTAAAGTAAGAATTTTCCTTTTCATGTTTTCATTGAAAAGAAGATTATGCTTTGGTTTAAATACATATTGTGCACACCTCGTGCAGTATTCTAAAACATATTTTATCTCTTAATTGGCGTTGAATAGTTGATCCTTGATCCAATTCTGAATTGTCTATCAATCTTCAATTTCGTAAATTGTAATTTTGAACCCGAACCAGAAAACAAGAGAACTCCTGGATTGGAACAAACTGAATTGTCTAAGGTCTGCTTTCTAGCTTTGGTACTTAGGGGAAAAATAGGGTAATCTGAGAGAATATTAGAGAAAAGGGAAAGAATGCACTGTCTTTACTGCGAGTGGGATTTTTCGAATGTTGTTTTGATCGCCATTTTTGCTTGCCTCTGCTGTCTCGTTAAAATTGCTGTGTTATTATGTCCTATGATTTTTATAAACTGTTAGGCAACTGTTAGAGGAAAATTAAGTTTTCCTTTTGAGAAATAGCTTCCAAGTTGAAAAAAAAGAGCCTTGCCTTTATAATTATTATAACCTCTTGTTTTAATTTCAGCGGAAAATAGCTTCAAAGTTAATTAAAAAGCTTTTTTTTCTAAAATTTTACTTTTTTACTATTTTTTAATCGGAATAATACTTGATTTTATTTTCGCGGATGTTTAAATTTCAGGAAGGGCGAAACATATTGTTTAGCCCCTCATTAATATTTCAGAGGGGGCGACTGCCCACTCTGTCCCTGCTGGCAAGCTACTGATAAGGGTCTAGCATGTTGATTAATTCAGAGTCTCAAACAAAACTTAAATTTCTCATTTATAAATAAAGGTTAAAAATTAACATGTGGATGGAGATTTCAATGTGGGATAGTACCTATACCAACTAACATTATAATCCATTGGAAGTCTCCCACACACTATACTAACACCTGATTATAATATAAAGAGTTTACTTTCGTTTTATTTTCCTTTCGACTATTTAAAGAGTGGGTTGGTTCACGAGGGTCCCCACACGCAACACACGAGACGATTCAGTCAGAGTACGCATACAAGAATGTAGGGTCATGAGGATCCCCTCACACAACATCTAACCTATTGGTAAATGGAAGGACTATTGGTTTATGAAGGTACTCACACACATTATGACTGCTGGTTCTTAGAGAAAGCATACACAAGTCTGTTAATTCATAATGGTTCTTAAATACAACAGGCGTTCTGGTTCATGGACACATGTCTGTTATCGAAGGTACCCAAAATCAGTTTCTTGGCTCAGAAGGGCACCAAACCATTCACATTTTAAACGATTTACGCATCTCTGACCACCATCGAGAGAGAAGAACTAAATTGATGAGCATTTCGTTAGAGAATGTATTTCACCAACCAAGTTCTTATTCGACAGCAATCAGAGGTGCGAATCTAAAGCAGTTAAAACGACCCTTCATCCTATTTCATACGTGTATACTTCAATGAACTCATCGTAAAGACACGACCTTTTCAGTAGAATACCAAATTCAAGCACAACTGGCTACGCTCAGTTCGCGAATGGGTGACTACATTGACCAACATGCGTAGGAACCGAGGGTTCGCGGTATTGGCTTACGTGAAACTGTTCTAGCGTAAAATGCTGGACTTCGCGCGCAAGTGGTCGCTAGATGGGGAGTCATTCTATTGCAGAGGGTCAAAATTGTGATGGCTTTTCTTCAATCATCCTCAGGATTGTTTTCCAGACCGTCGTCAATAGTCCATTGTGTAGCTCTAATGCGAGGTAAATAAAGTACCTACCTACCTCAATCAACAAAAATTAACTTACGAAAATTAGTGAAGAATAGCTTTAAAAAAATATGAAAAGAAAGCTTAAAGAAGTTAAGAAATTAATCATAAAAGATAATTATTTAAGAAACAATTGTACTGTGTTTTCTTTTTCTGGCAAATCAACTTTTTAATATAAAATAAAAAAAATTAATTTTCATTAATCAATTGCTTAAAATTTTTTCCCTAGTAATTATTTTTTTCCGTTCATTTTTCTATCACATGGAAAATTTTAAAATCAGCTCACATATTCTTTTCAAATAATGCAAATGGGCAGAAATGATCATCCTACTGTTGTTCCGTAATGATCGATGAGTAGGGAATTTTCAAAACAACTTTTAAGCAATGCACAAGCACATGTGCAAAACTGGGCTCCATAGTTAGAATGCAGTCTCTAGAAACTTGTCAACAAACTAACCTTTATTTGCATTAAATGGAGAGGAAAACCTTTAACCCAACAGAAGGGGGTCTTAACCCATAATCTGTCTCCCTCTGAGAGAATAATTTACTTGGGTTTGGAGCCAAGAGTAGGGTTGGTTTCAACCAGCCACTGATGGATTCGTTCACCTCCATGAGATGTGAACGCTCTGTCTCCTGACCCAGCTTGGTGCTATGCAGCATGTTCTTAAAAATTTATCATATTTTATAAGGCATATTCTTAGATATGTCACTTGTGAGTATGGTTAGTCTGTCTACAGTAAGTCCTCCCGCCATAAAGTCTGAGGCCGCCTGCTGCTATAGAAACAAGAATAGCACATTTCAGGGAGGGTAGCTTCTCTTCACTCTAAAGCTAAAAAGATTCCCTTTCTCTCGTCAACCCAAAACCTGTCCTAAACAATGATCCCGCACACCTACTTGAAATAGTTTTTACTTGAATAGTCACCCCCACAGGTTCAGACGAATGGCTAGGGGAGTTCTTACTTTAGACCAGTTCTTACTAGGGGAGTTCTTTTGAAATGAAGCAAACTGTTTTATTTTTATTATAATTCAATCAATGCAACTGCAAAATTAAACTCACGTTCTTGTTTAGAAAATTTTATTAATAAAAACTCAATGGTTTCATGTAAATTCAAAAGTATTCATCTCAAATATGCTTTTTTTAACATTAGATTCTTTGTATTTCTATCATTTCTGTCATTATTAAAATTACGATAACTATAAAATTTTTCATTCAAAAATTCTTTGTGCAAAAAAGTTGTATACAATTCAAAAGAAATATGAATAAACACGTTTATTCTATTTTTGGAAATTTTGGTTTACACTTCTCTGGGAAATTTTTTTTCTTCGACATTTGTTATAAATTGCTCTTCATCTTCTTTAAGCTCGTGTAATTACAGAATGTTTCTCATCATTTCAAAAGAAGAAATGTGCTGACAGTAGTTATTGCTCCATTTTACTATTGTCAATATCACCAAATCACGAGGTTCTGCAACCATTTCTTGACCAACAACACCACAAGATATATTTTTTATCAATTAATGCAAAAACATCAAACAAAACATGTGAGGCTTTTTCTTTTAACTGTGACAAATCCTCATTCTCTACATCTTCAGTATCAGGATTTAGTGAATTTCTCTTTCAAAACAAAATAAGTTGCTTTTTTCTTAAAATTTGGTAGAATTTCTGTATGATAAATGTAAAAAATTCCTAGTTTTGTAAACAATCTTAAATCTCTCCAAGTTGGAGATGATAACTTGGATCTAGATTGTTTTTATTATTAAAAAAACAATTTAAATTAATGCAAATTTATTAAAATATTTTTAATAAAATAACTTACCTTTACTTTGATGGCTTATCTTTTGACACTGACTAACATCATGCACAACCACACCCAATCCTCACTTTTGCTATCTCCATTCATAACCGTCCACCCTACCCTTTTACTGAATCAAACTCACTAGTTCGCCACATTCTTATGTTTTTGAAATTAGATTTTGATTCATACATGATTCAATTGTCGCTCTCATACCTTTTGCATTCCATAAAGTTAAAAATTTACTCATCCATGTTCAACCAGTACCGCACAAAAAGGAATTAATAAAGTAATAATGGTAACTCAGTAAGAGATCAGTGGCATAAATGGCAAAAACATCAACCTTTTTACCTCTTTTCTAACGAAATCGGACCGCCGTGTAGGTATACATATAAATTAACTAATCAGGTTTAAGAATTTTCGAGAATTTTAGAATAATTTCGAAAATTTTAGGCAAAAAGTGGTATGTCAAAGGGTGGGTGTGTGGTTCTGAACATCCGGTGTTATCGGACATTTAAGATAGACGCTCTGTAAGGTTGCAATATATCTCCTCGAAATATCTTCTAGAATCCTAGTTTGGCTAGATTTCAAAAAATCGTCATGGGGTGGGCTATTTTAGGATCCACCCGAATATTACAATTATAAGAATGGTGTTTATGACGGAACTTAAAACAAAAATCTACTCATGGAAAAAAGGACTATACAGATGCACTTTGGACTATACAGATGCACTTTGGACTATACAGATGCACTTTGGACTATACAGATACACTTTGTAATAGCTTTAAATGTTACTATATCTAATAAGAATAAAATTTTCTAGGATTCAGTGTAACTGTAACCTATAGCGGCTGGACTTTTATTCTGCTGTGGTCACCATAAACGTAACAACGGATAGGCAGAGAGGATCGGGGAGTGCTTCTCGATGCTCCGGAGGAAGGTAAATTTGACTTTTCTGCTTTGTAAGAATTCCTTAAGAACTTGTTTGTAAAAAAGATTTAGTCAAGTCTAATTATTGCTCTGTTCAAAAATGTATTATTTCTCTTTTAAATAACAAATTACATCAAGAATTTTCATATTATTAAATTTAAAGCATATATATATATGTATATATATATATATAAAAGTTTAGAGTTTTGCAGAATTATTTATTCAGTAGATGGAAACAGATAGTCTATAATAGAAATCGTAAAATAAAGATATTTTGGTCTAATTTTTTAAAATACTCATGACAAACAATTTTTTATAACTGACAAAATTTCTGCATTATTTGTCTAAAAGTATCACATTTATTTTGATATATTGGATTTATATTCGTTGATGTATTTTAACAAAAAGTGAAGTTTACAATGCAAATAAATAATGAAGTAATTAAATGTGTTTATACATATTACACATAATTTTTTTCCTATATAATTATTGTATTATAATTTAGCAAGTTTTTTTTTAATCATGTTGGTTCAATTATATTAAATGCCATATTACTAAAATATGGTATACTTCATATAATTTTATATAAGAAGTTGCAAATTTAAATTTATAAAACAATATAGTAGTAATTTCAAGGAAGAATTCAATTTAATATTTATAAAAAAAAATTGATTTGACGTGCGTTTTTCAAGTGGGAATCTGAAAAACATGCAGTTTTTTTAGGCTGTTCCCATCCTGGCAAACCTTACTTTTCATTGCGGTTTTCATTTATATTTGATTTTAAAATGAGTAAGAAGTATATATAATTATTATTGATACATAAATTTTGAAATAAGTGAATTTTTATTTTGATGTTTTAGGGACGAACCCCCTCGTCCAGACGCCGCTAGCGTAGGCTCTTCCGCCCCTCGCAGATGGGTACCTCCAAGCAGCATTAAACGAGATGCAACCTCCCTTGAAGAAAAAAATGACCAAGTGTTCCGACGAGTACGAGGGTGAGTTTCTCTTTTTAAAATTCTTTTCAATTTCTGTAGTTAAAAAAATCATGCAATGTTAATATTTTTTCATAGTTAATGTTATGAAATTGCATGAATATTTCTTTTTAGCTTAGTCAAAAGCTTTCTTTTCATTTTTTATACTACAACTGTGGATTAATCAAATACAATAGAAAATGGAGTTCCTTTATCACTTGGTTGTTGCTTAAGAATTATTTTATATATAAAATAGCAATTTGGTATGATTATGACGTTGATGTTTGGGAAGATCAGTTTTGATGGTATTAAAATAGAGTACATTGGAAAAAAAGTATTCTATATTGTCAAAAAGTATAAGATATTTAGAAATAGTATTTTAAATTATGTAATTTTATTGACACCATTTTAATTAATTTAAATAATAAATAAAAATTGATTTACGTTGTATGAAATTTAAAAAAAGAAGTTGTTACTTATTAGAATTTTTTTTAAAAATTTATTTTTATGATGATATTTACTCAAGCTGATTTAAATGAAAATGAACTAACTCTGATTTATTTTTTTATTGACAACCATTGGTTTGTATAAGGAATTAATAAATATATTTTCCTTTCAGCATTCTTAACAAACTCACGCCTGAGAAGTTCCACAAGCTGAGCGAGGAACTCCTCAGCGTTGGACTTGATTCTACCCAAATTCTTAAAGGTGTCATATTACTGGTAGATATCTTCTTTCATCTCTTTGCATAAAAATTCGAATTCTACTTTTTCAACATTTCAACATTTTTTTCTCTTGTTCAGATCTTCGATAAAGCTCTAGATGAACCGAAGTACAGTTCTATGTATGCATTGCTATGCAGGAAATTGTGTGAAGAAGCTCCAAACTTTGATCTCCCTTCAAATAATACTGGTAGTCACAACAGCAATGTAAGTTTTTTCTATCATTGGAAAAACTGATGGAAATTTGTAAACTCTTTATAAAAATTTTTTTCATGTGTAAATAATTTTTCAGAGTGCATAGCTTAACCCCTTGCACTATTTTCCTGAGTCTGTCTCTCGCTGAAATTTTTAGGTAAATTTGAATATCATGAATCAGGCTCATTGTTTAATTTCATGTCAAACTGAATGTCACGACTCGTGATCGACATTTCGGGCCAAACATGAATATCACGAGCCGTACTCATGGTCTTAATCTGGGGCTAAGCAAGAACGTTTGAATGGGCTCTTCTGTATATGAATCGGTATTTTATATCTTGTCTACTAATGTAGTTTGCATGCAATTTAGGATGCATTTGAAATCTAAGTAAACTTCTCCCAAACATTCGGGTGCCGAAGTTAGGCATGGCTTGTTCCAAATTTAAGCCTAGTGCAAGGGGTTCAAGGCACTGATTTTGATTTTCATGTTTTAAAATTCCTAGCAGTGTGTTTTTTTCATTAGGTGTTTGTAAAAAATCTTTAGTTTTTATTTTCCTATGTAGGAGGTGAGGAAGAGAATGATTGATGATATTTAGTGCAAGACTCTTACTTCTCTTAACAGTTTAGGGAACTAATGATTATTTCTAAAATGATGGTAAAATAAACATCTTTTAAAAAAGAAAGAAAAATCCTTAAGTCTCAATGAGGAAAAAATTTTTTTTTTTAAAAATGGCGGAAACATTTATCAAATTTCATTCCGGTTTTCTGATTTCTCGAATTTTCACTGAACCCTGGGACCAACTAAACATTGCCAAATTTTAATAGCAAAACTTTTTTTATTTCTCTTGTTAATTTCATTGTTTGTGAAGCATCTTCATCAAAGATAAGCTAATGGCCTTCATTGCACTATTTTATTTATAGATCAGTACATAATCTTTGAATTTGACTTGATGACCATTCACTAAGTACATATTTTCATGTACTTAGTGCATATTTTCCTCATAAGTCCTCAGATCAGTCAAGAATCACAAAGCTTCATCACCTTAAATATTCCATCTCCCTTTTATTCATTTAATTTATTAAAGATTAGAATTAATTGAGATTTTTAAAAGTAAAATTCTTTACCTGAGGGACCACCTACTAATTGCATAATATTTAAAAAAATTTTATTGTAATTTATTACTTTTTACTATTAATTTTTTTTTAATTTTGATTGCAAAAAATTGTCTGAAAACACACATCCATCCAAGCACAGACATCCAAATATGGAAATTAGTACTGTATATAAACTTAATAATTTATAGTTTTAGATTCTATCTGTAATTTATTTTTCTTCTCTATATTGATGGTGAGAAACCTCTTTCAGACATTCCGTCGCCTTTTGTTAGCCAAGTGCCAGGACGAATTTGAAAACAGAAGAAAAGCAAGTGAAGGTGATATATATCTATAATTTATGTTATCATTTAGAATTAATCAAATTTTTCTGTTTGTATTTCATCAGCATTTTGTGTGGTGGAATTTCTTTTTTTTTTTTTAAAACATTTATGTTAAAATTAGTTCTTCAATTTATTCGAAGCTCAATTAGCTGTCGAAATTAGACTTCCACTCAGTGTAATCTCAAATAATTTTCGAATAACTGATTCAAACAATCATCTTATTATTCTGTTATTATCTCGGAAGAGGGCTTTTTTTTGAAAGGGGGGAAAAATCTCGATTTTTTCTACATATAAGGATTAACAGTTGCTAGGTTAGACACAGCGTTTGCTGGTTTAAACCAATTTTTTTTTTTTTAAATCTAAGCCTCGTCTTTCATTTGAAAAATCTTAAGTAATTAAATTTTTACCATTTTATTATAATCGAACAAATACAACTCATTTTTTCTCACCTTTTTTTTTTTTTTTTTTTTTTTTTTTTTACAATTTTGAGTTATAATTGTAATCTGTATTTTATAGAAACATAAATCTGCAATTTTTAAATGATTACGCAGAATAAGGTTCCCATAAAAATATTTTATAATAAATTAATGTTAACAAATGTAGGATAAATTACTATGTCTCTTAATATTGCTTAAAATAAAATAAACAATATCCATCACTAATCCCATGTTCTGTTAGTTTTTAAAGTGAGCTAAGTAATGTAATTATTTGAGAGTTAGTTTTTTTAACTTTATTTTTACCTGCTTGCTACATATATTTTTCCTATAGTCAAGAATATAAAAAATTATATCCTTTATATTTTATTAGTTTAATATTGAAACCATTTTTGGTAAATTATTATTTTTAAAATTATTTTTTACCAGTGCGAATAAATTTGTATTTCATGTGTATTTTGATGATATTGTGGTTTTAAAAAATTCTGAAGTTTTTTTCTGTTTAAGATTTGAAATATATTTTTTAAAATTACATTTGATATTGAAATAAGGCTTAAATTATTTTTATATTTGTTCTCTCTTTTGGAATTCAATATTTATAGCAAATATTTAGCAATATTTTATGGTAAAAAAATAATATTTAAAAAGAAAGCTCACAAAATGAAGAATAGATAATTTAAAGTTTTTGTGTTTAATTCTAAGAATTTTCTTGTACACAATACAATTCAACTTAATAAGCATATAATTATTATATTTTTATGTTTTATATGTAGTTACCTTAAAATTACTTTTGCTACATTAATGCAAAATGCTACTATTTTTATTTTGTGTTCAAAATGTTTTTTTAAAAATTTATTGTGATTTTTTTTCTATGTATTTATATTAATTTAATTATACATGGAATGATGTTTTATACTTTTGTTTCTTTGAAATTAAATTACCATGATCCCCAAAATTGACCTTTTAGAAATAGCGTATTTGAAATTTATCAGATAAAGAAATTTTAACTTTGCAAATATCCTTAAGATGCATTATTAAATATTTTTAAATCCATGTTCTAACTTATATGTTTGTTGCCATTAATTGCTGGGTTATTTTTTTCAATTAAGAAAATGGTTAGTATTTTTCTTATTTCAACAAAGCAAAATGTTTTTAGCCTTTGACAAGAAAGATGGAGCACTCAGTGCTGAAGAGGAGGAGCAAAGAGGAGTTGCTAAGCACAAGATGCTGGGCAACATCAAATTCATTGGTGAGCTGGGGAAGCAGGGCCTGTTGCACGAGGCCATCCTTCATCAGTGCGTGCAGCAGCTCTTGGCCAAGAAGAAAAGGCAGACATCCAAGGACGTGGCTGAAGACCTCGAGTGCCTCTGTCAGATAATGAAGACTGTCGGCCACAGGCTGGACACAGACAAAGCCAAAGTGAGCATTAAATTTTATTTATTTACCATGTTCTTACCTTTTATAACTTTAACGTGAACTGTTCGATTTTTGCAATTTTTTTAAAAATGGAATATTTTGGCTACTTTTTCCAGTTTTGAGCAATTTACGCTCAATTTTGCTAAAGTAGGTTTGTTTATTTTCTATTTGTTTTACAAGTGGTAATTTTTTCCCTTTAAGAAAAACTACTTTCAATATGTGAAAATTTCCGATTTTAATAATAAAAAGAAACCCATCTGGAATTCTTTTCTTAGTTTACATATAAATAATAATTCTTATTATCTTTTACAGGCACTGATGAATCAGTATTTTGAAAGAATGCAAGTATTTGCATCAAACTTTGAACTGCCTTCTCGTATACGCTTCATGTTGCAAGATGTATTAGAGCTGAGACAAAATAGGGTATGTTATACTGACTGCCATTTTACCTTTCACACAGACTTAAACATTTCTTTAAGTGGTAGTGGCAGATACTCTACCTAGAAACTGGGAAAACCTGAAATGTCCTGACATTTTTGATTGACAAATTTGGATTGAAGAAATAAACCATTTTCAGAATAAATGGATGCATATGCACAATTAAAATACATTATTTTTTAACACGAAAATCAGTGAAATGGTAAATTTTAGTGAGTTAGAATTTGTCTTAAAAGGGGATGTTCCTGTTGTGATCAAAGGCACAAACACACACGTTTTAGATGACCGCCTCTACTAATTGCAAAAGATCTGAGCATACCCTAACATACCGTCATATTTAATAAAATCATTGACCAATTATTGTACACCCAATGATATATGCATTACAAAAAAAGGAGGCATATTTATGAATATGTTTAAAAAAAAGAGAAGAGTAAAATTGTGTGTATATTGTTTCAGTGGATACCTAGGAGAATTCTGTCTGAGCACGGTCCTAAGACCATCCAACAGGTGAGAGATGATGCAGCAAGGGACTTTGGGTCGTATCTTCCGAATCGCAACATGAACTCTCTTCCTCCTTCCACTGGCATGCTCAACATGAGCAAACTTCGCTCTGGAATGGATGATGTCTTCAGCCCCATTCCTATTGGTATCTATCTTTTTAATTATACAATGTAAACCTAAAATATCAACTCCTAATTTTTAAAAAATTTAATTAAGTTTTTTTGGAATCCTAATGTTAACTTAATAACTATTTTGCGAGTGCATTCAATTATGTATTTTATGGAATTATACTTAATGTATATTTGGTAAAAACATTAAGACAAAGCTTTTATCAACGAAAGAAAAATATCCAGGTTTTTTAATCTTATGCTGCAACAAGTACTTCTTGCACATTTAGCAGGAAAAGACCATATTTTCCCCTCCAAAATTTTGTGCTAAATTGGCAAAAATGTTTATAGGAATTAAAACTTGATAAACTCCGTAACTTTTTGAACCGTGAGGTTTCACGATTTAAGAATCATACATTGTTTTCCATTCTATGCAGGAGTGATTGTAGTCCGGGGGTACCCCGAAATTCCAGGTTTTTTGTATAATTTTTTCCGGTTCAAAACTGGAAGCAGTGCTTGCAAGTTTTGCGCGAATATCATAGGATTTCGCATAACTCAAGACTATTGGTTTCGTGAAACAGAACTTTTAATCCGACGAAATTTTGAAGATTTTGCTAAATCCGGTTAACTAGACGTTTTCATACACTCTTCTGCCAATTTGATTGTTTCGGTTTGGCAAATTTTCGATATTTTTAATATTTGGTACAGCGGAATCTGCTAATATTGCGAATCTTATTCACGTGATTTTAATATCAAATATCAATTTTCATATTTACCTGATTTAAAAACTGCGTGTTGCTATTCGTTTTAACTAGATTAAAAAATCAAATATCATGATTTGTATTTATGCGTTTTTAAAACCCAATGTCTCGATTATTACTCACACGAGTTTAAAATCCAAGGCTGCGATTCTTATTCATTCACACGTTTTTAAAATCTGATTTTGCAACTTGTATTCTCACGTTTGTAATATCAAACATCGATATTTTATTTTTTATACGTGATTTAAAAACTATGCATTACAATTCGTTTTCAACCGATCTAGTGATACGCATTTAAACGATTAAAAAATAAAATATCTCCAGTTGTATTTTTGCCTTTTTAAATTCCAATATCGCGATTCTTGTTAGAAGTTGCTTCTTGAATTAGTTACTCTAATGGTGTGATATTTTGCATTAGAAGGTAATTTAATTATAAATGTTAATTCAAAAAATTATGTAAAGCATGAAAGATATATGATAAATAGTTTAATATCTATTTTTTGCACATAAAATTTTCAGGGTTTTTCACTTTGTGCTACGATCACCCCTGTCTATAGTTTTTAAAATCATATTTACAAAATCAAGCCTATATGTATTTAATGAAGCAAGGTGGTATGGGTTCTTATGATTAAAAAATGAGACATTGTTAATCACATTCACACAATTTTAACATCAAACAAACATATTTCAAGTAACGCGTCACTTCATATTTACTCAATTCCGAGTCATAGGGTTTGAAAGATGCACAATCCGGTTCATACGCATGCAATTTTAAAATTATGTATTGTAATTCGTATTTATGTGTTTTAAAACTGCACAATGTTAAATTTTTAGTAGTAATTGCTATTATTAAATGCATTTTTATTTAAATAGGTTAAAAACATTTAATTTTTATTTATAAGTTTAGTCTTATTTTCTATATAATTATTTCGCTTTTGTTTAAAAAGTGGTTCTTTTAATTTTTATATATGCCGCTCTTACCGTAGTTGAAATGTTGTGGGAAAAAGTTTCTTCCAAAGTGAATAAAAGCACCCTAGAGGGATTAGATTTCTTCCAACCCAAATCAAAGAAATGGCTAAAATTTTTTATTAACAAGTATTGAATTAAAATTGCTAACACCTTATAGTTACAATCTAGTTTAAATACTTAATACTAGTATTATTTCCAAGTCATTTAATGAATCATTTTTAAATGAGTGGGAATAAAAAATCAAAAATTGGGGAAGAAATAAATGTAATGAGTTTCTTGAAACCAGCTGTAGGTACTTTCATTTTTTAAACAGAAATCTGAGAACTTAAATTTTTTATAATTATATATAAAGAAACTTAATTTTATAATTTAAAATATTATAAGATTATACAGATTTTTATAACAAAATGCTGTTAGAATGAGTACTGAAAACATATCTTACATAATATGCTAAAGGCAATAAATATTTTGAATTCATATTATATTCTTTATGTACCTAATCATAAAATTATAAGTTAATCATAATTTGTAAAGTAAACTTCATAATTTTTAACTATAAATTTTTATTCCCAAATTACTTAATTTTCAAATCAATGATTAATTTTATGAAATTTTAAAAAATATTGATGAAGTTGTAAAAAATTTTATACTTAATTATTTGAACTGAAAATCACGACAAAACGCATTAATGTATTAAGATAAAAATATATAAGATTTAAAAAAAACATCAGTTTTTTTTTCTCTCTAATATTACTTAATGTGATAATTAGTTTATATGAATGTAGTTCTATGTATAACTATTAATATTTCTCTAATGTTCTTAATGTTAATGTGCATGTATATATATATATACATGACTGCCAACTAGGACTGGGCTATAAATCAATATATCGCGACATATCGATTTAATGCCTGTATCGGCAGGCCGATACAGCGACTTTCGTTCCAGGCGATGCATCAAAAATCTGATTTAAGTCATCATGTAAAGAAGACGAAAAATATAGCGATGCAAGACACGCAAGGATCTCTTACTATCCAATGCCAACTCGCGCTGGTGAAGACGATGTTGGTATCGTTATATTGAAACAGCCTTGATTGATGAGCGGTAGAATCAGAATCAGTTTTGAGAACATATATCGTGATCTCGCATGTTCGTTTTCGCACCTCTTAGTTTATTTTTCTTCTTTGGCGCGATTTGATATCGTTTCTTGTAGATTATTTTCAGTGGGACTGACTTTGTGATCGCCGTCATTAACTTGTTCTGAACGTAATCTATTATTTAAAAGAATATATAAATAAGTGTTTCTTAATTAATTAGGTATATATATTTTTTAAACGAAACTTTCTTTTTTATTTTTAAATGTGAAAATTAATTTTGATATATGTTTAAATATTATTTTATATTATTGAATTTATTACAAACGGAAATCTAATTTAAGGTGCCCGTATTGAATTAAATTAAAGAGTAATTAAATTTGTTAGGCTATTTTTTACTTTGTTTTAATCTTTTAAAAACTTTTTGGATAAAATAATAATCTAATGGGTTTTTATTACTGATTTTAAATTTATAAATCTTTAGTTTTCATTTTTATCAATAAAATTATAACAAAACTTATTTTTCCTCTTTTGGATTTGGACATAAGTCAATCAACTTTGTTTATTCAAAAAAATTAGCAATGTTTGCGATTGCGACTTCTTTTTTTAAAATCATTTAGCACTTCGTTTTATTAAAGAGTATAATCGTGTTTTTTAATTTTCTTTCAATATTGTCAGTTGAATATATTATCGAATATCATAATTCTTTTGTTTTTATTTTTAAGAAATTAAACCTTACTTTGTCTTTTCGTTCAGAATTCGGTAATTATTCAATTTAACTTTATTATTTATGTGAAATAATAATGATAAAAAATAGTGTTGTTTTAAAGTGTTTTTTTTTTATTTATTTACCACTTCGTTTTAAGCATACAAATAATTTTTAACGAACTTATTTTTTAAATTTTCTTTCTATATTGTTAGGTAAATATATTGATAAATTTCAATTTTATTAATTTTTTATTATTTATTTTTTAACTAAGAAATCTTTCGTTATTTGCGCGATCATTTTTAGAAAATATAACATTAATATCTTACTTAAGCAAAACATATACATCAAATTCATAAATTGATTTAAATCAATCTGAGTATGAAGTTTTGATAGAAATCCGACTTTCTGCGCCTTACAAGTAAATGAATTTAAAAAATACTATATCGCAATACATCGCTATATTGCGATGCTAAACTGATGATCCATCACGATATAAGATTTCTTCTTTCGCCCAGTCCTACTGCCAACCCTTTCGCATTTTTACTTATTTTAGCTATTTTGTCTGCTTTTACGCGCAGAAGATAAGATCTTCCGCATCTTTTTCTTTCAATCAGAGTCCTCCTTAGAAAGCCCGCTAGCGGTGATGCTGCCTTTTCTTCCATTTATGTCACATAGTTCAGTGTGACGTAATGGAATTCTCCTCTCTTCTACCAATGAGAGAAAAAATTAGCTTATGTTGCGAGAACGCTTCCCTTTATCACATGACTTCCTGTTTGCCGGCGCGAAAGCAAACGTTATAAGACAATGGCGTGTGTAAAAGCAAAACAGCAATTGGTTTATGGCAATATTTATTTGCTCATTAGATTAATCTTGTTAATTTATTATGACTGAGCGAAAACAATACAAACAAGCCTTTAAGGAGTCCTATTTTCTTGAATTTCCATTTATTTCTAGATCGAATCTTGGACTACATGATGTACGTTGCAATGCATGTAAAAATGACTAGCATAGTGCATGGTGGTAAAACTGATATAGTCAGACACGTAAAATCGATAAAACACTAGAAGAATAAATTTTTTTAAATATAATTCTTTTTTCATAATTTCTATTAAGTTTATATATAGTGCATGCTAATATATTATAACTTAACTATCATATAACTTATATCTCATATCATATATAACTAACTTATCATATAAGTCTTAAAATATGGCATATTTCCCATAAATCAAAAATATTGAACCATCAAGTAGCTAGTCATTAGTTTTTTTAAAAGGTTATTTCCTTTTCTTGTTTTAAAAAAAGTTGAGTATTGCTTTTTTATGCTGATATAGTGGATTTATAAATAATTAATTAAAACCCGTTTCTTTTATAAATATATTAGTAATTAGTATGCTGTTGTGAATTCTTCTGCATTTTTTTGTCTCGTCTTCTGCATTTTTATAACTAGAGGTTGGCAGCTATGTATATATATAATAAAAATATTAAATAGTTTACTGTTTTCGTATATTTAATAAAATTATTCTATTATCAAAAATATTATAAGCTTGCAAATACCTTTGGATTGTGGTCATAGATACTTTGTTTTTATCTTGCCTTGTTCTTGACCTCTTAATTGTGTAATAGAATTGTTGTATGTTATTTTCAGGTGTTGGATCTCTAGGTACTGGACCTGGTGTAATTTCTACTGATACTTTCCCCAACTATTCTAGTAACATGGGTCGTCCTTCCCGTGGCGGAATGGGAGGATCCGGTATGATCTCCTTTTTCATTTGAGTCAATAGATAAATCTGCATTTGGTCTATTTTTTGTGAACAGGATGTTACATAAAGTTCTCCCTTAAAAAGTTCTTCTTTAAAATAAGAATATTTTAGGATTATTAAAAATGTAAAGTAAAAAAATTACCTGCATAGTTTTTGATGTCACTCATTCTACAAAAATTTAAAATGTTTAAAGAGGCTATTACAGGTTTTCCACAGCCCTTAAAAACTGCTTAATTTTTATTTTGGAAAACAAGGGCCCTTAAAAGTACTTCATTTTGGTACGAGGTTTCCAAAAGTCCTTAAATTTTTAGCATTACTATAGTTGATAGGAACAATTTTTCAGTTCAATGTTTTAAAACAAAATGTTCTTTTATCACTTAGAATTAGACCATGCATTGTGGGCAAAGCATTTTTGAGAGACAAAAATTGATGTGTGTGGGGAGATGGGGAAGAAAGCATGTCCTTTCATTAATTTATTGGTTCTTTCAGTGTATATTTTCCTTTTACCTAGAATGATATTCTATGAGGAGAGTAAAGCATTCTAAAAGAAAAGAATAGTGAATATTGTGAACAAGGGGATACTGCACAAGAGATTGCTTTTTTTGAGAAGGTACCTAAGTAGAAGACCCACACTGACACACTAATAAAAAAAAAACTTTGAACTAGAATCCATAACTAAAACCATTTCCTAAAATCTTGAAGAATTAAATAAATTTGTGTAATATTTCAATGAATAATAAGTAACTAAATTTATAGAAAGCATAAAATTTTTCAATATTCATTGCCCACTTAGCTTTTTCATCAAAAACCTGGGGTTTACTGGGTTTTTGATGAAAACCTATCTTTTTTGTCTTCAAAAATACTTTAATTTTTTTTTTCCTGAGTACTAAATAAGAAAGCATGATTTGCTTCCAACAAGAAAGTTAAATATTTATTAACGATTTATAATTTGTTTTGTTGCAGTGTAATTTTTTTTTTAAAGTCTTAGATTGTTACGCTATTATTTTTATTTCTTAAGGATCAACAGGTTACAAAAAAATTTAAATCTATGCAACTAATAGATCCTTAGATTTTAATAAACATTTTACTCAGTTAATATGCTGTTTTTAATTTTTGTTCAATTTTTTGGTTTCTTTAGAATTAGTTCATGTTTTTCACCAGAATGTTAAAAAACATTATGTAAAGTTCATTCCTAATAACTGGTTCAAAACTTCAACCATAGCTTAAAAAATATTGCTAGTAAAATCTCCAATGTTGGCAGGTATGTGTGACTTCTTCATTGTGTTTTTGGTTAGAGATTGTTGTAAATCTATTTTAAGATTATATGATTAATATTGGTACAAAAGAATCTTAAGTAATTGGTACTGGTTATTCGTGATGTTCCATAAAGTGTCCAGATTTTTTTTCTTTGATCATACTATGAGGCCTAATGTAAGAAATTAAAAATATAGTTTCTATAAATGATTTATTTGACAGGAGGATTTCTGACTGGAGGTTCATCTCAGCCATTCTTTAACAGTAATCGTAACAAACAGTTTCCTAATCGTGACCATGACCTCTTCCCAGCTTATCAACAGCAGGCAAGACAACAAAATCAGAACAACCAAGTAGGATTTACTGGAACCTCATCCAACCGAGACTTGCCTCCTCGCTTCCTGAAAAAGACACTTCAACCTCACAACGCAGACGAGGTAACATGTTTTTTTACTACATTTTGAGAATCTAAAGTGCCCTGGTGGGAAAAGAGTAACTTATTTAAATGAATTCAAAGTGCATTCATACTCAAAATTAAATTCCAAAATTAATACCAGTGTTTCCGCTACAGGACCTTAGAACCCTGGAGGGCCAAGAATTTTGAATTATTTTTGAACTATCAAGGCTTTTAATTAAGACCCTTCATTAGTGTGCTATGCCAGTGGTCCTTCACTGAAAAAGATTTGTGCACCTTTATTAAATATTAGTTTATTTAGTAAATCTAAATAATGATTATGAGCACATTCCCTTTTTAGTTCTCATTTCTCTAATGTATTGATGAACTTCAATACTGCTATAGGTAAATAATTAAAAAAAGTTGTTGAATTCCATTGAACTTGTTGCTAAACAGTGTTTATGTTAACTGCTCTTCCAAAATTTAAATGTCTGAATAAATTGTGGTATTGCAGATAAGTTTGCGTCCTGCCCAGAATTCTATGATGGTGAAAAGCAAGCAAACTGCTCAGTTCACCAAAGCCAACTCCAATTCCAACAGTGTGATGACCAACTCTATTCTGAGGGACAACTCACCAATCATTCCAACAAATGCTCCGTCAAACCCTGTTCTCAAAGAAGTAAGTAATCTATATGTAGTGTCTTAAGTTTTGAAAAATTAAAAAAATCTCAAAAAAGTTTTAAATAGCACATTGGAATTATCACTCTTTGATACTCTATTTGCACAGATTCTATTTTGAGTCTCTGTTTCTCAATTTCTTTCGCTACTGTTACATTTCTGGAATTTTGCTATGGTTTTTTTAAAAGAAAAAGACCAATATTTTTAATACCATACTACAATAGGTGCATGTTCTAAGAATAACCCCTAAAATCAAAATACTGCAAAAATTCATAGATCAATATAACATAATTAAAATACTATGATGCTATGATAATTAATTGCAGAAAAAAATATCACCAAAGGATGTCAATGATAATGGAATTGCCGCAAATTGAAAACCTTTAAAAATTGATAACTCGAAATTTGAACACCCTATTAAATCTTATAAAAATATCAGAAAATATAAAAACCATGTGCAAATGGGCGAAAAAAAGGATAAATAACTACCAAAAAGAGGGTTGTCTAGAGTGCCGATACATACATTACCTAGTATGATAGAACTTTCCAAACTGACATCCGAATACTTTGAATTGCAATGAATCAGACTTCGTAATAACATTGTGTTCTGAATATCAGAATTTGAAAAGGGCCAATAAATCAATGTTTTAACTGACGAAAAACTGTCTTAACACCACGAAATTGGGTTTGGGCATCACAAATCAAGAACAACAAAAAGTGATAACGCTAATATGAAATTCGCACATCGTAACAGCATCGTTAAAGAAATATCTGAAAATATTCTCAGACATGAAATTACGATAGAAACATTATTATCAGACATGAAATTACTATGGATTCATCAACAGTTCTAGTGTCAAACAGTTATAACTCTTATTCGGATTTCAAATGCCAAATTAAAAAAATTATGTGAAAAGGGCTGATAAAATGATAAATGACTCACCGAAAAATCATCACCAAGTGCCATCAAATTGCAAATAGAATGATCGCGAAACGAACATGTTACAGAATTGATAACTCAAGTTTAAAATAATGACTTATTAAATATATCAGAATTTGAAAAACCAAATTAAAGCAGTTGAAAAAAAATGATTAATTATGGTTGAAAAACAATATATTGCTGCTGTAAAAATTATCTGAAAAACCACATGAATTCAAAATGGTGTGAGTTGCACTGTTTTTTTACTCTTGCCTTTTAAATACACCAAGATAGGTAATCAAGTTCAGAGGGCATGCAGGGCAAAATTTTTAATTCAAAGGGCAAGCTTGACGGCCCGTCCCGCAAACACTGCCTAAAGCCCTGATTTTATATCACACATTTAAATAATTATTTTTTGATAAGTTTGTACTTTAATCGTAAATGTATGTTAATTCCGCAATAATTGTATGCTCGATCTTCACTTTAAGATAGAATTTATTTGTGCCCATTTCATCATAAATCCAAGTTACCTTTCCATCGTTTTTACGACTGTCACCATCCATTTCTATGCGGTATTTAGAATCACGATATTTTAATGCAATGTTTTTGTAACAAAAGAAATTCCAAAAAAGGGGGGAGGGAATTTTTAAACTGTTCACTGATTACAATTTGTTTTAAATTTTTTGTAGCTTAGGTGATTTTTTTTTTAAAGAAAAAACAAAAAAGAGAATGTGTGATGTCTGGTGGTGCCCCCTCAAGAAAAATAAAAAACAAAACAAAATGACACAGAGGAGGGAATGCACTGATTGAGAGCGGAAGTGAAAAAAAAAGGATGTATGCTAGTAGTTTTGTTTAGGTGGCTTGGTTATATTAATTTTCTTCAAACTTCATCTTTTACTGTTGTTAATAAATGTTTTTTTGTGTTATAAACTGATTACCATTTTTTTGGCCAATTGTGTTTTTGGGAAGCATCTGAGTGAAGAGAGAAGGGAAAAGGAGGTAAAAATATATGTAATATCACAGAATGTTTCCTATTTAAAATTCTTAAAACCTTTAATAATTGAAGAAATGGAAGGAGTACCAAAATGTAACACAAAATTAACATTCAATCTTATTTTGTACTATGATGGTTTTGTTTTAAGTTTTTGCAAGAACCCTTTAAATTTTCTTTAATTAAAGTATTTTATTTCAATTTTTTATTACTCATTAAAATATATATTTATGTTTTCATTCTGTAACTGTTATAGTTTACTTACTTACTTATCCTCTACGTGCCTTTGGGCACTTAAGGCCTCTAGCATATTCTTCCAACGCATACTGTCTCTAGCAATAGATCTTGCTTCCCAGCCAGATGTTCCACATTCTTTTAATTCGCCCAAAAACATGCGCTGGATGATAAGTCTGGGTCTTCCTCTTGTTCTTTTACCGTCAGGGGCCCATGTAAGTGCAACAGATGTAATTTTTTCTCTGGGCATTCTAAGGATATGTCCGAACCAGCTCCATCTTCGTTTTTTAATTTCATCTTCTATTGTTTTTATTTTAGCTTTCTTTAATAGATTTTGACTTAAAACTTTGTAAGGCCAGAAAATTTTAAAAATAAGTCTTAAACATTTGTTTTGAAAGGTTTCTAATTTTTTTATTTCGATCTTAGTCTGTTTCCAGGTTTCTGCGCCATATAATAGTACTGCTCTAACAATAGCTGTGTAAGCAACTATTTTTGTCCTTATTTCAATATTTGACTCTCTCCAAAATTTATGTAATCCCTTAAAACATGTTCTTGCTTTGATTATTCTATGTCTAATATCTTCACTACTTCCACCTTTTTTATCTACAATAGAACCTAAATAGCTAAATGACTCTATGTCATCTATTTCATGATTTTCGATTTTAATTTTGTCATTTTTCTTTTGATTTATTATCATTACTTTAGTTTTCTTCTTGTTTATGACTAAACCTACACTATTTGAATATTTGTTGAATTTGTCTGTTTTAAGCTGAAGGTCTGTACATTTGGATGAAAAAAGTACGATGTCATCAGCAAAATCAAGGTCTTCTAAAGTAGTTGTGAAATTCCACCTTATTCCTCTTTTTTCATCTTTCAAGCTGTTTCGCATAATCCAGTCTATCACCAGTATAAATAAAAATCCTGATAAAGCACATCCCTGTCTCACGCCAGTTTTTACCAAAAAGAATTCAGTTAATTCTCCATTTACTTCTATACATGCTTTGCTGTTATCATACATATCTTTGATTATGTTAATATATTTCTCTGGTATATTATAAAGTGATAAAATTTCCCATAATTTTTCTCTCTTAACTGAATCAAAGGCTTTACTGAAATCAATAAAGTTTAAATATAAAGAGGTGTTAAATTCTAAGCTTTGCTCAATGATATTTCTAAGTGTGAAGATTTGCTGCATACTCCTCCTCCTCCTCACTATTACAGTTTATTTTAAAATAAAAAAAATTTTGTAGTGAATTTTCTGCAATTTTAAAAATGGGGGGTTGACAGGTATGCGCATGAAATGATTAGTCATATTTGGCCAAGAAAATTTATATTGAGATATAAGTTGTCTGAGTTTATGTGTATATGTATTAAAATTTGTTAATTACTATTAAAAATTATTTTATTACTAATGAAAATATGCATCTAGTTTGTATTAAATTTTTTTTTGATTACTATTAAAAATTATTATTTTTTATTATTTTTAAAAATATACTAGAAAATTTTTTGAAATTTAACTGTTGAAATCTAAAGAAATTTGGATTTGCCTCAAGAGTGGACAACCTGTTCTGATTTTTGTTTCTTTTCTCCTCAGCCACCATTAATTGTAAAACAAGTGACTCAAGACAAAAATAAAGCAAATAAGCATATTCCATCAAAAGAAGAAGTTATGAAAAAAAGTGTAAGTTTTTATTGAGTCTCTTTCTACTTTACCTTTTTATTACTATGCATTTTCTGTATATTATGACATTCATTTTAAAACTGTAAAATACCTTCATTTTATCTCATGTTGACTGTTGCAAAATGTAGCAATATTGTACAGTGACACATCTTTTGAGTAGTAAACCATTTTTTAGCAGAGGTATATGTCATACACCAATAACATTTATATTGCTGTTTCTAATGCAACTTGCCATACTAGCAAGCCTGCTTGGTGAAACCGAGCAAATTTAAAGCACAGTGTGCTTTTCTTGTTTTTCAGTGGCGCCATCTATGGCCAAGAATTCGACTTCTGATACACCATACGTCTCACCCGTTTGTAGGGCGGACCCATTCATACATCCATTCATTCATCCACAGATCGTAATTTTGACCTGATTCAGAGAACGATCGATCTCCAATCCAGTACCCTCAGAGGTGTTGATTTGTTATGGGAACCTGGAGGGCTTATGTGACACATCAGTCACTTTACTTTCGGCCGCCGGGGTTTGAACCCACGAACTATTGGTATATATATATACAAATACATATCACCAACAGCTGTGAAATAGTAATTAATTGGCTGGGATGGCCTGGTTGGCAGAGTGCCGGACTCTCGTTTTTTGAGAACATTAATTGGAATCCAGCTGGCCGAAGACTCGCGTAGTAAATGGTGACTGGTGCACGTTAAATCTGTTGGGTCGCAAAGACCTTCACGTTCCCATGACAAATAGATACTAGGCGTACTAGATTGGAGATTAATCATTCTCTGATTCAGCTTAAAATTACAATCTGTGGATGAATGAATGGGTCCGCTCTATAAACGGGTGTGGAAGTGGGTGTTCCAGAAGTAGACTTCTATGCCATAGATGATACCACTAGAAGACAACAATTGCACCCCATCTGCCTCAATGGCCGACAACAACAACAATTTATTAAATCCTTTTAAGTAACGAAAGAAAAAAAAAAGACATCAGCAAATATTGAATCACAATTCGGGATCGTTATTGGTTGATGGGCAGAAAGTCTCACCGAAATAAAAACTCACACATATTTATTGACGCACATCTACACTTATTTATAGTTCTTCAACTAATAAGGACACCAATTTGTAAGAAACTAAAGTTTATAAAAAATATGTCCATTCTTTCACTTATACGGTGCTATTATAAACTTAATCAATAAAACTTCTTTACTTAAAGATTTCGCGAGAAAGTCTGCTAAGTTGTCTTTACTAATATGTTTTAATTTGAATTAAATCACTTGTAACATAATTTTAATAAACTGATATTTTACATCAATGTGTTTTGTTTTTATATTTTCGATTGAATTTTTAGAGAAATAATAGAATACATCTTTGTTGTTACAAAATTGGATTGTCACTTTATTTCCTATTACTCCCAATTCATTCAGCACTCTTGAAAACCAAATAGTTTCTTTAATGGAGTCTATCAAGGATATAAATTCAGATTCCATGGAATTAAGTGCAACACACTTTTGTTTACTAGATTTCCAGGTGAATGGTATACCAACAAAATAAATATGTCCGCTTCAGGAATATCTGTTAGTTATCTGTCAGTTAGCATCAGAAGAAGCCATGCGTTACTATTATTTGCATTTGTCGAAATAATACACTCAATTTAATAAATAAGTTACTACAATCCAGTGTTGAAAAGAATGGCCATTGTTTTTTCCAAACATTTCTATGACTCCGCTTTTTGTTACATCAAAATTAGCATTTATTGTTTCTACGACCTTTCGTTCTTCAGGAATTTAGGATCCGAAACCTTTCCTTTTTGTTGCCTAGCCAACTAGAATTACAAGTTTCGAAGTATTATTAAATTTGTTTTACTTTGGGTACGTGTACAAATCCTAGTAAACCAAATACTTAGAAGTGTCGAACTGATGGTTTGTGACCATACCAGATTTCAAAAGGTGTTTAATCCTTCCGTCAGTTTAGCGCTTCGAGTTCGAGCACATATATAATTTTACAAAGTGCTAGGTGTAAAACCTTTGAATTTAGACCAGAAATAACTCTATAATCTTTTGTTCCGTCGCACAATATTCCAGCAAAATAAAATTGAGTCTCAATATTTGCAAACGAAGGCTCGGGTGCTTCTCCCAAAATTGCGGTAATTTAACACTAGCTGCATGCACTTTGGCAGAGCGATCATTTACATCTGTTCCAACATTTGTGTCGTAGGATAAATCATTTAGCAGCATGTTTATCATTGCAGCATGTTTATCATTTAGCAGCATGTTAAAATGAATAAATATACTAACAATTAAAGAAGTCTATAAAACTGCACTTTCCAGATCATTAAAGGTAGAAAAAAAAAGTTCCCATTAACTTTGCATAATGGTATCCCAAGTGATGAAACACATGTTTATCATCATTTAGCAGCATGTTAAAATGAATAAATATACTAACAATTAAAGAAGTCTATAAAACTGCACTTTCCAGATCATTAAAGGTAGAAAAAAAAAGTTCCCATTGACTTTGCATAATGGTATCCCAAGTGATGAAACGCTAAATTGGCCTAGCGCCTTGTTACGTGCTTTGTAGAGGATGTGTTATTCAAATTTCTCTGGTCGCCATTGTAAATGTATTGGATGTTATCACTGTTAAATGATAGTGGCAGTTACTTAAATAAGTGCAATTAACTTCCGCTGTTAACTTAATGTAATTAACTTCTAGGTTACTATTTTATATACAAAGCATGAATTTGACAAAATTTGTAGTTCCTGTTGCGAGCAGTGTCTCTGGCACACACAGCGCCATCTATTGTTGACTTCTCTGCATCATCTGTAGGGGTCTGCTACAACTTTATCCCCCAGATTCTGTCTTTTAATCCACTACCATGAAGTGATGCTCAAACTGCTTCAGCTGCATCACGATTAAATTTTTCGGCAACACTGTTCTGATAGAGAATATGTTAACGTTTATTCTATTTAAATTCCAAGATTATTTAAATATTCATAATTCCTTATGACAAAACTCTAATCTGTTGTCTGTTCTAATTGACTTTAGTTTGCAGTTTCATTCTCTCTCAGCCCGAACAAGAAATGTTTTAAAACTTCTGTTTTTTTCTTTATCGTAAAAACTTACTTTTCCGGAAAAGTCTAACTGTGGATTTAAAAAAAAATATATTTTCTTCTTCCCATTGAAAATGTTGGAGAAGATCCCCACAAATCCATATTCACTTTAACTAACACTTTGTTAACCAGCAATAAATGCTCTAGATTTTGTAACTTAACCAGCTATACAAGTTTTGAATTTTCCCATCAAATTCACCATCACTGACCACAATGCGGTAGACAGATCATGGGTTAGAGTCCCCTTGTTGCCAGACTAACTGTGGGTAGTTTTCATGGTTTTCCTCTTCATGTAACACAAATGCCGGTTGGTTCCATAAAAAGTCCTCCATGAAGGCCAGGAATTTCTCTAAATACTTGATCCAGGAGTTCCCTTATCTTCTGGATTGGGTTAAAAAATATAGGTTTCTGGAATTGAGTCTTAACCCCCATTGTATTCTTAAACCCCTAAAAATGGGTCATATGTTCAAAGAGGTTTATAAAAAAAAATACTTTTAACCCCGTGGCAGAATTGCGCCGACATTGTCGCAGAATATTACATAGTTTTAGCAGAAAGATTTTTCATTTAGGGACAAAAATTTTGGTTTTCCTTTGTGTGTAATTTTTCAAAATTTTTTTTTTGCAGAATTCTTTTCTAAAGATGTCTTTTTTGTGCATCAGAGAGGAAGGAAATAAGCATGATTTTTCTATTCTCATTTGAGATTTTTTTTTTCTAAAAAAAAAAAAATCCTTAAGAATTAGCTTCAGCTGGAATTTCAAAATATGATATAAGCCTAAATGTGATTCTTTTGCGGATTTCCGCTTTTTTTCTTCAGATTTTTCCATTTTTCTGGCTAATTTCTGCATAAAAATTTTTCCCCACAAAATAAAATATTTTATGAGAAATTTAATTTTCCTCGGAGCGAAAGTATTGAAGTCTTCATTCCTCCCTCTGAAGTTTTTCTAAAAATCATTTCCTTGGGATAAAACTGGTTGATTTTTATACAAGGATGAGATGCTTTCGCTTTTGTCTCTCAGATTTCAGCCTTTTTATTAAAAACTTCAGTTCTCTAAAAGTTTCGTTTATTTTTATTTATTTTTTATATTTAACTGATTTAAAAGTTGAACGTTGCGATTCTTATTCAGGCAGTCTAAATATCGTACATTGCGATTCTTATTTATGACATTTAAAAATCCAATGTCTCGATTTGTATTTACGTGCTTTTAAAACCCTATATATATATTTTTTTTGTTGATTTGTATTCAAGCGAGCTTAAAATCCAATGTCAAAAGCATTCGCAACTAAAGAGTCCGAATTATTTAATGACACATATGAATTCGTACGCATTAGATTGTAAAGTTAATGCAGTATATGGAGAATTGCAGGTTATAGAATTCATTACATGGAACTTTTTCTCCAGTGCATTTTAATTATGAGAAATGCCATACTTAATTAATATGAACTAGTGATGGGGCCGAATACCGAATATTCGGCCAAATTTTGGGCTGAATACCGAACATTCGGTGGCCGAATATTTACTTTTAGAAGCAAATTTAGCAAGAAAATATCTTTCAGCTCCTACAAGTACAATATACAGTGAGCGTTTATTTTCTGAAGCTGGTAATATATATGAAACCAAACAAAACAGACTTCTTCCTTTAAATGCTGAAAAAATATTGTTCTTGCATCATAATTTCAGACTTTGCAATGATAAATGATTTTTTTATACCTGTAAACCATATATCTCATGTAGCTTGTTTCTCTAAGTATCAAGGCATCCATTAAATGGATAATTAATGTTTTACATTTATAATAAATAACTATATAATCATATATTTCTAGTGCATATTATTGATAAATAGATATTATTAAGGGAATCACAAATAAATTTTAATTGCCGATTCAGATAGTATTCACACTTCTATTTAACAAACTATATATATTTGTATTTTAATGTAAAAGATTCCAATGCTTGTTTAAATACATATGATGATAAATTTGCAACAAGAAAACGTTTTTATTTATGTAACATTATTAAATGCACTTATGTATTATACAACATAAATTGAGTAAATGTTAGATTTTCTAATAATTAATGCAGTGAAATATAACTCTGCAATATTCATGATTAAATATATTAAAAAGCACATCTAAAAAAATATCTCTCATTATTATGAATTTATTCAGCCAAATAACTAATAATATTCATATTCATGCCGAATATTTGGCAGAAGGGCCGAATACCGAATAGTGGCCGAATATTCTTTACATCTCTAATATGAACTGCATTTTTTAATAAGTGGTTGCAGTTTAAAAATACTGGTGGCAATCCTGGCAAATAGCAAAATTTCCTAATTTTATCATAGCAAAATTTCCTAATGCCCTGTAATATACAGCTACATTTAGCCATTAATTCTAACCCTGCTCATAATTTTTTAACTTACCAAGTTTTTCGTTTATAGGTTATAAAAAAGAATTTAGATATGTTTACAAAAGTTGTTTTTTTTTTCTATTGCAGGAAAACCTTCTACTAGAGTATTTAAAAAATCAAAATATTGATGCTGCTGTCAAAACTTTCAAAGAAATGAGGATGCCAAAAAAGTAAATTTTTTTCTTTTAATCAATTTTAAAATGATTAGAGAGAGAGAGGTTCTAAATCTTTTGGTCTGTAGGTATGCTAGTGATGTGATGTTGATGATGATGAAACTAACCATTGAGAAGACAGAGAGCGAAAGAGAACTTCTCAGCCAATTGCTCAGTGAACTCAAAAAAGAGGGTCAATTAAATGGAAATCAGGTGATGGACGTAAGTATATTTATGCACGAATAAACAAATATATATTTTTTTTTATCAAGTTATGTAACTAGTTATGTAGTATCCAAGTTATGTAGTACACAAGGTTGCATTCCCCATAAAATTCCTAATAATCATTAAAGTTATAGGGAAGAAACATCGATAAAGTTACCCAAACTTGGGAATTACCCTGCACCCTTTATTTTAACCAAATCTGCACAAGATGTCATTTCTCTGCAAGAAGAGGCTTGCGGCGTCTTTGGAAAGAAGAAAACTAGTTAGATAAAGTCAACTGCGTCGCCGTGCCGGCATTCGGGTGTGTGATTGATTGGATTTGTGTTGTTATGTTCCACTTGAGACGTCACGCGCCTCTCCTTACCCGTCTCTCCTTGTCTATTGCGGGGTTCTCGAATGAGACGAACTCTTTGGTCAGTCACGTCAAAATATTACTTTCAGACGCCTTTTTTTATTAGGTTTCAGTAGTGAATGGCTGATTTGTTCTGATTGACCTGGAATTGCTCTTTGTTGTACAGGGACATGTGTTTGTCAGTTACCTGCATTTTTATGTTTCTTCTAGTTTGTCTAGTAATATAAACATTTGGGATCATTTTCACACTGTCTTACAGTATTTGTCTGCGAAAAAATTTATGCTGTGGAATAAGGACGAACCAAATTCCAGAACGATTGGTTTGAAAAAGAACTGGACAATATTTTTCTAAAAGAATGGTTGGAATTGGTGGCTGGTGTTTATTTCCCGAAGTGGGGTTTATGTTTCAAAACTTTTGAAATATCAGGAAGTCGTTTCACTCAAGTTCAATAAGTGATTTAAAGCAATGGTCAAGCAATACTATTTATTTGGGTGCAAAATAGAAGTATTGTTGATACTGCTGTTCTTTGCTAGCAAAATCAAATTTTGAAAGCTGAAACTCTGATTTGTGCATATAGCTGAGAAAAATATTTCTTTTAAATCTTGTACAGATACAATCGATTTATTTAAAGTAATGTTTCCCGATTTCCCCATAGTATTGGCAATACAACTTAAAAAAACTGCTTTTGTACTGATCCATAAATTTAAAGTATTTTGTCTCTTAATGAAGGACTAAAATAAGCAGGATAAAATAACATTAACATTTGATGACAGTACTAATGTACAGAACAAGCGGCGTAACATGTCAATATCTGAAAACTGTATTTCTAGGTCATGCTCACTTTAATACTACTACAGGCAGTAAAGGAATCTCACAAGCCATACCATGAATATACTAGTAAATTTAAAGAGGAAGCTTAAAAAAGAAAAAATTACAAGAGTTAGAAAAAGAATCTGAAGATCAATGACTTGAAAAAGAATTAGCTTTAAGTCTTATGAAAAAGGGAACAAAAAGGCTGATAAACAGCCACAAACATTATGGAGATGACTGTCTTCAAACTGGAAAGGAACAACTTTTGACAAAGAGACTCAAAACTAATTTTATTTTCTGTAACTTCTGATGTAAATTGCTAATTTGGAATTTAATATCAGACAATAGTTTTTTTTATTAATAAGGTGATAGGATTTAAATAACAAGGTTTCTAATAATAAGTTAAAATTAAAGTTTGGCTATATGAAATGAAAAGTATTTTGGAGGGGATGTTCTTTTTTTTTAATTATTACAGAATCGAAGTAGAGTTGATCATTAATTTATTAAATATGTAGATTATTTATTTTTTTGCAATATTTTCTGTATTTGTATACTTAAATTTTTCACATAAATATCGTAAGAAATTGGAATGTGAATTCTCTTCTGTTTTTATCTGGCATTCTATTTTTTCTGGGTACTTAAATTACACAGGGCACCAGAAAAAAAGAAAAAAGACCACCTTGAATAGCTTTTGATCCAATGATAGGATCTTCACTTTCTAGGACTCACTCTTAAAAATTAATGACTCGAGGCCGTGACCTCAAATATGCTAATTAATAAGCGCAGATGATATTTTAACTTTCGGAAACACGCAAAAACTTACTTTCTCTGAATAAACATCCTTTTTTGTACTTATTTGGATTTCTGACCCCCAAATTTTTGGGGGATGGCTGCAATCTGGGAAATATTTTCCCAATGGTTTAGTCAGAAGAGCACTTCAAAGTTTGGACCCCTTAATGTTTTTTGCGTATTTTGCTATATCTCGAGAACTTTTTAAGCGAATATAAAATTTTTCACACATAATTATAAAATTCACATACCCAATTCCATGCAAAAATAAATAACTTTTAGAAAATATTAATTTTTTTAATTTTATTTAATGATGATCAAAAAAAGTTTTGAATGTATAAAATTTTTTGCACCATTTTAAAGATTTCAATTTTTAATTGCAAAATACAAAATTTGAACGAAATCGGTTGAATAGTTCCTGAGAAATTGACTTTCAAAAAAGTCTGATATTTAAAATTCGGAGCAGATCTAGTATGGGTGTTTTAAAAGTTTTAGAAAATGGTGATTACTATTTGTCAAGAATATAATCAGATCCCTTGTGGTTAATTCTTTAAAATACTGATGAAAGAATAATTGTTCAATAAGGTATTTTGATGATAAGTGGAAGCTATAAACCACATAATTAGAAAAATTAATAGTTTACGATTGTTAGCATTTAAAATTTGAAATGTGACTACTCTTAAAAAACTAGGTTTCTTATAAGGAAACAACTTGTAGTTTGATTTACTGGTTTTGTGCCTCAGAAGTTGTGTTTCAGATATGATTAAGGAAGCATTCATTTTCATCTATTCAGTTATGAAAAAAATATCTTAGTTTCTTTCTAGACTTAAAATAGTATCACTTTTTAGTATTTCCTCAGAAAATATCCACTTAGCCGAGATTTAAGAAAAATTGGCTTAAATGTTAATTTTTTTTTCAGGCTTTAAAGTGTATATTTCAACAGATGTCAGATTTAGAGGCTGAAGTTCCTCGTGTCAAGTCTCACGTTGCTGGCTTTGCTGCCAGGGGAATATCCAGTGACGTGGTCAGCTTGTCCCTGGTGGCAGAACCTCTGGAAGGTGGGGCACACTACCCCCTCTTCCTTCTCTGTCTGCAACAGTTACACAAATCACAAGGCCGCAATTGGTTGCAGTCTACTTTTAACCAGAGCAAGATTAACCTACTTTCTATGCTTCCAGGTAATTTCTTAAGTGAAAAAAAAATTAACATTATGAATTATCTTCATAATATTTTATAAGATTTGCCGACATATTAAAGGAAAAGGCAGTGTATTTGTCTAATTAGAAAATTTGCTCTTCACTGAGGACTTTGTAGTTTCATCTTCAAACAATGTTTTGATGATTTTAATATCTCCTTTGTTCTAATTGACCTTAATAATGATTTCACCATAATCTTAAAAATATGTATGGATTAACTAACAGGATTAACTAGAATCATTTATAAAAATATACTGCTTACATGCAATAAAAATTTGTTTTCACTAACAGAAATTTTTTTAAAAATGAAGTATAAAATTCGGAAAAGCACCTCATTCCCATTTATGCTTTTGATTGTAGCAAGCATGATGTATTGAAAAACATGCAAACTTTGACATGAAGTCGATGATTGTCTGTTTATTTTAAAAATTTTTCGAGACATTATAACTTCACCTTAAATTTACTCAGATATACTTATTTTATAAATATATATTTTCCCAATGAGCAATAATATGTAAACATTTAAAAATTATATTCATTTATTTAAAATAACATAAACACACATTAACAATTAAACTCAAGCGTAAAAAGATTTTTATGGGAGTTTTTTTTTTACTTCATTTGTTTACACTATGCTAAAAGTATTTGGCTTGGTTGTTTTTAAAAAACCATAAGTTTTCTATGATTTGAAATTATATTTTTAAGAACATAATTTCAGGGAATATAATTCTCCAAATTTTTATGTTTGCTTCTTATTTTTAATAAAAATTAAATTTCCCCCTTAAAGAGATTGACCGAACGAAGGAGAGACTGGCTGACATCCTGGAGGACAGGGGACTGAGCTTCCTTTTCCCCCTCCTCCGTATCCAGGCAGATCTCTGGAAACAGATGCAGACAGATCCCAGCCCCACCTCTCTCTACAGGTGGATCAAAGAAACCATCGATGCCTCTCAACACACTGTGCCTGGATTTGTGAGCGCCCTTGTCTCATGGTCAGTTCATTCACCTCCACTTTTATCATTGATTGATTTTTAAATCATGCTAAGAAGAATCCCTATGCTTGATTTTAAAATAGTGTGGATACGAATTCAGATGTATAATAATCAGTCGCGTTAATGCAAAACATGATATTTTATATCAAATCTTAAAATTGCGAAACATGATGTGCAATCTTAAATCACGTAAACAGGGGTCGCATTCCCCCTAAAATTCATAAAATTCCTAAAACTATGCGCAAACCCTAAAAATCTGATAAAATTTTGTTGGTGTTCCTAAAAAATTAGAGTTATTGGCTAAATATAAATAAAAAAAGCAATAATCTAAAACCCATAAGCAGAATATTTTCAAATGTTCTGCAACAGGACTCATTAATTTATACAAATGTTCTGCAAGCATTTCACTGCGAAAAAAAGTCAACTTTAAGTTAAAATACTATATTTTCACTTATTAAAATACAGGATCATACACAGATACACTACATTATTTTTTAAACCAAGGCAAACATTCTAGATTTGTTACTTTTTCAATCACTTTTGAAGTACAAATTTTGTGATGTGAAGGTCCGAACATTAAAATAAGGGCTGCCTTAAAAATCTTTCGAAGGTACAAGTGCCCAAATGGTGCACCATTTGCAAACACAAACATTCACTGGCTGTTGTTCCAACAACTTCTTCATCTCCATCAAAAGCATTTGGTCTTTCAGAAACAATTCTGTCAATCGTGGATCCCCACGATTCACAAATTGCTTCTGAAATGGGAATGGAAAATATAAAAGTCATAAACTGTTATGAAATTGGAAATCTCGGAATTTAAATCTTTTACGGCTTGATTTAGAAGCTTTCTTGATAAAATGGTGATCGATTTCTCCTGTTGTCTGCTAAACACTGATACATCCATTTTATAAAAATGTTATAGCCAAAAGCTTATTCTTTAATTTCCTCCTCAGAATGGCAAAGATATGGGAGAGGGAGAATACTGATAAATGTTCCTCTTTTAAAGCAACATCACTCCAGGGAAACAGCAAGTGGTCAAAGCTAAAGAGAATTCTATTCAAGATACAAATTGTTCTGCAGGACTTCGTTTGTTCTGCGACGTACGTCACAGTTTTAGGCACTTTCTGCTTCTGGGATCTAAAATATAAGAATTTAACTACATTAATTAAAACTGTTTTAATTTTGCCACACGGGAATTCTGATCCTCAGAGAGGTTTTTCGATAAATAAAGCATTGCTTAATGTGAGTCAGCATGAGAATACTATTATGTCTCTTAGACTAATCAAAGATACCATTCAAAATTATGGAGGAGTGTTGAAGATCACCACAACACTATTGAGGGCAGTAAAAGAATCTCACAAATCATATCAAGAATATATTAGCAAAATGATCATAATTAATTTGTTTTTCCCTAACTTCTAATATAAATTGCTGATTTGAAATCTAATAATATCACACAATAGTTTTTCTTAATAAGGTAAGGTAAAGGGTAATAATAAAGTTTTGATTAAGAAGGTAAAAATTAAATAAAAATCAAATAAAAAAGTATTCTATTTCAGAGAGGAATGTCCTTTTTTTTAAAAATTACTATAGAATCAAAATAGAATTTTAATTTATGGTAATAATTTTAATTATAGGTATGCAGATTATTTGTTCTGATTTTTCGAACTAAATTTTTTTTTTTAATACTTTTATTGTTTATATAAACATCGCAGAGGATGAGAAAGGGAATTGTTTACAATATATGTAACTTTAGTTAGCAATATTTTTGTCATGATTTCCATTAATTTTATCTGATATTAAATTTTGGAAACTTTTCTGTGTGCTTTAATAGTACATATAAGTATCAGAGATATGAGAATTTAAATTGTTCAAAGTATATACAATTTAAGACAGTATTATTTTTGTTAATATTTAAGTTGATACAGTTTTTATATGGTATATTTTTGCTTCATAAATGATTAAATCATTTTCTGTATACTTAATCTGATAAGGATGGGAAAGAAATGAAATTGTGAATTTTTTTAATATGTATATCGCTTATAATAATTTTAAGTTCATAAAGTTTTAGTCAAATATTCCTTAATTTTTTATTTGGCGTTGCATTTTAATTTACGAATTGTTTTGGATTTAATAGAGTATATTTAATTTTTCCAAGTTGGTGTTAATTTATTTTTTCTCTAGATTTATTCTCACTTTTGCCTGTTCCTGAATTATGCACTTAATTTTTGATTGGTAATATGTTAAGTTGAAATTTCATTTTTACGCTTTAGAGATTTCATTCTTGACTTAATAAATTTCAGAGCTTTATTTTATGGCTTCCAATTATTTATGATATGTATGGATGAATTATAATAATCTTCTGTTATGTAATAAACTACCGTGTGATCTGTTTTTATCCTAGCAAAATCTTATATTACCCCTAAAATTTACCTAAACTTTTTTGAAAAAAGTTCCTAAAATTACCCTAAAATTTTAAAAAACTTTGCTTCTACCCCCTGCGTAAATGCAAATTGTGATGTCTGATTTTTCTTCTTTTTTTTTTAAAAAAAAAAGAAACAAACTACTTATTGAGTTTCTGATATCTATTCAACCAAAGAATTCACTTCACAGAAAGCTTTACAACAATGTTTATTTAAAAGAAGATAAAACTTTAAATACAAAGAGAGAAAACTATACTTAACAAAACTCAATCTAGAGCAGAACATAATTAACTGCAAAAACACCCATTCCACAACAGGAAATGACACGGCAAAACACTCCCATCTATTTGTTCAGACTTGGTTTGAATTTACCAACAATTTTAAATTGTGTGAACACGTATGTGATTTTGAATTGTGTGCATGTAATTTTGAATTGCATTTGTAGGTGTAGGAAAAAATGTAAAAGCAAATATTCTTTTCTTATTAAATTGAAAAAGACAGAAAAACTCTCATCCCTGATTCCATCATGCAAGAAAGTCAATAGCAATGACGCAATTGCTGAATTAAGAAGAGCGGTTGCATGAAGCAGATAGAGAAAAAAAAAAAATCTTGCATCAATCTTGGTCAGATTGGCCTACTTGTTAAGATAAGGAAATGTTAATCTTTTTTTTTTATTATTATTAATGAAATATTTTTATCTTAAATATATATATAAATATAAGTGTTTGTGTTTAGCGAAAGAGATAAAGCAGCAAATTATTTTACATACTATAATGAGCCCATTGAAATATGAAGATATGAAATGAATAATGATTGAAAAATTATAATTTAAAAGTTACATTCTTATCTACATTTAAGCTCTTAAAAAAAGAGATAATATTTTGTTTATTAACTTATTTCTTGATGCTATGAATAAAACAATGTCAATGAGATTTGATATCAGTGGTTTATTATCAGCCTTCGTAATGAGAATCTATGATTTAAAAAAAAATTTGTGATTGAAATCAAATATTTTTTTTTTTTAAATTATGCCAAAACTTTTTTATTTTATTTTTCTTGACATTTTCTGCAGCAGTCCTTAAGGATTGCCCGCCGCACTCACAAATCGGCAGTAGTTGAATTTTTTAATGCAATTACTTTCCATGACAAAAAGTACCATGTTATTTTAAAAATTACACTCCTGAATGTAAAGGAACATTAACTGAAATAAAATTCACATTTGAAAATGTAAATTATAATAACCCTGAACTCATTATCAGAAAACTCTAAATCGAGTTCGCCCACCCCTTACAACGGCCCTGCTTAATGGCTGTTGTGAAATTGCTTCTTACTTAAACATTTTAAATTGCAATTTCTGATAGGTTATTAAATCTTCAAATTGATTCTTAGTTAGAAATTATTCCAATTGAGTATTCAATATGAAATAACAACACAAGAATATAATAACTTATATTAAAATTTCTTAATAGGACTTATCTAGGAAAAAAAAACAACATTTTTTTAAGTAATTTCTAAATTTTTGTATGGTTAAATTTGTAGTATGGAAAGCATACTTGCCAACTCTTTATTCTTTATTATACTTATATTTTGAAAGATTTTAACAGGTTTTAATCGATTTGCTGAATGTTTAATTTTATCATTAAAAATACAGCTTAAACTACTATATGTATATAAGTCCCACATCGTGGTTCATATTCCTACAATTTTAAAATCAAACGTGATTCTTAATCACGAGGTTTAAAAATTATGCATCATGATTTGTATTTACATAATTTAAAAATAAAATGTGATTTATATTTATGTAGGTTTAAAATCTGATATCACAATTCTTATTCACATGATTTAAATATTATTCATGCATCGTGATTCTTATTCATGCAATTCATTTGTAATATTCATATTCAATATTTCCACAGGTAATTAAAAGACTAAAAAATGTATTTCCTTTTTTTTCTGAAAATATTTTTATTTCTAAAGAATTGTCCAAATTTATGTGAATTGTCCAAATTTGTGTGTTCAAATCTAATGTTTCTTAAAATACTAACTTTGATAAATTTTATTTATTTGTACAATACTATATAAGTATTAAAATTTCATGAAATTTGATTAAAAAAGGTATATATCAATTTCTCAATTATTAAAATTTTCTGAAAGTCATAATGGACCACACTCAATGTTATGTTTCCTACATACTTTTTTCCTGACAAAATTGCAGTTTTTTCTTCCCCCTTTTGCTCTAAAGTTTGGTAAGGTGAAAAACTGCACTGTTTCTAACTGCAACTTCTCTTCATAAACTGTTGCGGCAATATAAAACAGATTGTTTTTATGCAAATGATTCCTATTTTGTTTTACTTGTAGCATGATCAAGTATATTACTCAAGAAACTACTCTTGCGGATGGATTAGATCATTCAAGTGTACCAGATAAAAACATACTTGACAAAGAAAAAGAAATGTTAGATAAATTCAAGGTAATCCAGTTATGTATTCATTCAAAAAGTAATTCACAGTGTTTCTGTTGTGCTTAATGATTTTATTTTCCCTGTGAGCTTCATTCTCAAGACAGATTTAATAATCGATGTTTGTTCTAAAATATTTTTTATGTTGTTAAATTCTTTGTTCCAAAATTGATATTCTTTTTACCATTTTTAATGATTAGTTTTTTATTAAAATGTTGGCTGGTAACACAAGTTGTGAATGAGATAAATGTGTCTTAAATTCTGATTTGTGACTTTCAAACAGTTAAATCAGAGCAATATATTTGTTTCTCTATCTGAGTAAATATTTTATTTTTTAATTATGAAATTTTTCTATTTCATACATCCATGTATTTTCTTTTTTATTTATTTTTCAACGCTAGTTATTGTCTTCAAAAGAAAGTAATAATTTCTTAATTATGTGATTGTTAAAGTAAAGATAGAAACAAGAAAAAGTAGAGTTTATTTCAAATCCTTTAGTTAAAAAATGTTTTTCGAGCCCTGATATAAAAAATATATGTATAACAATTCCAGATAAGAAATGAACGTAACTGCCTCAGTTAAGATTTTTGTTGTGCTTAAAGGTCCTTATTATTTTTTTTAATAGTGTGTCAAAACCATTAACCTGTGCAAACAATTTCAGTTGTATTTTTCACGGGAAAGACGATTCTACTGTGCAAATTTTAATCTGTAGAGTAAAACAAATAAAGGGAAATTTTTGTAGTATTATTTGTAAAAAATTATTTCAAAAAAGTTTGGGCCAAACTTGAACACTTGAACAACAGATTCTCAAGAAATAGTATTAATTCTCAATTTGTTTATCGATTGATCTGTTTTTCTCACTCAGTTATTTGATTTCCCAGGGTCACTAATTACTTCAGAAACAAAGAAAACCTCAAATTCTTGAAAAAATTTACCCCCTTTCTGAAGTTTTTTAGTTCCATTCATTCCATTGAGCACGGCATCACCATATTCGCACATAATTTTGTTGCAAATGATTCATTCTATTCTTTCTCATTTCTGTGCAATGAATTGTTCATTTAAAATTTTAAAAAAGCTGCATTTTCTGTTGTTTTTCTTTATTGGTGATATAATAATATTAGGATAATAAACCTGGCATGGGAATCTTCTGCCGATTTGCAGAATTCCACGAATCTAGAAACCGTTGATTCACAGATTGCAGCAAATCAGTAATTTATATTTCGGCAAAATTTTCTCGAAGTTCCACAAGCGAGACATATATTCTGCCCTGAGCACCACCTTTTCTTTCTTCCCAAGTTCTCATACAGAATAAAGTCTTTTTATGCAGAGAGAAAATTGCATCTTTGATAACCCTAAAAAATCTAACTGCGGCTGAAACTAATGAATTGACAATGAGGCAAATACAAAAGTATAGAATTGATAACCTAGAAAGATATTTCCAAAATAACAAGCATTTGAAAAATTGCTCACTAAAAAATAAATTTTTTTGTGCCAATTTCAAGTTGTAGCGAAGGAATTTATGTGATATATTTGCTTCCTTTTTTATTTGCCTGCAATTAGATTGAATTAATTTTTCAAGTGTTAATATGACATAGAAATTTTGAATTGTGCATTTCAGTAATCACTTTTTATCGAGCTCAACACCATCTTAAATCCACGTTTTGATCTCTTTTTTTTTTCCCTTCATTTACAGATAATGCAATTGATTTTCTCATAGTTTTTAAAATTCTAATGTTATTACAACACACGAAATTTGAATAATCACTTTTTGATGCTCTTGATTTGTATGAATATCATCTTAAATCCACACGGTTTTCCAATAATTTTTTCGCTATTGTTGCTACAAATTGTATCTTTCTTTAATCTTTTAATTGTATCTTTCTTTCTTTTCCTTACATTGTTTATGCATTATTATTGCGTCAAGCGGTTTGTGCGTTTAATAGTCACTTTTTATCTGGCGGTCCCCCCCCCCCCTTTTTTTTTGGATCAAGTTTTTCACAATAATTGCTACTGAGATCCATGTTTTTTTTTTTATTTGTATAATTTCATTCAATATCATCAGGAAATGAAAAATTCAAATAACTTTTTAACACAGTCGATTTGCTCTAAATCCATGATGCATTTTGATACGGCTTTTTTTTTTCTTTCCTTTTTAATGCTGATAACTTTTTAACATGATTTTTTTTAAATTACAGTATTATTATGATACGAAAATTCAACTCACGTACTTGGGTCTTTACTATTTGACGCGATAGTTCTATCATTTTTTCCCCCTTCAATTATTTGGCAGTTATCGCTACTAATTTTTGCATATTTTTTAAAATCTCTATATTTTTATTACGTTATTATTCATAATAACACATGAATCTCAAAACGCCTCCGATTAGTGCGTTCGATTGTGTTGCAATTACATTTGGTTTATCATTCATCTTTTATTAGCTATTTCAGAATCTCATAGTTTTTAAAATCTTTTTTTTTTCTTATGCGATGACGACCCGCAAATTGCAAAAAAGCAGGAATTTGTAATATTTTCAATGTATATTTCCATAAAAATAACTCAAGAATTATCTTTGTGCAAAAAGATTTTTAAAAAAAAATAAATTGAGAAAAAATTCTTGATAATTTCTTCTTTCAGCAGTCTGTAAACCTTTTTGTGAACCAATTTCTATATTTCTAAAGCCTATGATAAAATCAAGAAAATTTTTAATGGAAATTAGAAGAAATGTTTTGAGAAAATTGTAGGCATGAAATAATGAAAACGAACTAACAATTTTTATTTAATTTTTTCTGCATTTAATAAATGTGTATGTAAATTTTAAAATTATACTTTAGATTATGTGAATTCCAAAACTTAGGTAATTAATATTTTACTGAAAATCTCGGGGATGTAAATTTTGTCTTGGGTGTAGCCAACCTGTTAGCATAGGTCGTTTTTGTCAATGAAAACCTTTAATTCAAAATATTATTTGACTTAAAAATTATTTTTCAGTGAACAGAATGTATTACGTGTACTGAATTATTAGAGTTAGAAATGATGCAAGTGCAAATGCTGAAGTTTTGTTTAATTTCTATAAGCATTCAGGCGTAAGATATTCTGCCGCAATTATTTATATGTCGCATTTTTCTGCAGAATAATACTTTGTTTATTAGTTTATACAAGTTAAATAAGCTTTTGCAGTTAGATTATATTTAATAGTATATCATGTAACATTCCTTTTACTCTTATATAGCCTGTGTTCCAAGCATTTTTACATGAGCAGCCAGGACTGCAACTGGTTACGTTGTATGCCCTTCAAGTTCATTGCTACAACCATGGATTTCCTAAAGGTATTTCCATTATTTGTCCCTCCATATTTCTGCTTTTTTAGTTCATCTCAGTGTTTTTATTTTTTAAGAGTATGCTATACCACAGGAGACGACACCCTTTTTGTCTATGTAAGTAAATTAAAGTTAAGAAAAGAATGAGTTTCAAATGCTGAAGAAAAAAAAATTTTTCTAAATGCAAACAAATTGTGAAGGGATCACTTAAGATTATGCTATGAGAAAGTTCCAATAATTTTTGTTTTTTTTATTTTGTATGTTGATATTTAGAAAACATTTTTTCAACTTTTGAAGTTCCATCATTTTCTCTAGGTTTACAGCTGAACTTTTGTTTCCATTTTTAAAAAAAATTTCCCTCAGTATACCGTCATCTTAAGAGAAAAATTTAGATTCTGCTTAAATCTGTGATTTTTAAAATTCTAGTAAAAATGTTGATAAAAAACTTTTCCTTTGTTGAATGAATCCACTTAATATTTTAAATATTTATATATACGAACATATATAATTCTTCTCTTATTTTCTGTATATGATGTATTGCTTAAATGAAAATTGATCGTGGCGTGCCAAGTATCTATTTTCAAGTAAGTTCATCGTGAATAAAACTGTTTTATCGATGTTGCAGGTATGCTGCTAAGGTGGTTCATGATGTTTTATGACCAAGAGGTGATAGAGGAAGAGGCCTTCCTGAAGTGGAAGGAGGATGTCAACGATGAATACCCTGGAAAAGGAAAAGCTCTCTTTCAAGTGAGTTCCCCTTCATTCTGAACACTTTTATGAATCGCCTTCCAAAGAGGTGATTCAGGTTTGAATCCCAGCGACGACTGGTCGATACGAATTCCGCATTCGGCTTGCACCCACCACAGTGCTGATGCAAAATATCCTCAGTGCTAGACGGATCATGGGTTAGAGTCCCCTTGCCATCAAGGTGGAGGGTGTTCGTGGTGTTTGTGTGTTGATCTGTGGGATGTTTTCCTCTCCATGTAACGTGAATGCGGGTTAGTTCCAACAAAAAAGTCCTCCACGAAGGAAAATTCGGATGATTGTTGTTTCCAATAATTCAACTTAATAATTTTAAAAAAGATTAAAACTCCACATAACTTTTTTAAAATGATTTTAGTACGATTCAAAAAAATTTATTAATTTTATTTAAACGGGATTTTATTGACAAATGTTTTTTTTTTTTTTTTTTCAGGAGAACTATTAAAGGTTTTAGCATTAAATAACTTTAAAAAATTGAAAATAAATTGTAAGATTTTTTTTCTTCCAGTTTTGCAATATTTTTAAAAAAATAAGAAAAAGGATTTGGTAAATTGTTAAAAAAAAAAAAAAAAAAAAAAAAAAAAAAAGAAATGAAAAGACAATGTTTTTAAGAGTTAAATGAACACTTGAAAAGTTTGTTTCAAATTAAATGTGCCTCACTACATCGTAACCTCTGTTTCAGTAAACAAAAGGAAACTTCTAAATTAGGGACAAATCAGCTAACTCAAAACGTTTTTACATCTTGATAAATGGGTAGTATAATTGTTACTCAATACAATGACTGCTAATAGTTTAAAAAAAAAAAAAAGAATATTGTTTTAGATACTTTTTGCATAAACAGTAAGTTCAGTTTACATCTTAGCTGCGAGAAATGGGGCTCACTGTATGCAGTATATAAAATCAAGCGCACTATTATATTATTTTCAGCACTGAGCATTTTAAAACTGATTAGAAATGTATTAATGGGCTTCGTAATAGACGAAGAAATAATCAGGACACTTTTTGAAATAGTAGACATATACAAAACTATATTTAAAAAGGGCAGACAACAAATTAAATATAGTATACTCTAGTAAAATATGACAAGGGCGAATTTAATTGCAAAAGGAGGGATAAAATACACTTTTTTAATATTAGGAAGTTTGCATTTCATAACCCACTTTAATGGATGAGCAACAAGTTTACGATATCAGGGCTGCTACTTATCCGAAAAAAGATTTCTTTAAAGAAAGGAATATTTCTTTATTACCTTTCTTTCGAGGAGAAGTTAACAAGCAAGAACTACTTCTTGATAGTTATATAGCATTCTTTACAATGAAGATTTGTATCAGATGGAATTGAAACACTCACAAAACCAGAATTTCAAATATTTTATTAGAATAACTACAAAATTATTTTTATTCAATTTTCATAAAAAATAATTGGAGATCCGGGATGGCTCAAGGAATAGAGCGTTCGCCTTACAATGAGGTGTGACTGGTTTGAATCCCCGTGATGGCTGGTCGCATCCAGTTTGCACCGACTGCAGTGCTGGTGTGAAATACCCTCAGTGGTAGGACGGATCACGGGTTAGATTCCCCTTGCCGTCAGGCTAACTGTGGGAGGTTCTACTGTCTTTCTCTGCATGTATCACAAATGTGGGTTAGTTCCATCAGAAAGTCTTTCATGAAGTCTGGAATGGGTTCAAAATGACTAGGCTACGGAGTTGAACATAAGTAGTCGTAAACCCAACAAATTGGGTCGACTGTTCAGAAGTGGTTATAAAATAAAATAATATGTACAGTAGAGAAACATTTATCCGGTATCCAGAAAACCGGAAAGAATTTTGCTTGGTTTTCCCACTATTTTGAAGTATTATAAAAAAAAAAAAAACGGAAATTTGACTTATCCTTGAAGTTGAGTAGAGGGAAAGGGGGGAATTCTCCTCTTTTGCCCAGAGAAACTTCAATTCTTCTCCTGACCTTGATGATCATAGATCGAGAGAGGGCAGGGAAGTTTTATTTTCTCCTGTCTGTTGGTTGTTTTTCGGATAAGCTGCCGTCAATCAAGCTTAAAGGAGTGGAAATGCTGATTTCGTTTTCTCTTTGATTTAAGAAGGGGTGGGGAAAAGGTATTGCACAAGCATATTAATGAATGTTCCAATTAAGGAACTTGAAACTTCTGGCTAAGAGTATTGACATGTGAGATTTATTTTAAATCCACTTTAGTTAGTCAGTTTTCGTTATCCTTTATTTATTGTGAGGAATTGTTTTATTTCGGATAATGCATTATTTATTACGAACAAAACGTTTTTTTAATCACTAGTTATATTCATCTATTTGGCATCGATTAACAAAACAATATATTTTTTGTGTAAATATGTTCTGATTTTCTAGAAATGCGGTATCATTAGCAAGTTTTTCTTGATGTCGAATCACATCTGCTTTTGTTAAAAATAGTCTTTTATAAAAAAAATGAGATAAAAGGATAAGATTGTTTATTAGTTTAAGCTTCTTTTTTTAATTTTGATTTTTTTTAAAGATAAGTTTCGTAATTAGTAAGTTCTTTTTATTCATAAATTTTATCATTGAGTTTTTTTTTTTTTTAATTCCCTTGATCTTATAATATCCTGCCTTGTTCCAGGTTTTAATATTTATGTTAGTGTAGGGTTCCCACAGTCCTTAAAAGTCCTAAAAAACTGCTTAATTTTTATTTTGGAATATAAGGGCCCTTAAAAGTACTTAATTTTGGCACAAGGTTTTTAAAAGTCCTTAATTTTTCAGCATCACTATCGGAACAATTTTTCAGTTCAATTTTTTTAAAACAAAATACCGTTCTTTTATCACCCAGGATAGGGCCATGCATCATTTTAGAGAGACAAAAATTAATGTGTTTGATGGGAAGGAAGCATGTCCTTTTATTAATATATTGGTTCTTCCGTTATGCTTTTTCAGAGGGGGGGGGGCAGTTTTAAGGTACCTAAGTACAGTACAGAACCTGTTATCAGGAAATCAGAAAACCGGAACGAGATTGGTAAATTTTCCCGCCATTTTTAAAAAACACTTTTTTTTCCTCGTAAAATTTTAGGATTTTTCTTTTTTGAAAGATGTTTACCTTAATATTTACCATTTTGGAAATAATCATTAGTGTATTACTTCATATTTTTTTCTTCTTTTTAAGACTATTTCCAAATATAATTTTTTTTTTTAGTTGCTTTTAACAATAAAAAAAACAGCTTTTTGTAGCGATTCAGAAAACCGGAAAAATCAGTAATCCGGAATAGCGATGGTCCCGATCGTTCCGGATAATCGGTTCCCTACTGTAGAAGACCCACACTAACCTTCAAAATTGACAGAATTCAAGAAATTCAGTTCTGCTAGTCATCTGCTTATAGGAATTAAGTAAAACCTTAAGAAAAGAAGTATCAGAAATATTTTTTGAACTAGAATCCATAGCGAAAACTATTTCCTGAGTTCTTGAAGAATTTAATTAATTTGTATAATATTTCAATGTGTAATAAGTAACTAAATTTATTGAAAGCAGTGAAATTTTTGTAAAATTCCTGATTGTACTAAAAATTAAACAGATCTGTAATAAACAGGGTTTGAAAAATCCCACCCCACCTTTGTTTTTCATCAAAAACCTGGGTTTTTGATGAAAACCTCAAATTTTTTCAAAAATACTTTTTCTGAGTACTAAATAAGAATGCATGATTTGCTTCTAACAAGAAAGTTAAATATTTAACTACTATTTATAATTTGTTTAGTTGCAATGTAAATGTAAATTTTTAGATTGTTACACTATTATTTTTGTTTCTTAAGGATAAGCAGATTGTCACGTAATATTTAAATCTACTCAATTAAAAGATCCTTAGATATTAATAAATTTTTTTTCATTAAACATTGTAACTTAATATACTGTTTTTTTTTTTTTTTTTTTTTTTTTAAATTTTTATTCAATTTTTAGTTCTTTCAAAAATTTTCATGTTTTTCACCAGATTGTTTAGTAGCATCATGTAAAGTTAATTCCTAATAGCAGGCTTGGCTAGTAATAATTTTGTATAAAGCTCATTATAAAAGTAAATATAGCACATTTGTTATATAGTTATAATTTCAAAATTGATGAGTTACATACCGTTTTAAATATGTTTTTCATAAAATATTTCAATATTTTTTTACAAAATGTTACCTGATAAGGTGATATTACAGGACTATTTTATAATAAAAGAATACCACTTTCAGTTATCAACTGTTAATTTGTGATAAGAAAAAATTTTCAAATCAAAATAATAGTAAAGAGTATATTAGGAATGGTAGAGGATGATAAAGAAATATTGCTAGTAAATATCTATAAATGATTAAAATATAAATAATTTATCAGTATTTATTAATTAAGGAACCTTATCAACTTTCTGGCCATAGGAATATGTTGATATCTTTGAAAAATCGTTTTAGACCCTTTTGTTTACATGTTTACTAACTGATAAAAACCTAATAATAAGAACTAATAAAAGATAACTAATAAAAAACAAATTGGTTTGAAAATTATAAATCTTTTCGAATGTAATTGTATTTTTATTCTATATAAATTTTTATAAAAATATTTATTGCAGTGAATTTAAAAAATATATTGAGTTAAGCCTTATGAAAAAAATGTGGAATGATTTAAGGTGCTTAGATATTAGTATCGCCTTTTTTTACTCAAAATAGGACTTAATTTTACAGTTAAGAAAACTATTCTTAAGCCTAACTCTACTTCAACTTTTTAGTATTAATTATTTTAAGATATTACTTTATAAATAAAACATTTTATTAATAGAAAAGAAATAATTTTTTTTTAGCGTAACTGAACATTTAGCAAGATTGGCCCACAAATGAATATGTGATGCAGGTCTAGTAGTGAAATATAAAAACTTGTAATGAATTTTTCAATGTTTTTGCTAAATTTTTTTATTTACTCTTTTCTTTAATATACATGAAAAAAATTGCAAATCTTAATTTCTGGACATAATTTTACAATTCAATTTCAATGAAATCGTTAAAAATTGAATATGGATTAGTTTCATAGATGATGTTAACCTTTTACGATCTGAAAATGTTTTTTAAAAAAACCAACCCTGGTTTGCAAAAATTGCCTGGTACTTTGGCGAGCCCTATTAATGAATGCATCTATATCAGTGCTTACATTATGATAAAATTGTTTTTTTTATATTTTTTATTTATCGATTTTTTTTTAAAAAGGAAATGTAAATAATTTGCACTGTCACTGGTAGTGTGTGCATATATATATATATATATATATATATATATATATATATATATATATATATATATATATATATCAGGGATGAGAGTAGTCAGAGAGTAAAAAAGAGGAAATCCAAATATATATATATATATATAAATCGCACTTTTTTTTGTCAAATTTTTGTTTAATCTTGTAATCCATGTGATTATAAATCCCGATATGAGGCTTTTAAATCACGTGAATATGAAACTCCACATCGAACTTAAAAAATGCGAAAATACAAATCATGATCCGTAATTTTTAGATCAAGATGCATAATTTTAAAATTGCGCGATATTACAACCGCAAAAAGGAATCACGACATTGAATTTTAAGCTCGCGTAGCTACATAGGGTTTTAAAAGATCGTAAATACAAATCGCGATATTAATTTTATAAATCTCGTAAATAAGAATCGCAATGTACAATATTTAAATGGCCTGAATAAGAATCGCAACGTTCAACTTTTAAATCAGGTAAATACGAAAATCGATGATTGATATTAAAATCGCGTGAATAAAATGGAGATATTTGCAGAGTCTGGACTTGGGATTTCTAAAATACTTGTTTGAATTGTTTTTTGTTTACACAATAAATAAAAATTTACAGGATTAATTGAATGAGCAAATAAATATTTTCAGCACAAATCCACCTCTATTTTTTTTTCGCTTTTTTTGTTTGCTTTCTCTCCAGAATACAAGAAGCAGCGACGTCTAAATTACGAAAATACGAGCTATCCCGCCGACGGATAAAAAATACGGAAAATCTTATTTTCTGTGCGAGAAATCGGAGAAAATAGCTAATATAAGTAAACATGCGGAAGGATTAGCAGCTAGGACGTAGTTTGAATTATCTGTTTTTCTTTGAAAATCGTAAATAAGTACAATAATTTGACTTCAACGACTGAATTTTTTTTTCAAAAAAAACGGGATATTTATAAATAAATAAAATTAAAAAAAAAACGAAACTTTTAGAGAATCTGAGTTTTTGATAAAAAGGCTGAAATTCCAGAAACAAAAAGCGAAAAATATCTCATCCCTGTATAAAGGCCAACCAGTTTTATCCCAAGGAAATGATTTTTAGAAAAACTTCAGAGGGAGGAATGAGGACTTCAATAATTTCGCTCCGCGGAAAATTAAATTCCTCATAAAATATTTTAACTAGTGCAAAAAAAAATTTCAGCGGAAATTAGCGGGAAAAATGGAAAAATCTGAGAAAAAGCGGAAATCCGCGAAAGAATCTCATCCCTGATATATATATATATATATATATATATATAAAGTTCAAAATGAAGATAAAACAAAGGAAAATTATCGACACATGAAAAGGGGGGGATAATAATTGAAAAAAAATAACAAACGACTGATTTAAAAAAAAGAAAAAAAAAGAGTGCTTTCTGATATTGTATCAATATAGCCAAAGCAAAATATATTAAAACAGTAGTGTGAGGAGCACTCAAAAAAATTTTTTACAAAAATTACAACAAATAAAATAGAAAACAATAAGTAAAAATAACACGTAAAAACAGAAAATAAAATAAAATGAAAAAACAGTATAAAACAAAATCCCTAAAGCGAGTAGCGAAATCAGATGTACTTACATGAACGAGAAAATTTTCAAGAATGATTTGAAAATATTTTTGCAATAAGATTGCCAGATTACAAAATATGAAAACAAAAGCGCAAATTGAGTGTAACTAGAGGAATTTAAAGTGCCATTCTTACTGCATTGCTGAAGTGATTTGTTATGCTGTGCATTGATTTGTTAGTTACCAAGGATGGACCCGAAATGGATGTGCGCAAGGTAATATATATATATATATGTATGTATATATATATATATATTTGATGAATGACAATCATTCTAAGTCCTTAATTGTTTAAAAAAAAAGGACCTTAAAAGTGCTTAATTTTTGCTTTGTTATAAGAGTGGGAACCCTGTAGTACCTTTTTTAAATATTGTTTCTGTTCGATAATTTTCAAGTATTTTTATTTAGATTAATAACTTTTCCTTTTATCGCCTCCCCTTTTATATTAGTTAATTTGGGGATTTTAATTATTATCAAAAAATAAATATATGAATTTTGTATTTTTTAAACTTCTTTTTCTTGTCTAAACTTACAAATGTTTTTATCCTTTTAAATTTAGATCTTTTTATTTTTTTCTTATTTTAAAGAGTGTTATACTTTTTCCTTGTAATTTGGGTTTGATAAAACATCCATTAACGGCACTCTTGGCCGATCCAGAAAACCGGGAAATTCAGACATCCGGGATAGCGATGGTCCCGAGCATCCTGGTTAATTGGTTCTCTACTGTGTATGTGTGTATATATATACACACACCTTTGCTTTAATGAAATGCCTATTCCCAGACTGTTTTATTTGTTGATTAATAGGTAGTGTAAATTTTTTTATTTGTATTGTAAAATATCCTGGATTTTTCCTATTTTACATCGGCAATTGCATAATGAAAAAAACCCTATGAACCCAAATACTAGTTTCTGACTGCAATGAAAAGAATTTTTTATGGCTTTTAAAATAATTTTTGATGAATGCTATTTTCAATTTATATTTCAGGTGAACCAATGGCTGACTTGGCTCGAAGAAGCAGAAGAAGATTCAGATGACGGTGAAAATTAATGAATGAGGATTTTCTCACAAAATCCACTATTTCTCGCCAAACACTGAAAATGTGGAAACTTCTTTCCTTTTCCCAACCTCACTCACTACTTGCGAAATATTAACTCTTTTTGCATATCTATTCCCCCCTCCCTTATCATCTCTTTAAATCATTTGGAAATGAGTTTCTCTTCTTTTTCTTCTTTTATTCCTCTGGAACTATATTTAACATTCTTCTTTTATTTTCTAAAGAGGGAGTTTCTTTCATGCTCACCAGATGTGTGTCATTGGTTCCATCTTATCTTTAAAAAAAAATTAAAAAAAACTTTTTCATAAAGATCTTTTGGGTGGCAGCATTTAACCTGATTAATGACGAAGAGGTGTTGTGCTGCTCCTGCTGCTTGACTCTACAAACATAACTCTAGAAATAACGAACGAAAAAGGAAAAAAAAACTTCAAATTTAATACAATCCTGAGTTTTTCTTATACTTGGAGTCATTTTAACTCCTTCTTCTGTGCATTATATGTTAACTTATTTTGGTCGTAGCTCTTGTTAAAAAAAAAACTCTTTAAACTTATTTGATAGTAACTAACATAAGGGCTATCTTTTGACTTATTTTGGTCTAAACTCTTATTGACTTAAGTACATTTTAATTTATAAGTTCAAGCAATTGTGGTTTGTGTGTTAACTCAATGAGCATACCTACTAAACATACTTTAAATCTAAGAACAGAATGATTTTTTGCAGAAAAGCTCTTTAAGTATATAATTCATCAAGTCAACATATTCACTCCAACTTGCTTTTAAATGAATTTTTACACAGAAATGTTATAATACCGTGTGTTGCCATTGTGTTTTGTTGGTATGCTCTCTTGAGTTGAAATGATGTTTAAAAGATGACAAAGGTAGTTATCTCTAATTATGTAAAAATTTTGAATAATTATAGTTATGTTTTTTATGTTTTTACAAAAAAGTAAAAATTAAATTTGTATCCCTACAGCTAAAAAGAAAGGGTAAAAAAAATTTCTTTGATTTTTAGAAAATTTTCATTGCTGTCATGTTTTTAAATTTTTATCAAATAATTCAATCATGTTAATATATTTTAATTATTGATTACTATAAATCAATTATGAGAAATCGAGAAAAGGAGTTGTGTGTGCATTTTGTCCTTCTCTGCAGGCAGATTATTTTAAAGAGGAAAACGTTGTGAAAGTGAATCTGAATTTAATTTAGCATTTGTGTGTGTTTTTATGCAACATTATTTATCAAAACGTCCTCCCAACGCATCTCGTTTGTGTGTGTAATCGTCTTTTCGGAATGGATTTTAATTGTTTCAGATTTTTCTTTCTTAAGTGAGTTGCCTATCAAAGTATTGTTTTTATTATTGAATTTGACCTTTGACAGATGTAACCAATATTTAAAGCATTTTTTCATACGATTATATTGAAATAAACAATTCGATTATAGTTATGATAAACTGTTAAATTGTAGTGATGATAAAAAATAAAAGCAATCATATTTGTACTTCAATAAAAAAATTACCTTTCAAGTAGTTTTGGTCTCTGTTTATTTTTTTAACCTTGGAACATCTACCGTACAATTGCGCAAAAACGTACCTCTTCTAGTATCCATTAAAAAATACATATTTTATACTTCCCTGCTGGGTTTTTGACCCAACTAAAAACCCGGGGTCAAATGTTTTTTTTTATTTTTATAAACATAGTCAAAATGGATTAATAATAAAAGAGAAATAGATTTAAGGGATTTCATATTTATCTTAAATATATTGATTCTGAAATTTTCAAATCAAGACAAACTATAAATACATAGTTTAAAGAGTAATTCTTAAAACTATTAAGAAAGTTCTTTAATAAACAGTAATTCTGTAGTTGGCTTGCTAAAGGCTTACTTTACAGCTGAAAAATGAAGCTATTACTTATGAATGTTATAATTAATTTAAGAGTTTTATTAATAGTAGCATGAAAAGATGGTACTAGAATTAAAACTTATTTTAATTCATAACTTAATTATTTTCGTATAAAAGTTTTCTTTTTATTAATTGTTCTTTTTAGAATTAAATCTAAAAAGTGTTAAACTAGGTAATATCTTAAGAAAGCCCACTAAAACCCACCCGGGTTGGGGTGTTTTAAACCCTGCTTCCATGCAACACTTAGTGCTGAAACTGTAAAAATGACACGAAACAGACCCAACTGATCTCTTTAATTGTATATCATGGTGCGTAGCGTTTTTAAAAGGTGCTTATTTTCGATAGTCGTTTTTTAAAAGCCCTTAAAGGTGCTTCTTTCATTGGATGTTTTTAAAAAGTGTTTAATTTTCCCTCTTCGAAAATGAGATTTTTTTTCTTTACCATGCCGATTTTCGCCACGTATTATGCAAAAGCGTGCCTTTCACATTGTTCTATTCAACGTTTTCACAATTCATTCAACAATCTATTTCGGTGTACCGTCTGTCCATAGCGCATGAAAGCGCCAATCATTTTGCGTGTTGGATGAAATACTTGCGTGTCCGCATGTACGTCTATTGAGCTGGGTTCGGATAAGATTCAAGTGCTCTCGTGTACAACTCTGCTGCATTTTGCAATATATTCTCAATTTCAAACTTCATTTTCCAACCTCTGAAATCGAACTGAAAAATATCTTTATCGTTTTATAATGAAGAAAAATGTTCTTTGTCAGAAACTAGTTATTTTATCATGTGAAGTCTGAAAATTATTTTGCATTTTTTTATGTATATAGTGCTTGAAAAGTACTTAAAAGGTGCTTATTTTTTGTTGAAAGATTTGGCTATGCACCCTGTATATATTTTCACCTATATCTGTGAAAGGACATGGGTGATTGTCCTTCGATTAAGTACCACCGAAATTCCCGTATCTTTCTTTTTCAGCACTGAAAATCCGCCTTATACATCTTGATGAAAATTCACCTTCTTCCAATTAAGTTACGCTTTCTTTCATATCTACAACGACGTGATTGTCGCAATAACAAAACGAAGTGTTTACACTCGGAAGATTTTCGTTAGTAATTCTCATTTTTGTGTGTGGCTATCATCTTCTCTCTATATGTGATGTTTCTTGGAATTTTTTGTTTCGTTTGCACCCTTAATGCTAAACTACCGTTATTTTAATTTTATTAATATGGGAGACTTATCATTCCCGTTTAACTTTCTATGTAACGCTACTAGACAAGCGTTAAATTCCACTGCTTTCTTTTTTTTTTTTAGTTAGAGTCTCGATACATATTAACACAATTGACGACATTTGCAAATAACGCATATTAAAATGACAGGGCTTGTTTCTTATTCACGCAATCTAAAAATCGCGTGAATGGATTTGTTTTGAAAGTTTGACAATGGGATTATCTCAATCCTGATGGGTTGTTGAAATGTGGCATTTGTTAACGTTAGCAACCGTTCTTTCCATTCGAGTATCGATTCTCTTACGTAACACATTGCTACGGGGTTGAACATTGAAAGTCTCGGAAGTTGAGTCGACTTTTCAAGAACGGTTATAATATAAATGGCAATCAAGAATTCTAACTTGTTTTTTTTATTTTATTTATTCACGATTTGAAAATAAAATAGAAGATGATGAATGCCTTCTCTTAGGACAGATATCAAATTTAATGATGTTTCAAATTTAGATTTTTCAGATTTCTTTGGTCATGAGCCTAAAATAATTAAAAGAAATTGTTTACTTGTCATTTATTTAATTACTTCTCATTGATCATTTTTTTTAAAATCTGTTTTATCTAAGCTTAAGGCTTTTATTATATTAAAAAATAATCATGTAATATTAACTTAAATAAATTTTTTATGATAAAAATATTTCGTTTACCGTCTATTATTTATTTAACGGTTATATATCTTTTTTAATATGTTATATTTACTTAATGCATTTTATGTGAAACTGAATTCACTCGACGTATGTACTTAAAACATTAAAAGCTAATTCACTATTTAAAATTTTCAAAAGATTTATTTTTTCACACTATTGCAGAAATGAACCATTTTACTATGTGTAAGGAGGAGCTTGTTGGAAAAATATATTTATCCTCAAACGAATTGATGTGCTCAAGAATATCTAGATATGATTCTGAATTAACCCTTTTTTTGAGTATACTTCCAGGCACTCTAACATTTGTTTCATCCTCAATTATAATTGTCATTAGACGCACTTTGTTCACTGAAGAGTATTTTTTCTTTTCTTTCAAAGACCTCATTGCGGCCAGCTGCTTTTGTTTTACAATCATAATGCTATGCTAGCCTAATGCATAAAGAGTTTATAATCGTCATCAACTAGGTGAATCATACCAGGAGAGCCTGGTTGGCAGGGCGCTGGACTCTAGTTCTTGAGAACAGGAGTTCTAATTCAGCCGGAGGAAGATTTCCTGTTTGGTAAATAGTGACTGATGCACATTAAATATGTCGAGTCACAAAGTCCTTGATGTTCCCATAACAAATTGTACCTCTGGGGATACTGAATTGATTATTCGCTGGTTCAGGACAAAATTACGATCTGTGGATGTATAAATGGGTTCGCCCTTTAAACAGGTGTGACGTAACATCTGAAGGGCAGATTTGTTGGTTGCTCTTTCATCGGCACCCTATTAGGTGGGCCAATGTTGCTTAGGACAGATAGTACAGAGAATGAAAGAACATCCATGCCTTGCCAGGATTTGAACCCAGAACCTTTCTGATGCAAGGCCAGTTTCCTGACCCCTACACAGGTCGGTTAGCTCTCTCTTGCAACCTAAAGTCAACCGTACATTGCAAATAGCTTCAAAATCTGAGACAGATTGTTTTTTTAGTTGACTGGTTATCTTTAACTTGCACAACTTAATGGGACTTGGCAGATAAGTTTATATATGTTTTGAATTTCGAAGTTGCAGTGTTTGTAGGGTATTTATGTTTTCCCTAGAAAATTACGATTTCACTCAACGTTAATAAAAAGTTTAGCCGACTTTCACTGTCTGTGCTTTCCTCGTCATTAACATCACTATTATATAACTATTTGATAAAATGCCATGATCTATTTAGTCAAGTTGGTGGAAAATAAAATAATTTTTATTTAAACATTAGGGTCCTAGCACTAAATTTTTTTGTATATTTTTAGAAAATTAAATACTTTTAATTACTAGAATTCTATAAAAAAAAAACCTTTTCATTATTGATTTAGCAAATATATATACATATATATATTCTAGAAAGTGCTTTTCAAATTTGAAATTCCCGAATCATAATATGGTATTAAAAATGTTTTTTTTTTTTTAAATTATGCAGAATTTTGTAGCAATAAGCATTGAAAAGGTGACCGAGAAACCAAATAGACTTACAATGAAATCTGTGCAAATTGAGCGCATTAAGAAGTGATTACTCAAATTAGCAATTCAAAATTTTTTATTAAAAAAAAAAATCTGTGTTTAGAAGCTTCCACGGGCTGCCAACCCAATTTATGCTAAAAAATATTGCTAGTAGTACTGAAAAGTCTTACAATTGTCTCCTCTTCCTGAAAATAGTTACTTTTTTAGCCTTTTCAGGCAAAATAGTTGCAAATAGTCGCCTGTTGCAACTCTGATAACACAAGATACACACGCCTCCAGCGTAGCGCCTGAAGAGGGCTCTGCAGAATGAGATGCCACGGCCAGAGGAAACAAATGATGCTCGAATAAAGTGCCTGCTGTAGCTCTTCGAAACACTTCCATAACCTGCACCAAAAATATTATGAAATTTGTTTAAAAGTGAAGGATTAAATCTGCACATTAGATTTAGTTAAATAAGTTCTTTTTACTTACTTTCAATGATAAAATTTATTCTTTACAACTTATCATAAGCTTTCATGGTAACCGCTATAACTTGTGTGTGTTTTCTTTTCTCCATACTTTTAATTTGACTTTTGTTTTACTGTATTGGAAGGCAAACTCCCTTCAACTTTAAGGAGAAATGGTAATTTTTAAGTAATTCTTGTAAGCTAATTTTTAAATATTTTTTTTTAACCTTTTATATAATAAGCATATTCATAAAATTTTGAACTGCAAACTCTCCTGAAAAAATTTTGCTTTCACAATCAATCTGGTGGCTACATAACATTTATATATTCTTGTTTTAATAAATATGATTTAAAATGATTTTAACTATTATTACATGTAAATAATTTAAACCTACTTACTGAAGATTTACGACACGTCACTAAGTGTGTCGTAACAAATATAAATAAAAAGGCTGATTGCAGTGACAAGTCAAATTTCCTTTTACTACCAATAAGTAAAAGCTTCTATGAAAAGCAGAAGGGTTGGCGATTATGAAATATTTCTTATAATAAATATAACATTCGTTCATGGTACTTTTATTCAATCATTGGTTCTTAGTATTTCAATTTGAAAAAACTAAACCCATCTATCTTAGACATACTATTTTGTGATAAAACTAGACCAAAATTAACAACTGAAAACATTCCATTACATTAATTGTAGGTTATCACGATAGTCAAAATTTAGTGGTCTCATACCAATGATTGCTGGTTATATTATATGCCTCAATAGAGAATAACAGAAATAAAAATCAACCAAAAATATTGTTCAGATAAAAAATAAGCATATTTTGGCAATATAAATGTAACTTCTTAAGGAGTCTAAATAATAAAGTCCCATCTGCACATGTTCAATATGTTACTGTACACACACCATTAATATCTTTTCCATCCCTCAATGCATTTGTACTTGTTCATTAATATCTAAAGTAGTCTTCTCATCTGTTAAACATGTTGGAAGGCTTTTATTATGCGCAGGATAAGCAACGTAGTGAGAATATAAACTTGCTTGCAAATGATAAGCTTTTTGGCATACATTGCAAACATAAGGCTTTTTGAGGTTATGGAGGTTGAGGTGAGATCGTAAACTTTGTTTACGCAGGTACCTTTTATTACATATATGGCAAACATGTCGCAATATCCCTTCTCTATGAACACAATAGAAAAAAGCAAAACCATTTCGCAATTTATGTATACCTTTACATAGAGAGCATGGATTCTGCATGACATGCATGCTTACATGTTGAATCATATCCTTTTTAGAAAGGAAACTGCGCCAACATGTATTGCAAGAATAAGAGTCTTTGCTAGTCTTTACGTAATGAGTCGAAATATGATTAGATAAGGCTACTTTATTTGGAAAAACTTTAATGCATACGCTGCAACAATAAGGCACCGTATGATCATGAAGACGCATGTGAGACACTAAATGTTCTTCATGTTCAAACAAACTGTTACACTTGCTGCAACAGTGAAGAAGTTTTTCTTTTACACGAACATGGGCAGTTAAATCACTCTGGTAATGCCTTTCAACGCATGCATAAGGATTCTTCAAGTCATTTGTTAACGAACTTGCAGCAGTTTGACCACTACATTCTGGATTTTCATTGCACTGTGTAAGACTAAGGGAACTGTTACTTGTTTCACCATTAAAACAATATTTCTCATTACTATTTTCCATGGTTAAACATTCATTACTGCCCTCTCTAATTGAACAAAGTTTTATAGTACTGTCGTGGATAATGTTGTAAGTAGTTATATGCATTTTAGTGATCGCGTTTTTGTTAAAAATGTTATAAGTACTTAATAGATTCAAGGTAGGTATAAGATTGTGAACAATGACGTTATCAGAGGGAGAAAATCCCTTTAAGCATCGACCGCACGAATAAGGTTTTTCATTCAGATGAACGGAATCAGTGTTGAAAGTCCTCTCCCATGCAAACATGTTATAGCATTTACAGAAACAATTTCGTTGATCATTTGCAGCAGACATAGTAAAGAATCTTGTTTTTCTAGATAGAATTTTCTATGATATTTTAAAGAACTATATCGTTACAAGAGTTTTCTACCCGATCGTTACAGTGTACTTTACCCCCTTTTGTTTTGAAAATAAAAAAAATTAGATAGATTTTTTAGCATTCTGCTACGCTGTTAAAATATCCACTGCTTTCCCCTATACTATTAAATTTATTGAATTACATAAGTAAAAATAGCTTCCATATTAGTCCGAAAAGTTGCAAAATACATTTTTTTTCGTAGATTGCAACGAGCTCTTTGCTTTCGCTTACAGCTCTGTATTTCCATTTATGTGATCGAGGCTTGATTCATAGCTGCAGGTGGCAGATAAGTTAGTATCCTGAGCGCCATCTGTGCTTATCTTTATTCCCTTCCGCAGAGGATCAAAATTGTGATGGCATGTCTTCGGATCATCCTCCGGGATGTTTCCCAGACCGTCGCCAATAGCCCATTGTGCAGCTCTAGTGCGACGTAAAGTAACAACAACAGCTTATCCTTATATGTTCATAAAGGGAAATAAAAATTTGACTCCTAAACTTGCAGCCTTCGAAAGCGGATGGTGACCGATAGTAAAACCATAGATATCTGAGTGAAACAAAATCCAAACCTCGCAACCCCCGAAGAGAGAGGTGAAGGGAATCCCAGCTGTCGGACAAAGGTTTGGACCCTCCCCCTAGGAAGTGACGTTTTATATCGATAGTTATAAGAAAGTGACCAATGGCTTTTGTTTATCCTTTAATCGTTCTCCCTTCGCTTGGGGGTCGTGATCCATTGTTCTTTTAGAAAGAGAATGTATTCTTCTTTCATTTTGACAGTTGCATACATAGTCTAAAATAAATATCTACTTATTTTAATTTTTGATCTTTCTTCAGGAATTTAATATGTAGTATTCGTTTTAAACTTGTTTGCATTATTGTATTTATTATTAGAGAATCGATTCACTTATAACTATATTTACTAACAGTTCGCCAAAAAAAAAAAAAAAAAAAATTCTTAAAATAAAAAATAACATCAAATTACAAATCAAATGCATCTTTATTTATTACCTTTTCTAAAAATCATACTTTGAATGTTGTTTTAAATGAATGTAATTGATTCATTCAGAAATTTTATCACTAGATTATGAAACTTTAGAAATTATATGTATATTATCGAGAGCTTTTAGATTTAACGAACTAATGATTAATAAAGGTTATTTAATTTCACAAAATTTTGCAATTTTCTATTTTTACTTATTTTATTATTTATAAAATTTTTATTATATTTATGATTACTTTATTACCTTCTATTATTTATAATTATTTTTTTTTTATTATTTGCAATTGATAAAATGTGTAGCTTTATACTTTATAACACTAAAATCTTTTAGTTTTAAAGCTACAATAAGTATCAAAATAACGCGCAATAAATAAACTTTAATAAATCGGTAGAATGCATGAAATAAACTTTAAACTAGCATTTTTTAAATAATTGTTAGTTTAAATAATCTTAAAAAAAATTTGCTTTACAATTTTAAAAGAAACTGCTTTTTCAATTTTTCACTTTCTTTTTTGTTATGATTCCTCTTTTTTTTTTTTTTCGCAATTGCAAACTTATACATTTTAATAATTGTAAGTTATTTTTCAAGAAAAACATTATTTTCTTCTTTTTTATAATATTTTTTATAATAAATTACAATTCGCAACTCAAACAATGCAATATTTATTTTTCAAATTTAATAATTTATCTCTTTTTTGTAAATGGTATTTTCAATCGTTGTGTTATATTGAACTAGATTTGGAAAAAAATCCTCTGCAATGAATTTTTTGCCTTACATTACCCTCTTACATTAAACCCAACTCAGAAGACAAGGATGCCAAGTAGTTGTACTTTATTTAAGAATTTCATGCTCGAGTTATTAGTTACACAATTTCACTATTGTCGTTCTAGCCATAAAAGCAGTTCGTGATTTTTTTTATATCACAAATTCGTTTTTAAAGTTTAACTCGTTACAAGTATTTTTAATACTTTCAATTAAACACATTTTCAATTTCAAAATATTCTCAATTGTTTTTATATTTGATGCTGGATTTTTTTTTTTTTTTGCCTTATCATTTACCATTGTGTATGTAAATAAATTATGAAAAAGTAATTCGGAAAAATATTTGTTTTAAGTGCCACATAAATTTGTAAGAGACTTTTTGAATTAGAATTAATTGCATCAATGAGGATAACTTAAAATATTATTCGAATAATACCAAAAAAAGATTAGTATAATAATTACCAATGAATACAGGTAAAACAGAATATATTAGTTAATATTTAAAAATTAATAATACTTAGCAAATTATTAATACGTAGCTAATATTTTTTAAAAAATCTCAAAACAGAGAAAACAATTATGCTTGATTTTTTCTCTCCCTAAAATTTGTAATACTAACAATAAGTATTTTCCCGAGTTCAAATGTCAAACAACAGTTTAAGAAATAACTAAAAAGTTTTCTTTAGTCTAGAATTTTTTTAGTACAATTTTTAAAAAAAAATATTTAAAACAACGTGATTTTAGAAATTTTTTAATGTTTATTTTAAAAAATTTTTTTCTTAAAATATTATATAATTTTTAAAAAACAAATTCTCGAGTATATTTCGATGTTATAATTATAAGACTAGAAATATAAATAATTTTTTCTTGGAATATTGAGAACAGGAAAATTAAGGAAATAAATAATAAAAAAAAGGTTTCTAAAGGTCTGGTTTCTTAGGACAAACGCCTTATCTGAGCGTCAGCGGGACGTCAACGTCCCGCTGACGCCAACAAAATACTGGTTTGTTAGCTCTAGACCTGGTTTCTTAGAACTAGCGCCTTATCTGGGCGTCAGCGGAAAGTTGGCGTAGAGCTGACGCCAAAAAAATACTTTTTTGTTAGCTCAGCGTGAGCATTCGGTCCAACGCAGACATTATCTCTCATTGCGCATGCGTTAATAACGTAAACAAATATTTATTTTGAATTTGTATTGATTTTGTTGTTGTCGACCAGTGTTTTAGAGAACAAATAATGACTTTGTCCAAGAAAAAACACATTACAGCTGAGTTAAATGAAGAGTGCTATGTTTAATGAAGAAGCTATGTTTAATGTCAAAATCAAAATCTTGACTGATTTCAATGTGCTGTTGGATGTTGTCCGCCATTGCTTCTGTGGTTAACGTCACGTTGTAATCCAACTGCAGTTGAGTTTGACGGCAATTGTAGTTCAAGATGAGCGTTCGATGACGTATACTATCAAACTTACAAATAGACCAATCAGAGGTTAGCGCTGATTTCCAGCTGACGGCGTCTTGTCCTAAGAAACCAGGCCTTTAATTATTCATCTAAATTTATCAGCAACTTTAAAACAATTAATTCAAAAACAATTTTATTAAAAAAGTTTTTGTTCTTTATATTCCGGTCTTTTTATTACGCTCTTATATGGAATCCAACTCAGAAGACAAGGGTGCCAAGTCGTGAGATTATTTCTTTAATTATAATACAAAATTATTTCTTTAATTATAATACATTTTTCACATCTTCTAATTGAATATTTTTAATGCATCATCATACGGAAAATCGGATATTATATTTATTTGGCTGAAAAATATCCGTATTTGTTTCGTTTTGACCGTTTCTACCGACTTTTGTTTCATTTTCATTTGTCCATTACGGAGTAGAAGATGTCGCATTAATAAGGTATTTGTCCATCTTACATTCATGCAAAAAAAATGTAAACGTCTTACATGAAGAAACCTTACCTACGGTGAACACGTGGTTGCAGAGAAATGTGTTCTGAAAGGAGTTTCGCAGTTCGGAGGGGCTGTGTTCTGCTGTTCGCACCGGTTCTGAGCAATACTGATAATTATCAGTCCTTGTTATCTAGCTCCCCTATTTAAATAGGGAAGTTAGATAACAAAGGCTGATGTTCAAAATAAGGAAAGATCAAGGAAGAAACGTGAAACGGATTTTATTCAAAATGGTAAAAGGCTAAATTTTCCCCAAAATTCGTGCATTTTGAAATTGATTCATAGAGTGCGCGAACATCTCGCGTTAATAATTTTTTATTGCGAAAAAGAAAAAAATATGCGGGATTCTAGAGCAAAGCAGAAACGCCTGACTTATGTAAATAAAGATAAAACCACTTACTTGTCGGTATTCGCGATCGCAACGCTCGAGTACGCCCTCTATCGGGAGCCTGTAAATATCAGACATTAATTTATCACGTTTTCATTTAGTTCCATCCAAATCATCGGCCATGACGGACGCCATTTTCTTAGCAGCAAATTAAAATCAAAATTTCCCTAAGGAACAGTTGAAGAACTTAAAAAAACTAACCAGAACATGCCAAACATTGAAGCAGAACACGCCAAGCATTTGAAGAACAATTTCTCAATAATTTTAACCTTTCTATTACCAAAACATAACTTACAATTTCATGATTCGCGATCGCAACACTCGAATACGCCATCTGGGGAGAGACAGGTTTCATGCCTTTAGCCCTTCTCCCTGCCCTCTCCTCCTTTTTTCAGTTGTACAGGAATGTACTACGATATTTTCTCTTTTCTTAATATTTTTCCTTTTTATATAATAAAAATATTTCTTAAAATTTCCATGATACTTTTATTTAGAACTATGTTTAATGTAGTTTTCAGTTCCATATAGTTTCTCAAGTTAAAAGATTTTAATCTATATGAAAATCCAGAGAGAAACTAACGTACTTCCTTCCTCTATGACTTTCCACACGCTAATGGGGAAAGCATGTTAAGTGTTGCCATAGGAAAAGAGTTCTGCTCTACGCCACCTGCAGCCCATTTCGATCGCCAATCACTTGCTGTTACAGATGTGTATATTACGGTAAAATAATTTTGTCTGTCTTCAATTCATTACAAATTAAAGTGAAGTCAACATTGCTTTCGTCATTCCAATAAAGAAATGTGAATTCAGAACGTCAAGAACTGCAATAGTTATAGAATTCTTCTTTGTTATAGAACAGTATATATTTCTGTATCTATATAATTTGGAAAACAACAATAAAGAATCAACCAAATTACTTGAAATAGTGTCATTTGTGCTGATGATTAATAAATTTTTTTATCGTTTTCTTGGTAAGTATTTCTTAGTTTTGAAAGAATAGATAATTTCAACTAGAATTCAGCTGTTCTGTTTTTAAGCTACATATTCAAATTCATATCGAGATCTTACAATTATAAAATTTTGATGTGTGGTATGTTATCTAAAAGTAATAAAGGGATAATCTATGCACATATTATTTGAAAATAAAACTTTCAAACGAAGAACATTTCATTTGGAACTCTACGGATTTATAAAGAAGGCAAGTGTTATGATTTTTATAATAAAAAAATTAGCTTGTAAAACTTTTTGTTTCTTATTTGATGATAGTTCTCTACAGAATGGTTTCTTACGTCTGATTAAGAAGTATAAGAAAAGAAACTATATGAAAGTTTTTATTTCAATGTAAAGAATTCTTAAAATCGTTTTTTATCCTAAGAATTCTTTATTTTCCGTTTTATAGTTTATAATTTTTTGATAAAAATTGTTGTCAAAATACTTTTTTGAAAACATAAATGGTATAAAATTATGTGTTTATGTATACTTCTTGCATATTCTAATGTTTCAAGTAATATGATTCAGAAAAGTATGAATAAAAATTCGGTACTTATATATTAACGCCAGAACAGCTACAGATTTGGCTGTTTTTAAGTGCCGCCAATCAACACCTAAAATTTTTGTGACAAGTCATAAAACGAAACACTTTATTTATAATCAAAGTAGTTTATCGGATTTCGGTGGACAATGGGCAAAATATTTCGCTCCAGAAAAAATAAAATTGCATCTTGTTCTATTTTTGGCAAATCCCAAAGACGCATTTTCGTAGCACTAAAAAATGGTAACAAAAATTGAAGAACAAATCATTTTGGAATTCTTCTGATTTATGAAGCAGGTAAGCGTTAATTTTTATAAAATAAAAAATTTTACTTTTAAGTAGTTTTTTTCTTGATGATTGTTTTCTATGGAATGGTTTTCTACTTCCGATTATGAATCAAAAAAGAAAAAACATGAAAGTCGTTTATTTTAATATAATGAATTTTTAGAATTGTTTTTTTTTTTTTTTTTGTATCGTAAGCATTCTTTACTTTACGTTTTTCAGTTTCTAAATAATGATTTTTATTAAAACTTAAAATTTTTTGATAAAACTACTTGTCAAAAAACTTTATTTACAAAATTAAATTACATAAAATTATGAAGCTTATGTATACTTTTTGCTTATTTTAATGTTTGAAGTAATATGATTCTTAAAACTATGGAATGTAAAGTTTAAATAGGCCTTTCAGGTTTTATCATTAAATTTAGTAAAACTATTTCTCAGGCATTAGGTTTTAACTCTAATAAGAAGATACATATTTTTTTCTGTTTATTTACAAATATTTTTCAGATGTGTTTTGGATGTTCCTTCTTTAAAAAAAAAAGAGATACCATCTTGTTTTCGGTTGTATAAGAAAGGATATCAAACATTTTTCTTTTTTAAATTTAATACGCCACATTAAAGAAGGAACGTTACAATGCTACACGCTACATTAAAGACGTCTCCAGAGTAACTGAATGACGGTTCATATAGAAATCGCAGGTATGCGTCTCATACAACAACGCCCCCTATAGTTCGTTGCGATCGCGAATTGAAAAAAAAAAAAAGATAAAATATATCAGTCCAGTGCAGGAGAAAACAAAGTGGAATACTTTTGCGTAGACTTCAAAATAAAAAGTTAGCACAGTAAAGCGCTTCAAAATATTTCTAACCCAGGAGCAAAATACCGCTACGTGTCACACCGTCCCGAGTATTCCCCCCCCCCCTCCTTTCTTGATTGATAATCTTCATTTTTGATATTTTGATTGCACAATCGGAACCAGATTTGTTGCCTCACGCACACATTTCGAGCAGCTTGCAACTTACAATGAAATCAATCCTATTATGTGTCTCGTTATAAGTGCCAGATTTAAGCTCTGCGCAAAACAAGATATGCGTAAAAAAACGTGTTTAGATGACGCACAAAAAACGTGTGTTTTTCATGCCATTATGCAAAAAATTTTGTAAGCTATGGATGGTTGACTGAATGTAAACAGTAACAAGTTTTTTTAACACCAGACGGAAAACTTCCAGTGCATCCATCAGTTTAAGAGGGGGTGCGCAAACAGGCTTAATATTTTTAGCAGCGATTGCGATTACAACCATTGCAAATTTCCCCATTGGTAAGAGTTTTCTGTAATTTATAAATTCTGACATGTGGTGAGCTTAAAATAAATTTAAGAAAATTACTATCATAGCATAAATGCTTTATGTGTTATCTTTTATTTAGTTTTATTTGTGCAAAATATCGCCGTTTGTTATTTTTATAGTAACATTACAGCGTGTGTGCGGAGTCTTCCGAATTCATTTTTGTTTTGTTTCGTTGAAGTTAAATTGAACAAGCGTGTTACGTGGTAAACATTACAAATAAAATACTAGTGGATTGCATACTTTTTCAAGTTTAGGAGTAAAAATCAATCGGAAATAAAAATCTGTAAGGATCAGTAAAATCAGTTAGGAGTAGAAATCAACCCCGGAGTCTTACGACAAATACAGTCACTCGAAAAAATAGCTGAGCACCGTGACCCTTGCAAAATAAAATTGGAAACGCAAAACGACACAATAAATAGTCTCAAGCCTCGATTCTCACTGCTCTTTTGTCGTGACACCATGTTTGGAAACGTTCTCACTGCCCTCTCGTGAAGCAGTCCATTGTGTATGTGAAATGGGTGACCCCCCCAGAAAGCCCTGTCCAATGCATTTTCAAGGGGTCTGCACCCAAACGCCCAATGTTGGCGTTGTGTGTATTTTAAAAAAATGGGACGAGTCCCCAATTAGGGGGACTCGTCCCATTTTTTTTAAAAAAAATGGCTTTTGACACAGAGTTAGATTTCGTGTCGGCAAAGGGGACATGTCCTGTGTGGACGCGTGCGCAACCAATTGTCCAGACACTGTGCGTGAAACACGTGCTGGCAACGAGTTGGATGAGGCATTTCCAACATTTCCTCCAAACAAATCGGACAAGGCTCGGGTGGGGCGTAATACCAGCTTTCAAAAGGTAACGAGAACAGACAATTTCGAATTTCGCTGGCTAGGCGAATCCGCAAATCGTCTGTCAAGTTGTAGCCTTTCCTAAACCAGTCACACACAATATTCGACAACCATCTCATGCCGAAGCTATCAAAGCTCCGGTAAGCTGGGCTCAAGTGACTGACATTATTCTCGAAACGCAACTCTCGATCGAGAAATTGCTTAAAAGCACCCCTCACCTGCCTCACATCGGAATAGCCTTCCGGGTCGAGGAATCGAAGCACAGGATGCGCCTCGTCCCCCAATTCCACGACCTCTGGCTCTCCCATCAACAACACCTCCCGAGGAAAAGCATAGCATGGAAACACCTCATCGGGGGATTTGAGAACGAGATTTCTTACAATAAAAAGATTTGCCATTTTGAATCGACTCTATGTCAAAAAATATAACGGCTCCTCGGCGTGCAAGCCCTTTTTATAGACACACAGAGGGCGCTCCAGTCGTCCTGAAATGTTTTAGAAAATGCCACGTGACCTAAAAAGAATCACACGATGCATTTCCAGAAAGTCACGTGATGAGATTCACCTCACCGGATGCACTTTCAAGAAATCGAGCGACACATCACATCCGCCAGATGCACTTTTAGAATATCACCGGATGTAATTCCAAGAAGTCGAGCGACAAAACACTTTCGCCAGATGCACTTTTAGAATATCACCGGATGTAATTCCAAGAAGTCGAGCGACAAAACACTTTCGCCAGATGCACTTTTAGAATATCACCGGATGTAATTCCAAGAAGTCGAGCGACAAAACACTTTCACCAGATGCACTTTTAGGATATCACGTGACAGGACATGGGAATTGTGATTGAAAGGTCAATGACCCAAGGTCATTAGAATGTTTGGATGATGCATGGAGAGATTGTCTCGAGACTCGAGGCTCGGGGCTCAGCTGAAAAAATTTTTTTAAACCGGAAGTGGGCGTGGCCAAATGACAACTCAAAACTTGCATTTCGAAAATTTCAAATTTTGTCTCGACCCAAATTTTGCTGGACCCAAATCTGTGGCCGAGTGAAAAAAATTTTTTATAAACCGGAAGTGGTGAAAAGATAAGTGTCTCAAGGCAAGGGTTTTCCAAAAAATGTCACGCGATTCCAAAGCCCATTTTCACCCAAAACCCGCATCCCAATACACGTCAAACCTATCCATTGGCATGTGACGCATCCAAAGCAATGCGTCCATTGGTCTACAGTCCAATCCATCCATTGGCATGTGACGCTCGATGGCCATCCCATTCAGTCTCGAGAAAATTTTTGCTCAACCCAAAATCTCCGGACGAGTGAAAAAAATTTTTTTTTATAAACCGGAAGTGATATGTGACGTAACGACAACGCTTGCCCATGACAACTCAAAACTTGCATTTCGAAAATTTCAAATTTCGGCTCGACCCAAATTTGCCTCAGCCCAAATCTCCAGGCGATTGAAAAAAATTTTTTTGCCTCGGCCCAAGTCGTCAGACGATTGAAAAAAAAAAAAAAAAAAAAAAAAAAAAAAAAAAAAAAAAGAATCTATTTATAGAACGGATCTATTTATAGAACTGGCTCAATTAGTCTTACCCGTTTTAGACCAAGGAATTTAGACCTTTTCAAAAAGGGCGTTTTTACAAGTACAAGACCACGCCCACACCACGCCCACTTCCTGTCAATCCAAAAAAAAAAAAAAAAAAAAAAAAAAAAAAAAATTTTTTTTTTTTTTTTTTTTTTTTTTTTTTTTTTTTTTTTTTTTTGTAAATGATGTATATAAGTGAGCGTGGCCCAAAGGGATACGTGTACCCTCTTCAACTGTATTCCAACGACATTCTTTTAAAAATCAATTCTCAGAACCCCCAAACTGTGATGGTGATCCAGACGATTGGACACGCTGAGATTGCATGATGACTGTGGTCGCATGAATGTCACTGACAAAATGGTTGACGGTGGTGGATCTCTGCTCCAACTCTGCAATTTTGCGCTTCAACGTTTCATTTTCTAGCTTCAGTGCGTCGATGATGGCATAGAGCTTATTCATCTCCACGGCTTGTTTCTGTAGCGCGCGCTCAAAAATATGCATTTGAAAGACTTGTTGTTTATTGAGCGTGTAGTAGACGTCCTTCATGCGTTGACGCCAAGAATTACCCAATTCAATCTGATGTGTCATGGCCTCGACGCGAACAACTCAAAACTTGCATTTCGAAAATTTCAAATTTTGTCTCGACCCAACTTTTGCTAGACCCAAGTCTGTGGCCTCGAGAAAATTTTTGCTCAACCCAAAATCTCCGGACGAGTGAAAAAAAAAATTTTCAATTTTGTACTTAAAAGTGCTCAAACATATAACTGTCTTTTTCCGCGCTAAAATTCCGCGCTTTTTCAACTATTCCATTTTCATAAGAATCATCATCTTTTTCTATCAACTACAGGCGACATCATGGACGAGCCCCCTATTATTGCAGCGTTTTTCAACTATTCCCATTTCCATAAAAATCATCATTTTTCTTATCAAGTGCGAGCGACTTTATGGAGAAACTCACGCCATTCACGCGTTTTTCAACTATTTCCATTTCTATAAAAATCATCCTTTTTCTTATCAGGTACGAGCGACATCATAGGAACTCACACCCTTCACGCGTCCGTTAAAAGATAAACGATTATAAAAATCCCAGCCCAAAACCCATGTCCCAACCCACTCTGCGAGTCCCAGGATGTCAGATCCAACTGAATGGATTCCAAAGCCAGCGCCGTGGATTTCAAGACTCCATGAATGTCCATGCATGTCAATCTTTCTCGCCGTGTTTCACAGCCAGATGGTTTCAACAAAAATGTCAGCCGTCGTATCCATCCTTCACAACCACACTTTTCCAATGGCCCATGGATCCAGAGCACCGGTCCGAGGCCATTCCAAACGTCGCCAAAAACTTTTCAAACCCACCCAGCGGTTTGGATCACCGGCTGTTCAGAGGCCACACGAGGCCTTTCCAAATCCTTCCGAAACAGCGTGATTGAAAAATTGGAAAGCGAGGTCTTGAAGGATGGACACTCTAGACAACTTTTGCCCACGAAGCAGAGCAGTCCAATCGATGCTGTCGATCGATGGATCCACTCTGGATGAGAGCTCCAGAAAAATTTTGGATGAACTGACAGGATCCAGACTCGACGACTCGTTTAAACGTACATCGTTAAAAAAATACTATCACTTTGGGGGTTGCATAGCGACAAGTGGACCTGAGGATACGTGGATACTATTGCCATGCGATTCATTCACATGAATATGTGTGCCTCCCGTGGCCCGTCTTTTCGACGCTTTCATTTCTCGTTGAAGAGCGACAATTTTTTGATTTAATTTTTCAATTTCGGCTTGTGTTTGAGAGTTTGAGTCAGTCTTTTGTCGTTCCAACGCATCAATTTTTCGCTTCAGTGTTTCAATTTCAGACTTTAATTCTACATTTTCCTTTTCCAGCGTGGTAATCTGACGTTTCAATGTATTTCTCTCCGATGCATTTTCTGCATCGAGTATTTGCATCGCAATTCTTTGTTTCTCAATCACGTGCTCAACGACAGTCATTTGACGAACTTGTGATTTATTTAACGTATAATAGGCATTTTTCATGCGTTGGCAAAAGGAATTTCCTTTTTGAATCTGAAAAGTCATGGCTTCTACGTGATTCGAAAATGTGGGTTCACCATTCGTGGGTTGGACGCGCATCACGTCGTTCTCAAACCAAAACGCTGTGAAATCTCCTTCTGGATGAGGCGCCCAATCCCATCGCAATTGAATGCAACAGTTTTTAAGAGGAACGATCTCGAGCACTTTCACCCGGTATGATTTGTGGGGAGAGCCAAACTTTTCGCATTTCCAATCCAGGACCAAATTATATCGAAGTTTTCGGGTCAGCCATTCCATAATACCGTTTCGCCATAAACTAGCCATGGACATGACGAAATGCTGGTGTAACGGGCGATTGATGTAAAAATGTCCGCCTCTCCCCACGCCCGGCTTCTGAGATCCGGAGCATTGGGATTTTTCGCACGATACGTAATGAATGGTATTGGCCAAATGCAAGGCTGACTGGATTTGTTTACGTCCTTTGCAATAGCGCTCGTTGGCATGAGATTGTTTAATCGACTTCCAAACCTTCAGGAAGGCAGCGCGATCTTGAACAGCCACAATCATGTGGCGATGCAATTTATCAGAAGTCATGGTATTCTTCTTCGGACTCGTACAGCCGTCGCACAAACACCAAAAGGACGACACCACCAGTTGACCAGCGTCAAACACGGACAGTTTTTGTTTAAAGTCGGAAAAGGCGTACGATCGAACAAACACGTGATAAAATGTCCACGAGTCGGAGAAATACATTCGAAACAGGGCCGAAGCCTCTCGTCCCAAGTTGCTTTCGTCATTGAATGGGAAAAATGAACCCGTGTTGGACAACGCTTGAAAGTCGCCCGGGTAGTCATCATAAAATCCAATCTCTTGTAAATCTTCTTCAATGGCTCTATGTTTAAGTTTGCGATAAAGTAATGAAGGGACAAAATAATGGCATTCACATAATTCAGGAGCAACGCTTTCGGAAGAATGGACTCTAGAGGCAGCGCTGGTTCCAGCAGTGGCGCTGTGACTTGAATGTTTTTTGCGTTTTTTAATCACCTCTAGGAACTGTTTAAAGCATTCAACTTTGTGGACGTCATCAGCTTTTAAATTTGAAAAACTGTATTCTCCGCAATAAATACATTTAGTTTTTTCATTTAAACCATGTACGGATTGGGAATGGGTCATTCGATACTCGTTCAACGTCAAACTCTGGTCGCAAGATGGACAATGTATAATCTTATCATTCCAATATCGGTTTAACCAACGCAATTGCGCTTTCAAAGATGCTTTCGATCTCATCTTGACGAGAATATACAAAATGCTTCAGGTTCTGAAAAGTTGAATTGAACTCTAAGAGAATTCATTAGATAGTATGCCCAGCCAGACTCGACCCTTAGCTTAAATAAGAAGTGTTTCAAAAAAAAAAAAAAAAAAAAAAAAAAAAAAAAAAAAAAAAAAAAAAAAAATTTTTTTTTTTTTTTTTTTTTTTTTTTTTTTTTTTTTTTTTTTGAAACACTGTTTATTTAAGCTAGTTCTTCGAGAAGCTTTTCAATTTCATATTGTGTTGACGCAGATTGCCTTTTCAAATTATTCAATTCTTTTTCCAATGCTGCAATCTTACGATTCAGTGTTTCCTTTTCCATAACGTTTTCTTTAATGAGTTTACGTATCGCCTCATCGTGTTTATTTGTCAAGTGCTCTATAATATGAATTTGAACGACTTGTTGTCTGTTTAACGTGTACTTGACATTCTTCATTCTTTTACGTAAAGAATTTCCCATTTTAACCTGATATTTCATAGCCTCTACGTAATTCGCAAAGTTTTTCTCTGTTGTCATTGGTCTGACGCGCATGATGTCGTCCTCGGACCAAAATAGTTTATGCTCTCCATCAGGATGAGGTTCATAATTCCATCGCAATTGAACGGAGCAATCTTTGAAATCCATGATGTCGAGCACGTTCACACGATATTTTTTCCAGCCGCCGGCACTATACGTTTCAACTTTCCAATCCTTTACAACCTTACCCGCATTTACGTAGTTTATCAATTCCGTTAAACCATTCGGATATAACATAACCATGGAAAAAATGGAATGTTCATGTAACGGGCGATTGATGTAAAAATGTTTGCCGATGCACGATTTTCTCAACTTTGAACATTGAGAATGTTCACGAGATGTGTAACGAATGGTATTTGCCAAATGCAGGGCCGACTTGATCTCTTTCTGTGATTTACAATATCTCTCTGACTTAACTGACGCTTTAACCGTCTTCCACGCTTTCAGGTAGGCTGCTCGATTCCGAACAGCTACAATCATATGACGATGTAGTTTTTGATACGTCGTTGTGTTTGTTTTGGAAGTCATGAAACTATCGCACAAGCACCAAAAGGATGATACCACGAGTTGATTGGCATCAAACACTGACATTTTCATCTTGAAACTGGAAAAGGCAAAAGATCGAATAAACACGTGGAAAAACGTCCACTCTTTGGAAAAAAACATTCGAAACAGCGCCGAAGGCTCTGGACCCAAACCACTCTCTTCATTCAGCACGGCAAAGGAACCCGTGTCTCGCAACTCTTGAAAATCACCAGGATAGTCGTCATAAAATCCAATTAGTTGCAAATCTTTACTAAACTCACGATGTTTGAGTTGTCGATAAAGGAGTGTGGGGTCAAAATGTCTGCAATCGCATGATTCAGGAGTGTATTTTTCGATTTTCGCGGGAATGCGTTTTAAACATTTTTTTCGTTTTTTATTCCGATCTAGAAACCGTCGAATACATTTTTCTTTGTGGATGTCGTCTGCAACTGAATTTGAAAACTTGTAATCTCCACAAAAAATGCATTCAGTCTCTTCATTAAAAAAATGCTCAGATTGGGGATGAGTCTTTCGATACTTTGCAAATGTCAATTTTTTTTCACAAAATGGACAATCGATAATCTGCTTATCCCAATATCGCAATTTAAAATACAATAGTCTTTCAGAAGATTGTTTCAGCATTCTTGGCAAGAATATACAAAATGCTTCACACTGAGAAGTTGTATTGAACTGAAAGAAGATTCATTGAATATTAAAGCTAGCCAGACTCGACACTCAAAAAAAAAAAAAAAAAAAAAAAAAAAAAAAAAAAAAAAAAAAAAAAAAAAAAAAAAAAAAAATTTTTTTTTTTTTTTTTTTTTTTTTTTAACGATGTACGTTTAAACGAGTCGTCGAGTCTGGATCCTGTCAGTTCATCCAAAATTTTTCTGGAGCTCTCATCCAGAGTGGATCCATCGATCGACAGCATCGATTGGACTGCTCTGCTTCGTGGGCAAAAGTTGTCTAGAGTGTCCATCCTTCAAGACCTCGCTTTCCAATTTTTCAATCACGCTGTTTCGGAAGGATTTGGAAAGGCCTCGTGTGGCCTCTGAACAGCCGGTGATCCAAACCGCTGGGTGGGTTTGAAAAGTTTTTGGCGACGTTTGGAATGGCCTCGGACCGGTGCTCTGGATCCATGGGCCATTGGAAAAGTGTGGTTGTGAAGGATGGATACGACGGCTGACATTTTTGTTGAAACCATCTGGCTGTGAAACACGGCGAGAAAGATTGACATGCATGGACATTCATGGAGTCTTGAAATCCACGGCGCTGGCTTTGGAATCCATTCAGTTGGATCTGACATCCTGGGACTCGCAGAGTGGGTTGGGACATGGGTTTTGGGCTGGGATTTTTATAATCGTTTATCTTTTAACGGACGCGTGAAGGGTGTGAGTTCCTATGATGTCGCTCGTACCTGATAAGAAAAAGGATGATTTTTATAGAAATGGAAATAGTTGAAAAACGCGTGAATGGCGTGAGTTTCTCCATAAAGTCGCTCGCACTTGATAAGAAAAATGATGATTTTTATGGAAATGGGAATAGTTGAAAAACGCTGCAATAATAGGGGGCTCGTCCATGATGTCGCCTGTAGTTGATAGAAAAAGATGATGATTCTTATGAAAATGGAATAGTTGAAAAAGCGCGGAATTTTAGCGCGGAAAAAGACAGTTATATGTTTGAGCACTTTTAAGTACAAAATTGAAAATTTTTTTTTTCACTCGTCCGGAGATTTTGGGTTGAGCAAAAATTTTCTCGAGGCCACAGACTTGGGTCTAGCAAAAGTTGGGTCGAGACAAAATTTGAAATTTTCGAAATGCAAGTTTTGAGTTGTTCGCGTCGAGGCCATGACACATCAGATTGAATTGGGTAATTCTTGGCGTCAACGCATGAAGGACGTCTACTACACGCTCAATAAACAACAAGTCTTTCAAATGCATATTTTTGAGCGCGCGCTACAGAAACAAGCCGTGGAGATGAATAAGCTCTATGCCATCATCGACGCACTGAAGCTAGAAAATGAAACGTTGAAGCGCAAAATTGCAGAGTTGGAGCAGAGATCCACCACCGTCAACCATTTTGTCAGTGACATTCATGCGACCACAGTCATCATGCAATCTCAGCGTGTCCAATCGTCTGGATCACCATCACAGTTTGGGGGTTCTGAGAATTGATTTTTAAAAGAATGTCGTTGGAATACAGTTGAAGAGGGTACACGTATCCCTTTGGGCCACGCTCACTTATATACATCATTTACAAAAAAAAAAAAAAAAAAAAAAAAAAAAAAAAAAAAAAAAAAAAAAAAAATTTTTTTTTTTTTTTTTTTTTTTTTTTTTTTTTTTTTTTTTTGGATTGACAGGAAGTGGGCGTGGTGTGGGCGTGGTCTTGTACTTGTAAAAACGCCCTTTTTGAAAAGGTCTAAATTCCTTGGTCTAAAACGGGTAAGACTAATTGAGCCAGTTCTATAAATAGATCCGTTCTATAAAATAGATTCTTTTTTTTTTTTTTTTTTTTTTTTTTTTCAATCGTCTGACGACTTGGGCCGAGGCAAAAAAATTTTTTTCAATCGCCTGGAGATTTGGGCTGAGGCAAATTTGGGTCGAGCCGAAATTTGAAATTTTCGAAATGCAAGTTTTGAGTTGTCATGGGCAAGCGTTGTCGTTACGTCACATATCACTTCCGGTTTATAAAAAAAAATTTTTTTCACTCGTCCGGAGATTTTGGGTTGAGCAAAAATTTTCTCGAGACTGAATGGGATGGCCATCGAGCGTCACATGCCAATGGATGGATTGGACTGTAGACCAATGGACGCATTGCTTTGGATGCGTCACATGCCAATGGATAGGTTTGACGTGTATTGGGATGCGGGTTTTGGGTGAAAATGGGCTTTGGAATCGCGTGACATTTTTTGGAAAACCCTTGCCTTGAGACACTTATCTTTTCACCACTTCCGGTTTATAAAAAATTTTTTTCACTCGGCCACAGATTTGGGTCCAGCAAAATTTGGGTCGAGACAAAATTTGAAATTTTCGAAATGCAAGTTTTGAGTTGTCATTTGGCCACGCCCACTTCCGGTTTAAAAAAATTTTTTCAGCTGAGCCCCGAGCCTCGAGTCTCGAGACAATCTCTCCATGCATCATCCAAACATTCTAATGACCTTGGGTCATTGACCTTTCAATCACAATTCCCATGTCCTGTCACGTGATATCCTAAAAGTGCATCTGGTGAAAGTGTTTTGTCGCTCGACTTCTTGGAATTACATCCGGTGATATTCTAAAAGTGCATCTGGCGAAAGTGTTTTGTCGCTCGACTTCTTGGAATTACATCCGGTGATATTCTAAAAGTGCATCTGGCGAAAGTGTTTTGTCGCTCGACTTCTTGGAATTACATCCGGTGATATTCTAAAAGTGCATCTGGCGGATGTGATGTGTCGCTCGATTTCTTGAAAGTGCATCCGGTGAGGTGAATCTCATCACGTGACTTTCTGGAAATGCATCGTGTGATTCTTTTTAGGTCACGTGGCATTTTCTAAAACATTTCAGGACGACTGGAGCGCCCTCTGTGTGTCTATAAAAAGGGCTTGCACGCCGAGGAGCCGTTATATTTTTTGACATAGAGTCGATTCAAAATGGCAAATCTTTTTATTGTAAGAAATCTCGTTCTCAAATCCCCCGATGAGGTGTTTCCATGCTATGCTTTTCCTCGGGAGGTGTTGTTGATGGGAGAGCCAGAGGTCGTGGAATTGGGGGACGAGGCGCATCCTGTGCTTCGATTCCTCGACCCGGAAGGCTATTCCGATGTGAGGCAGGTGAGGGGTGCTTTTAAGCAATTTCTCGATCGAGAGTTGCGTTTCGAGAATAATGTCAGTCACTTGAGCCCAGCTTACCGGAGCTTTGATAGCTTCGGCATGAGATGGTTGTCGAATATTGTGTGTGACTGGTTTAGGAAAGGCTACAACTTGACAGACGATTTGCGGATTCGCCTAGCCAGCGAAATTCGAAATTGTCTGTTCTCGTTACCTTTTGAAAGCTGGTATTACGCCCCACCCGAGCCTTGTCCGATTTGTTTGGAGGAAATGTTGGAAATGCCTCATCCAACTCGTTGCCAGCACGTGTTTCACGCACAGTGTCTGGACAATTGGTTGCGCACGCGTCCACACAGGACATGTCCCCTTTGCCGACACGAAATCTAACTCTGTGTCAAAAGCCATTTTTTTTTAAAAAAAATGGGACGAGTCCCCCTAATTGGGGACTCGTCCCATTTTTTTAAAATACACACAACGCCAACATTGGGCGTTTGGGTGCAGACCCCTTGAAAATGCATTGGACAGGGCTTTCTGGGGGGGTCACCCATTTCACATACACAATGGACTGCTTCACGAGAGGGCAGTGAGAACGTTTCCAAACATGGTGTCACGACAAAAGAGCAGTGAGAATCGAGGCTTGAGACTATTTATTGTGTCGTTTTGCGTTTCCAATTTTATTTTGCAAGGGTCACGGTGCTCAGCTATTTTTTCGAGTGACTGCGTGTCGAGTAGGCGTAGAGCCGTGGAGAGCCGTCAAACCGAATCTGGGGTCTGGTTTGACGGCTCCTGCCATTGACGCCTTGTTAAAGACCTTTTTTCAGTGGACCCCCTGTGACAGGAGGAGGCAGACACGTTTCCAATGCAACCTTTGGATGGGAAAGTGGGTCATCGTAGAGTGAATCCCTGAGGGGTTCCTCCAGGGATGCTAGGCAGACTCATCGATTTTTTGATACCTCACTCGATATATTTCGTTGGAAAGTATTTGCGTAAAATCCAACTCTGCTCCATGGGGGGTCTCGTGGACCCAGGTGCTACCAAAATATTTTACTCGTCGAGACAAATTGTTTGATACCTCACATGATACCCTACATGATTTACTTTGCGAAAATGTTTTTCCAACTCTGCTCCATGGGGGGTCTCGTGGACCCGGGTGCTACCAAAATATTTTTCTCGTCGAGACAAATTTTTTGATACCTCACATGATACCCTACATGATATACTTTACAAAAACGTTTTTCCAACTCTGCTCCATGGGGGGTCTGATGGACCCGGGTGCTACCAAAATTTTTTACTCGTCGAGACGAATCTATAGATACCCCACATGATATGCTTTGCGAAAATTTTTTCCCAAGTCTGCTCCAGGGGGGGTCTCATGGCCCTCAAAATATTTTTCTCGTCGAGACGAATCTATTGATACCCCACATGATACCCTACATGATATACTTTGCGAAACTGTTTTTTCCAACTCTGCTCCATGGGGGGTCTGATGGACCCGGGTGCTACCAAAATATTTTTCTCGTCGAGACGAATCTATTGATACCCCACATGATATGCTTTGTGAAAATTTTTTCCCAACTGTGCTCCATGGGGGGTCTCATGGCCCTCAAAATATTTTTTTCATCGAGACGAATCTATTGATACCCCACATGATATACTTTGAGAAAACTTTTTTCCAAGTCTTATCCATGGGGGGTCTGATGGACCCGGGTGCTACCAAAATATTTTTCTCGTCGAGACGAATCTATTGATACCTCACATGATATACTTTGCTTGAATTTTTCAAATTGTACCATGGGGGGTCCATCCAACCCCGGGGGCTACCAAAATATTTTTCTCATCGAGACGAATCTATTGATACCCCACTCGATATACTTTGCTTGAATTTTTCAAATTGTACCATGGGGGGTCCATCCGACCCCGGGGGCCAGCAAAATTTTCAGCTCATCGAGACAAATCTATTGATACCCCACACGATATACTTTGCTTGAATTTTAAATAATGTCCCATGGGGGTCCGATGGACCCGGGAGCATTCAAATTATAGATTGACTATCAATCTCTTATATAATCTAAAGTCGCTTCTGATTGGTTCAAACTTTTCAAAATTGGGTTTAAAAGGAGCTCATTCAGCTTTGGAAATCAGTCGCAGCCGCGACTCCACCTTGAGAAGATATGCCTGAAAAATTTACAAGTCTGAACTAGATGAACGACTGGCCGACGATTGCCGTCTGCCTTGCCGAAGCTCTCTCTGATATTTGCCGGAACGATCTGCAGCCTTTGCCGTCGACCAGGAGCAATTGAAGACACGTCTTGACTCGAGGAAGAACTTTTGAATAATGATATTGATGACAAAATACTTCTTGAACTTTCAAATCCTGAATGAGGAGTGAAGAGACTGGGTACTCGCTGGCTAGTTAAAGCCCAATCTCAAAAAAAAAAAAAAAAAAAAAAAAAAAAAAAAAAAAAAAAAAAAAATTTTTTTTTTTTTTTTTTTTTTTTTTTTTTTTTTTTTTTTTTTTTTTTTTTTTTTTTTTGAGATTGGGCTTTAAAAGCGCTGGTGAGATCTGGGATCCTCACTGTATTGGCAAGCAGTCACCAGCCCTGGAGAGCCTCTACAGTCATTTCGTTACGATGGATGAATCTACAGCTGAATAGGATTGTGCGCAGGAACCGCTGCCGCTGCTACTCTCTATCTTATACCTTTTGCATGTGTGTGCTCCTTTTCAACATTATCTGCGACTAGCCTGGCCAACTGGAAGCGGATAATGTCTTTCTCTTTGCATGTCTCTTTGCTTGCTGCGCAAATTGAGTTTTCGGATGAAACAATCCTATTGAGCTGTGGACGTGTGTCGTAACGAGATTAGCTTTTTTTTCAGGTCCGGACCCGATGGAATGTTCCAGCCATGAGATGACAGAAGAAGCGTTGCCTTAAAGAATTCGAGAGAAATTGGAGATAATCGAGAGAAATAGCTGAATTAAAAAAAATCGAGAGAAATTGGAGATAATCGAGAGAAATAGCTGAATTAAAAAAAATCGAGAGAAATAGCTGAATTAAAAAAAATCGAGAGAAATAGCTGAATTAAAAACTCTAATGTTTCATTAGAGAGGGAGACTCTGCGGTCCAGCGGAGAGAGGGAGGATGGTGACATCACGACGATGTCATCGAGAAGAGCATGTTCCCGTAGGGGCTTCGGCCCAACGAGAAAACCCGTAGTCGCTACGGCGGCTATGATGCACATATTGCAGGTCGGAGTTGCATTAGCAATACCGAGGTAGCGTTTCCGTAGGGGTTTCGGCCCAACGAGAGAACCCGTAGTCGCTACGGCGGCTATGATGCACATATTGCAGGTCGGAGTTGCTTTGGCAATACCGAGGTAGCGTTTCCGTAGTGGCTTCGGCAGCTATGAGGAGAGCTTATTTTTTTCAGGTCCAGACCAGCAGGTGAGTATTTTTTTTTCAGGTGGAGACGACCCGATGGAATGTTCCAGCCATGAGATGACAGAAGAAGCGTTGCCTTAAAGAATTCGAGAGAAATTGGAGTAAATCGAGAGAAATAGCTGAATTAAAAAAATCGAGAGAAATAGCTGAATTAAAAAAATCGAGAGAAATAGCTGAATTAAAAACTCTAATGTTTCATTAGAGAGGGAGACTCTGCGGTCCAGCGGAGAGAGGGAGGATGGTGACATCACGACGATGTCATCGAGAAGAGCATGTTCCCGTAGGGGCTTCGGCCCAACGAGAAAACCCGTAGTCGCTACGGCGGCTATGATGCACATATTGCAGGTCGGAGTTGCATTAGCAATACCGAGGTAGCGTTTCCGTAGGGGTTTCGGCCCAACGAGAGAACCCGTAGTCGCTACGGCGGCTATGATGCACATATTGCAGGTCGGAGTTGCTTTGGCAATACCGAGGTAGCGTTTCCGTAGTGGCTTCGGCAGCTATGAGGAGAGCTTATTTTTTTCAGGTCCAGACCAGCAGGTGAGTATTTTTTTTTCAGGTGGAGACGACCCGATGGAATGTTCCAGCCATGAGATGACAGAAGAAGCGTTGCCTTAAAGAATTCGAGAGAAATTGGAGTAAATCGAGAGAAATAGCTGAATTAAAAAAATCGAGAGAAATAGCTGAATTAAAAAAATCGAGAGAAATAGCTGAATTAAAAACTCTAATGTTTCATTAGAGAGGGAGACTCTGCGGTCCAGCGGAGAGAGGGAGGATGGTGACATCACGACGATGTCATCGAGAAGAGCATGTTCCCGTAGGGGCTTCGGCCCAACGAGAAAACCCGTAGTCGCTACGGCGGCTATGATGCACATATTGCAGGTCGGAGTTGCTTTGGCAATACCGAGGTAGCGTTTCCGTAGGGGTTTTGCACCCCCCTATGAGATATTTTTTTGGAGCTTATGTGTTGATCATGACCCTATCCATGGATAGAATGTTTAAGATTTAGATTAGATTTAGTTTTAGATTTAGATTTAGTTTTAGATTTAGTTTTAGATTTAGATTTAGATTTAGTTTTAGATTTAGATTTAGATTTAGATTTAGTTTTAGATTTAGTTTTAGATTAGTTTTAAGTTGGATGATGGTACCTCATCCCCCTCACTAGTGTGGATCTAGTGAATTTTTTTTGCCGTTTGGATGACCTTGAAAATGGACTTTGAAAATTTTGCGTTGTTTAGAATTAGTTTTAGATTTACAATTAGTTTTAAGTTGGATGATGGTACCCCCCATCATCCCCTCACTAGTGTGGATCTAGTGAATTTTTTTTGCCACTTGGATGACCTTGAAAATAGACTTTGAAAAATCTAAACACAACTTTAAAAAATTTTTTAGCTTCAAAAAAAAAAAAAAAAAAAAAAAAAAAAAAAAAATTTTTTTTTTTTTTTTTTTTTTTTTTTTTTTTTTGAAGCTGCTATTTAAAACCATGCGTAGAGTCTTGAGAATCTCAGTTCATCAGAATTTTTTGGAGCTGTCAAAACTTGCAAATTTCTTGGAGCTGTCACACCTTGCCAATTTCTTGGAACCAGCCTCTTTAAAAGTCGCTTGTGATTGGTTCAAATTTTTGAGCAGCGAGTATAAAAGGCGCTCACACACAGTTGAAAATCACTCGTTGCTGCTCCAGCATCCGGAGATAAAGTCTGAAAAAACTCTTTGCTTGACTTGATCACAACCCAAAGACCTGTGGAAATTGGACGACTGAATAGCATCATGGCCAGCAATCATCCATACATTTCAACTGATGAGGACAATAGTGAATTTACAGCCACAATGGCTCGAGTGCAAGCCAATGCTCGTGACCAAAATGAAGAGGACACTGAAATTATTTCACTATTCTCGCCACCCATGACTCCTACTCCTGTGGATCCACCCGTTTCGACAGAGTCTACGGAGAGGATACACGATTCCAGCCAACATGGCACGTGGCGAAGAATGTCTGAGCGTCCAAGAAATTCAAACTCTGATCCCTCTGGCTGGAAGCGTCCCAGAGATTTCTATACGCCTCGTCATCGTCCGACAAAGTTCTCATGCACACCTCGTAGATTGGATTTTTCTAGACAGTCTGCCTTCCAACGCTATCCTTCGAGATGGAGGGAGACGCCTCGTGCTCAGCCACCACCCAAATACTACCGTTACCAACACAGAAATGCGTTTGCAGTCCTGTGCTTGCGCTCGGATGGATTTACAATCACCAATGGTTATGTGTGCAAGTCGGGCGACGGATCCATTCCGAAGCAGGAGCTCTTTGATAAACTGTCGAGCCTAAACGTAACGACCCTCGTCTTACCAGACGACACGACACGGAAATTATGGAGCGACATCCTGAGCAGGTGGCCGAAATATCATCCAGCCCACGATATAAAGATTGTGACTCTGGATACTTTGCCTGAGCCGCCCATCGGAATGTGCGAGTCTTGCGGTCGAGAAGAGTGTCACCGTTGGATTGCAGTAGTGGGTGGTATTTCACGCTACCTGAATATGTACTTTAAACCAATATATCATTGATGCTGTAAATCATTTTGAATAGATGAATAAAAAAAGTTGTATTGAACAATGTCTCATCCTTTCAAACAATGTAAAAAAAAAAAAAAAAAAAAAAAAAAAAAAAAAAAAAAAAAAAAAAATTTTTTTTTTTTTTTTTTTTTTTTTTTTTTTTTTTTTTTTTGAAATTAGGATTTATAATGTAGGGTTTGTCCACACAATTCACATTATTGATGTACTCTGGCTCAAGTCAAATTCTTTCATAGTCGCATCTGCTTACAATGTTTTTCAAACTGCACGCCAATTCCAGAGTGCCGCCGTTGACGTGTGCCGTGGGAGGAGATGGACATTTGTATTGGTACGTCTCAGATCTTGAAAAGATGTTTTTCGATGAAGTGATTCCTATATTTCACAACTTTATCCAAAACTATCTTGTAACAGGCGATCAAATTTTATTTAAGCCTCTCAATACTTTGACAAAAGAGTGCAAACTCATTACGACTTGTGTATGGATGGAATTTCTAAGAGCTTTTTTTCCACCGATGTATGTATGGTGGTTACGTCTGTTCTTCAAATCTAAGCTTATGGTACGGAATGAATGTCTCTTTATTGCAAGATACGACAATTACTGTGTGGAAATCAAACCTAATGACGATGTTGGAGATGTCACGTACGATCAATTTATTCGAAAATTTGTTCATCTAGTAATGAACTTCAGAGGAAGGACATTTAAAATGCCTGAAAAGTGTCCATCTGAGGCTTTGAAGGGAATTTGTCACATTCATAAAGCAAATGACCCACCGTATTGCGACACTCCATCTTATGCTTTGATTAAAAATTGTCCATTTAACGGCAAGCGCGGAGCAGGATTGTCATGTCTACCATAACAAAAAATTTCTTGAAGCTCTCAAATTTAAAAAAAAAAAAAAAAAAAAAAAAAAAAAAAAAAAAAAAAAAAAAATTTTTTTTTTTTTTTTTTTTTTTTTTTTTTTTTTTTTTTTTTTTTTTTTTTTACAATGTACGTTTAAGACAAGCCTCGAGTCTCGCTGATCTACACTCATTGGAATTTTTGGAGCCCTCAAAACTTACAAATTTTGTTGGATGAAAAATTTGGACACTCTCTCAAAGCCAAGACAATGTGAATATGAGCAACATGCACCTGTACGTTTGAGTATCACGAGATCCAAGACCTAAACAATTCAATCTTGGCATAACTAGAGTCGTAAAAAATGGGACGAGCTCCCAATTAGGGGAGCTCGTCCCATTTTTTACGGGAACTCGTCCCATTTTTTTCAAGTCCAGAATCAAATCCTTAAAATTCCTGTCGGCAAATGGGGCACGTGCTACGCCTCCTATTCCATCGGTAAATACACTGCGCGTGAAAAAAATGTCCACAGTCCAATTTTACACCAGTCACTATACGACTGAGGCATATGGCGCATTCCTTTGGCTCCTGAAAAGGGAGAGGTTGAACATCTTGCCAGTAAATGAAATTCAAAATCTCAAGGCCTACTCGGCACGTCAGTTCTTCACTCAAGATCCATTGCTTTCTCCACCAGAACTTGACGATTTTCTGGAGCCATCGGATACCAAAAAATCGCCACGTCTTCCATCGCCAGTCTCCTGGCACGTGCAAATACCGGGTCGGCAAATCAGAATCAATAAACTTGAAAAACTGTAGGTCCCGTTTGTGAAAGTTGGAGTCTATGGCCAAGAGCAAATCGATGTCAGGCTCCTGCCTTTCAACCGGCGCAGACAAATCGTAAATTGGGAAGGGTAGTATCTGCCAAGCGCTCTCACCCCAGAGTGCTGAAAAATGGTCTTCTTCCACCACACGGGACGAATGAGAGAGGATAAATTCGACAACTTCAGAAGGAGTCATTCTGAATATGAACGACTGCTCTGCACGGGCTGAGGCTTTTATACCCGTGAGACAGGATGTGCGCGGGGATTTTGAAAGTAGCAGCAAGGAGCAGCTTTTAGAGTGTCGTCCAAAACATCCTGTGACGCAATCGAAATGTCTAAAATTCTCCTCGCGACCGGATACATGTCTCACAGTACATCCCGTTTGGGCTTGTCCACAGGAAGTGGGACTTGTGGGGGAAGTGGGTTTTTTTTTTTTTTTTTTTTTTTTTTTTTTTTTTTTTTTTTTTTTTTTTTTTAGATATTCTTGTCAAGCATCGAGTGGATGCTTTCAGCTCATCCAAATTCTCTTTGTAGAGAGTCATAGCGTGGATCCTCGGGATGTACAGAGTCCAGCATCAGAGTCCTCACGGGAGTATTTACAAAACTTTTTCAGTGGTGTGTCCACTCGTGCTTCAACGTCTTGCTGTAGGCATCGATCGACCTCTGATCTTAACGCAAAAAAACTAGTTCCCTCGTTAAATTGTTGACCAAACAAGATTTTGTCGGCAGACTTTTCCACAGGATAGACATTGGATGCCGCGGTACAAATACGAGCCATGTTTTTCTTGGGAGCCTCAAAACTCAATACTTCGATGGGGGAACGTTCTGGATGTCTGGCTAAACCTTCTCGGGTCAGGGGGAGGGGAACTCCCGTTCGGCATTGGTACTTGACAATGGTCATGACATCTTTGTAATACACGTCGTTGGTAATCAATTGGCGTTTGGCCACGCAAGCCACGTTGAAAAAATAACTCACCAAACCACATTTTTGAAAAACGAGACGAATATCCGAAAACCCTTCCACGCAGTTGAGGCGACGCAGCAAAGGGAGGGGTGTTTTATGATACAAGACTTTATCCTGAACGACAATGTATGGAAAATGTATCAAATATTTGAATGAACCATCCGCAGTTTTGGCTTGATTGAATGGACCATTGCTTTCCAACAAACCAGCTTCGGGAAGACGATCCATTAAATCTATATGACGCGTAAATAGCGTCGCATATCCTCCACGACGTGGGGCCATTTCAAAAATTTGAACGTGATTGATGTAACAATACAGTTCATAAAGCATCATTTTATCCACACGGTAGATGGGTTCCACTGAAGAGCAAGATTGTAAATGTTTGCTGTCCAAGGTGCCTTGGGTTTCTGTTTTGGTCACTCGGCACGTGAGTTGAATACCGAAAGCATCACCGGGTGTGGGGAATCGCTTGATGATGGCCTTTACAAATTCAAAACACAGTGTGGGAATAGCATCTTGTCGCTCATTCAACACTCGCAAGTCGGGCAATGATGCTTCCAAATGCTTTTGGAAATGATGAATAACAGCTTCTATGCTATGAGGTTGAATCATGTGCAGCATGTGTTGATACAAATTGGGTTCCACACGAGCCACATATTGAAACAAGACATTTGCCTCAGTCATGTTGAGAGAGAGCCAGCAATAAAAAATTAATTTCCAAAAAGTAAACTATATATACTGGAGCGCTCGGCTTAAGTCGACAACGTTAAAAAAAAAAAAAAAAAAAAAAAAAAAAAAAAAAAAAAAAATTTTTTTTTTTTTTTTTTTTTTTTTTTTTTTTTTTTTTTTTTTTTTTTTTTTTAACGTTGTAGTTTAAAGCCAGGCGTTTAGTCTTTTAATCTCAGACTCGTCAAAATTTCTTAAAGACCTCCAACTCTCAACTTTGAATTTCTTGGGACTCGCCACTTTAGAATTTAATCAAGGTCTCAACTTTAGAATTTTAACGTTGTACATTTAAGGTGAGCTTTGAGTATCAATCCTCATAGCTTATCAAAATATTTTTGGAGCGAGTCTTGTATTCTCTCAGTTTGATAATTTAACCATTTAATTCTAAACATACTTTGGAAATGAATGGACAAACACAAATTTCCAATTTAACATTTTTTATTAAAGAATATACTGATGACAATCAAAACTACATAGAGTGTCTATCCAGAGTCCAATACATACAGAGTTGAAACCAGTCCGTGACGCAGAAGCACTTTATAAACATTTCATGTTTTCGTCGTACCAAGTCCGGAAAGTTGTCACTTTTACCTTGCTGCATTCGTGAATCATTGAAGGGGAATGCCATCCGCAGGACCTCCAGGCTGTTGGTAAGGGATCGAGCTCACACAGAGTGGCCCAACGGGTACTGGTGATGTAGGGAATGGCTACTTGATTCAAAATGTCCGCCGTGTAGGGACAGCCACTGATGCCAAGGTAGTCGCCAGCTGGATGCCACCTCTTGAATGCCAAGTAGATAGCCAACAGTGTGAACCGGACATTATCTTGGGGTTGGGCAGGTTCGTCGGGTGCAGTGATCAAGGAAAGTCCATGCTGGCATTTTAGCATAAAATCGGCAGATTGGATGTCTGAGACGCTGCGAGGGAGATCCTCCACCTTGAAAGTCACGTGCACAGGTGGCTCTTTCTCGTGAATCGATACAGCAGCGAGCTCACGCACATGAAATCGTTCGTTGAGGACGTATCCATTCAGATGCAAAAATCCACACAGGCTCATGGTTATGGATGTGTTGACTCGAGGCTTGTTTGAAAAAATGAGATGCTCTGGCTCTGGAGGCTGCTCCTTATATACTGCTGGAGCCGGACATCCCGTGGCGCTGGAGTAGGATGACGTATGGAAAAGAAAATGTGAATCGAAACAACAGGTGCTGATGCGTCTGGGTATCACAAGATCCGAGACGCCAACAATCCAACCTTGGTGGGTCTAGAGTCGCAAAAAAATGGGACGAGCTCCCAATAAGGGGAGCTCGTCCCATTTTTTTACTCAGTCCAGAATTGAATCCTTAAAATTTCTGTCGGCAATTGGGACAAGTTTTAATATTCTTTTCCCACTCACCAATACATTTCGAGTGAAACTCGTGTCCACAGTTTAATTTTGCACCGGAAATGATGCGAGATAAACATATGGAGCATTCTGCTGGCTCCGTCAAATATCTATTTTCAACGTTTGCCATGTAGATAAAGTGGAGAATCTCAATAGCTACCCGATGCGTCAGATCCTCAGTCAAGAGCCAATGTCTGTCCCACCAAGTCTTGACGATTTTCCGAAGCCATCGGATGCCAAAGAGTCTCCATGCCTTCCAGTGCATTGGTACGTGTAAATACGTTATCTGAGCCTCATGGTCAATAAAGTTCCAGAATTGTTGGCGCCGTTTAAAAAGGTCCAAATCCATATACTTTAGAAAAAAGAAATCAGGATCGCGCCTTTCAACCGGCGGAGACAATTTGAAAATTTTGGCTGGCAAAATGTGCCATGGGGTGTTATCGATGCGCGACTCCCACTCCTCGTCGGTCACTCGGAACGAATTGGTGAGAATAAAATCGACAAGTTGAGTTTGATTCATTCTGAATAATAATGACTGCTCTCTGCGCGTCGAGTCTTTTATACTCATCAGACAGGATGTGGGCGACCTCCAAAACTTCCTGTGACGCAGTCGAAACGTTTAAAATACTCCTCGCCACCGGATGCATTTCCCGCAATACATCCTGTTTTTTTAGCATTACCAGGAAATGAAAGAGGTGAAGCACTCGACGATAAGGGGCAAAAATATCCGGTAGGACGAATGTCACGTCCTGTGTGTGAGGAAAAAGCGAGTGCGTCGAAGGAAATGGGCTTCCTGTGAAGACAGATAAAGTATATTTTGAGACTAGAGCATCCTGTCAGACGGGATGTGTGTCAGAGGAAAACGGATGTAGTGGTGGATCAAAGCATCGGGTGAAGAATTTGACAAACCTGTCGAGGTTGTTGTCTGGAGCTCTCACCAACGGGCGAGTGTATCGTCTCAACTCGTCAGAATTTCTGGAAGCCCTCCACTCGCCACTTTAGAATTTCTTGGCTCGACCTCAAACACCAAAAAAAACACCTTGGACAATTTTGGCTCAAGTTCAAACGTCAACAACATCGTAAAAAAAAAAAAAAAAAAAAAAAAAAAAAAAAAAAAAAAAAAAAAAAAAAGTTTTTTTTTTTTTTTTTTTTTTTTTTTTTTTTTTTTTTTTTTTTTTTTTTTTTAGCTCTGTAGTTTAAAGTCGAGTGTAGAGTCTTGATAATCTCATTATACTCATCTCCTTCTCTGGACATTGTTGTTTTTCTAAATCAAGATGTCTACTTCTGCCGTTACAAACGAATTGGAAGCCCATGCAACCCATACAGATTCAAATCTTCATAGTTGGGCAAGTTTCGATGAATTGGAAAAGACTACTAAGCAGTTGATGATTGACTATCATACACGCATAATTAGACACAGAAATGGTGTGGATTACGAGCTTACTAGTGACATGCAGGAATGTTTAAAAAGAAAATTATTTTTGGAATTCAACTTTGATAACACGTACGAGTTTACGCGAGGCATTATAAATGTTGAACAATTGACATTGATTCCTTGCAAGAAAGCTCAACAAGTTATAATCCACGTCCAATTTGCTTTTGAAAGTCAAGAGACTGGATATTTGAATCTTCACCAAATATTGCTGTTTGATGAGTTTCCAATGAGTGACACGGGAAATCTTGAAGTTTTCACAAGATGTGCTTCGAATAAGAATGTTGCAGTTGCTGTGGGTGAAAAAGAATGTGCCGTCGTCACGCAAACCGTGTGGTTCAAGTGTCCTCTGATACCAGGTTGGGAAAAGGAGGTCATAAATTACTTGCAGATTTTGGGAGTGAACGACATACATTTGGTTGGGTCCCACACTAAATTTCTCAAAAGTCTTTACGATGTTAGGATGAGTTACCATATTGATGATAGAACTGTTTTGAAATACCCATGTCAAAAGTGCGGAGACAAAAAATGCCCTATTCAACTAGCGTATTTGCTGTTTAGAAGAGTTGCTAAAAGGATACCGTGTGACTTACTACACTCGGCCCCTTGCTTGGAAGAAAATGTAACTATGCAACTAGATGGTTGTAGAGTCTAAAACTATAATACATAACATACGATACGTAAAAAAAAAAAAAAAAAAAAAAAAAAAAAAAAAAAATTTTTTTTTTTTTTTTTTTTTTTTTTTTTTTTTTTTTTTTTTTTTTTTTTTAATAATATTTATAGTATCCACATGCTCGCCGGTATTCCAACAAATCTTTAGGCATATCACTAAAGCCATTCCATTTATCTTCAGCCAGAGACGCACGATGTTGCATTTCATAAAACTCTTTAAAGGTTAGATCTTTCGATAGTCCAAGTTTATTCAGATTGCAATAAATTCTATGACTCTTTTTTAGATTATGTTTCGACGTCCTGTATTCGATTCGTTTAATAGAACCTTTTAATATTTTGTTGCGGCACATTGGACAAGTTTGATGGTTGTTTGTCCATAAATCAAGACAGGACGTATGGAACAAGTGATTGCAGGGCGTTTTATAAATAGTAGTAAGCTGCATAAAAGAAAAGACACAAATTGAACAATTATCCTCCATACTTGAGTTGCTAAAAGGATACAATGATTTACTACACTCGGCTAGATGGTTGTAGAGTCTAAAACTATAATACAATATATACAATACTTATTTAAAAAAAAAAAAAAAAAAAAAAAAAAAAAAAAAAAAAAAAAAAAAAAAAATTTTTTTTTTTTTTTTTTTTTTTTTTTTTTTTTTTTTTTTTTTTTTTTTAAAGGTTAGACTCTACTTATCTAAAATTTCTTGGACGTGTCACTTGTTACAAATTACATCAGCGTTGGTGGTAGCCAATATCTTTTACCTAGTTCTTCATCACCGATATATTTTTTAAACTTTTCCCATGAACGTTGTAAATGTGGCAATAGCTTTCGATAGCCCGTAGACGACCAAACTTTATCACCAGAGAGTGCATCATCAAATTGAAGCATTTGCAAATACATTCGATGTAAATCAGAGTCGTTCATTCTGAGGAGAATATTTGACGTAAATGGCTGTGAATCGGTAATATTATGCATGAACGAATACGGTTTGTCAAGGTGTGGGACCCATTTCAAACATTTTTCTGGACCTACATGCAAACGAACTACGTTTGTTTTGGAATCGTCCCAATCCATATCCAAATGACTAGTAAACACTAAATGTTTGTGTTTATCGGGAATATGTGCTCCAAATTCGGGTTCTGACCAAATATATATATTTTGGCCGTTCCTCGTAAACCATCTCGGACCCTCGGAAAAGTCATTCATCGGTACGACAAGTGGCTTTAGATAAAATTCCAAAAGTGAACGATTTCTTCCTAAATTCCCAAATAGGATGGTGGATTTGCTCGAGTCGAGAGCTTTGATTAAGGTATCGACTACCATGTTTTTAACATGAATCCACTTATCATATTCTTTATTATAACAACAGTAGAGAAATGGCACCCAAGCCAAGTTTTTCCAAATGTTGAAAACAATATGCTCGTATAAAAAATTGAATCTCCAAATGGGAATAAAGGGTGGGAATGGATCGACATCATAGAGCTTCGGATCTTCGCACGACGCCTTATAAAATTCCAGACCGTCGTTCCAATAGTGTGATACCCGAATCGTATTTTGAAAAGGAAGTGCCCTGGAGGTTTCCAGATAGACCACTCGAGGTGACACCGAGACCAGTGGCAGCGGTGAAACCATTTTCTATTCAATACGAACCGATGGGTCCCCAAGAATCGAATAGAACCATAACAGAACGAATCACTTCATATCTTCCGACGCCTCCAGGAACACCTGTTCGAAATCGTGTAGCGCCCACCACACCTCTGACAACCCCTGCTGCATCCACGCTTGCAGAAATTCCTGGAGTAGTCACTCCACCTGCATCACCTATCCGCACCCCAGCAGCGACCACTTCTAATGTACAGAGCATTGCGTCCACTTCATCTCAAAATGTATCAAACGATCAACTAAACTTTCAGCTACCACGAAACATACAAACGAATTCACCTACACGTCAAGTGAGAAAAATAAAAATTGGCAGACTCACCGAGATACTAGATTAGAGAAAATTGTCAAAGAGCCTTGATGATCTCAGACTCGTCAGAATTTCTTGAAGCCCTCCACTCTCAACTTTGGAATTTCTTGGAACTCGCAACTTTAGAATTTGTTGAAGGTCTCAACCTTGGACAATATTGACTCAAGTTCAAACGTCAATAGCATCGTTTAAAAAAAAAAAAAAAAAAAAAAAAAAAAAAAAAAAAAAAAAAAAAAAAAAAAAAAAAAAAAATTTTTTTTTTTTTTTTTTTTTTTTTTTTTTTGACGTTGTAGTTTAAAGCCAGGCGTTTAGTCTTATGATCTCAGACTCGTCAGAATTTCTTGAAGCCCTCCAACTTGCAACTTTAGAATTTCTGGGGCCTCGCAACTTTAGAATTTCTTGGAGCTCGCAACTTTAGAATTTCTTGGAGCTCGCAACTTTAGAATTTCTTGGGACTTGCAACTTTAGAATTTTAAACTACAACGTCAAAAAAAAAAAAAAAAAAAAAAAAAAAAAAAAAAAAAAATTTTTTTTTTTTTTTTTTTTTTTTTTTTTTTTTTTTTTTTTTTTTTTTTTTTTACGTTGTAGTTTAAAGCCAGGCGTTTAGTCTTATGATCTCAGACTCGTCAGAATTTCTTGAAGCCCTCCAACTTGCAACTTTAGAATTTCTGGGGCCTCGCAACTTTAGAATTTCTTGGGACTTGCAACTTTGGAATTTCTTGGGACTCGCAACTTTGGAATTTCTTGGGACTCGCAACTTTGGAATTTCTTGGGACTCGCAACTTTAGAATTTGTTGGAGGTCTCAACTTTAAAATTTCTTAAAACTCCACTTTAGAATGTGAAAAGCTGTTGGCTCTGTGATGCAAAACCTCATCACGGGTATAATGCGTAATATAAAGTTTATCCCTCGAAATGTTTTTGCAAACCATTTTCGGTAGCCACTATTCTACGCATCGCCCGTACTTCCACGGGATACAGTTGTACTGCCTATTTGTCATTACTCTAGTCATCAGTTTGAGTGCCTACATCATACATGACGTCCAAAATGAATGCACGCAGTCGTTTCATAAAAGAGTCCATGCCCTCCGAGTTAAATATGCCACCTCTCAATGTGCCCGTCATGCATAAACCTATACTGGACAATTTTGATGCCCATGTGAATAATTTCATCTATTTTTTAAAGAATCGTGTCCGGTGTATACTCATTTACGATGGACCCGATGACGTGTATCAACACATTTTGAATCGAACCCTGTATGCGTGTTCTGTCAAGCATGTGCCGACGGGAAAAGTGTTGAAAAATGTCTTTCCAGTGATGCTGGGAACTCGATTGGATCTAGCGATTCGGCATGGCCAACGCCGCGTATTTGAGGCCAGTGTGGATCCCCCTGCCACCACCCCTCCTTTCCAAGAGATGGACCTGGGACGAGGATTTTTCATCATCAGTGGATTTCTCAAGCATTTACCATACAGTTTTACCAACGATCCCTCTCGAACGCATCAAGTGTACAAAAAATCAATGCGAGTCTTTACCTATGATGCCCTGGATCGAGGCAAGGAATTGAGTTTCTACACGCATGATTCACCTACGGGTCGAAAACGTGGCTCCGTGGTGATTAAAAGCAACAAAGGTACGGAAGACACAGAAAACGTCGAGTCTTTTTTCGATTTTTGTCCCTATCCAACAGATCCAGCCACCTACATGTCGTATTTGTACAGCCACGAAGTGTTTGACATTGATTCGCTCACCAATAAAATTGTATTTAGCCCTGGGCATTTGTTTGTCAAATTGTTTATCAAATGCTTGTACGGTCCATTGCAACCAGACAAAATCTGTTGGTCTCTCGTCAAAGCCAAGGCGGCCAAAGTCACCAAATGCATTGAAACGGGCAAATTGATGCGAGTCATTTCGCAAAAGACCAAGTTTCACAAGGAAGGAGGGACACCGGGCAAGAGCGGCCCGCAGGAATCCTATCGGGAAATTGGTGCCGACGGAGAAGTGTTTGTCGAAAAATCGGCAGAATGCTATCGTGAAGTCAACTCTCAGACGTATCCCCTGAATCCATTTTTTTCAAACATTATCGTTCGTCAAATTTCGAGTAAAGTCAAAGCCAATTCCATGCCGTCTTTTCACAACAGTTATGCTGGTTTTTTATGCATTTTGGGTTGTTATGAGACGAAAAACGTGGGACGCACCACCATGATGGTGAGGGATACGGTCGTGTCGACCTGCGTGGATTTGGATCCAGTGTTTCACGTCACGAGCGCACCCTTTTGGAAAGAGTTGAATGTGGAGCCCTTAAAACACTCGCAGTATTGTGTGGTGGTGAACGAGGCGTGCATCCCCGTGACGCAAGCCTGTTTTACCAACCTCAATCTGCTGCACGTGAAACGTACGTTTGGACTGGTGGAATGCTACAAGACGGATTTCTTTATCCACATCCATTACAAAGCAGGAATCATTTTTAAGAAAATTCCGAGCAGCGACATTTGGGTCACGCCTCGCGACATCATGTACTGGATGTCACAATTGTTTGGATACACGACCCTGGAGGAGGTGGTGCGTCGCTTCCAATATCCCTTCATCACCAGTTATTTTGTAGACATAAATCCCTTTTTCATGTACACTGCTTTTCCCAAAGTCATTTTAGCATTCAATTCTTTGAAAAACGCCGTTTTGGCCACAGATTCGAAATGCGCTCATTATTTCATGGATACGTTGACCGTGTACGCCAAACAATTGACGCCGTACCACCAAAACGTGATGGAACCCCTGGAGGATGGGGTGTCGCCTCATTTCGTGTGTCGAGTCCCTCACATGATGGTATCCTACATGAGTTTTCTGGGATGCACGCAAGAAGATTGCATCGTACGTCGAGAGGATGTGAATGCTTTTGATTGTTGTCGATTTTTTACGATTCGTGTGAAATTGGAAACGGATGCAAGGGTCATCTTTCGACCGGTCCAGGGCGATGCCGTCGATTCGACGCTGTTGGGCTCACTGGTGCACGAGGGTCCCCTCCACTTGGAATCTTTTTCCATTCACGTCAAACTGGTGCGAGTGAATGACCGAGTCATCAACGTGCATTTTCATAAAAAACCCTTTCGAGTCATCAAGCATCACTTGACGAGCAACACGTTAAGCGTGTGTGTGGAACAAGAGCATCAAAGTAGTACGGGCGATAAATTGTGCAGTTTCCATGGCCAAAAAGGAGTCATGCGCGTTCAAAAACAATTTCCTTTGCTGGACGAGCGAATCACACCCGATTTACTGGTGAACGTCTATGGTTTCTTTCGAATGACACCCGGTCAAATCAAAGAGGGCATCGTGAGGGGGCAAGGCAGAGACGCTAGGGTGGTGCGAAACAGCGATGGGAAAATGTTACCTCATGCAAAACTGTTTTATGGAAAAACGTTCTATTTTCCGATTGCTTACTGGAGTTCAGAACATTTGTATGCGCCAGTCAAATGCACCCAAGACAAAATTTCAAATCAGTCAGTGAAAGGTCGTTCACGCCTGGGAGGGATGCGCTTAGGCACGATGGAACTCAACAATGGGTTGAGAGCCAACGGAATAGCATCCTGTTTTGAAGAAAAGTTTTTTGAACACGGGGATCGATCAAAAGTAGAAGGTTCGGTATCTATTCCAAAAGTGGTGGAATTGGTGCAGGAAGACGCTCGAATTTTCAAAAGCAATATAGATTACACGACGCGCCCGAGCGTCGTCATTCACAAAAAATGAAATGGTTGACTCGTGAATATTGTTTTTCAAAAAAATGTTAATCTCGATGATGAGCTCGATGAGTCTTGATGATCTCAGACTCGTCAGAAATTCTGGAAGCCCTCCAGCTCGCAACTTTAAAATTTCTTGGAACTCGCAACTTTAGAATTTCTTGGAACTCGCAACTTTAGAATTTGTGGGTCTCAACTTTAGAATTTCTTGAAGCTCTCAACCTTAGACTGTATCAGGTCAAGGTCTCGTCTCTAGCATCGTAAGTACAACGTCAAAAAAAAAAAAAAAAAAAAAAAAAAAAAAAAAAAAAAAAAAATTTTTTTTTTTTTTTTTTTTTTTTTTTTTTTTTTTTTTTGAGGTTTGTGTTTAAAAGAGCCGACGAGATTTGCTATTCAAGCAGTGTGCTTGTCTTGTTGAAAACTATTGTCCAACCTCATCATCTGATTTTCAAAACATGGATGCTTCCACTCAACGATTGTTCCGATACAGACTGAAAGAACCGTTCGTTGGAATGGAACCAAAGACTTACAAAAATTTTGCTGTGCAATTTTTCCCTATTTGCAATTTTTATATTGAACCAGGGGATGACGTAAAAGTATCAACTCATGTCGAGATCAAAATACCACCAGGTACATATGGATGGTTGTATTCATTGATTCAGAATGTGAGAGTAGATGATGATGTGATCTCTCCCGGTTCTTGTGGACACCTCAACTTTCGTCTTATCAATAATGGATCCGATCGAGTATATATTAATGAAAAGGAACCCGTGGTTTGGTTGATCTTACAAAAATACATCCCACCAGTGTTGCAGAAAGTTGGAAAGTTGATACGGACGAGATCCTGTACAAAATTGAAATCGAAGCTCAGACGACCAAAAAATAGCAGACAACGAAATTAATAAACAGAATTTCTAGAAGTCCTCCAACTCGCAACTTTAAAATTTCTCGGAGCTCGCAACTTTAGAATTTCTTGAAGCCCACCAACTCGCAACTTTAGAATTTCTCGGAACTCACAACTTTAGAATTTCTTGGAACTCACAGCTTTAGAATTTCTTGGGACTCACAACGTTAGATAATACTTACTCAAGTTCAAACGTCAATAGCTTCGTTAAAAAAAAAAAAAAAAAAAAAAAAAAAAAAAAAAAAAAAAAATTTTTTTTTTTTTTTTTTTTTTTTTTTTTTTTTTTTTTAACGTTGTAGTTTAAAGCTAGACGTTTAGACGATTTCTGGGGCCTCGCAACTTTAGAATTTCTCGGAGCTCGCAACTTTAGAATTTCTCGGAGCTCTCAACTTTAGAATTTCTCGGAGCTCTCAACTCTAGAATTTCATGGAGCTCCCAACTTTAGAATTTCTTGGAGCTCCCAACTTTAGAATTTCTTGGAGCTCCCAACTTTAGAATTTCTTGGAGCTCACAACGTTAGATAATACTTACTCAAGTTCAAACGTCAATAGCTTCGTTAAAAAAAAAAAAAAAAAAAAAAAAAAAAAAAAAAAAAAAAAAAAAAAAAAAAAAAAAAAAAAAAATTTTTTTTTTTTTTTTTTTTTTTTTTTTTTTTTTTTGACGTTGTAATTTAAAACTAGACGTTTAGGCTTATGATCTCAGACTCGTCAGAATTTCTTGAAGCCCTCCAACTTGCAAGTTTAGAATTTCTCGGAGCTCGCAACTTTAGAATTTCTCGGAGCTCGCAACTTTAGAATTTCATGGAGCTCCCAACTTTAGAATTTCATGGAGCTCCCAACTTTAGAATTTCATGGAGCTCCCAACTTTAGAATTTCTTGGAGCTCCCAACTTTAGAATTTCTTGGAGCTCCCAACTTTAGAATTTCTTGGAGCTCACAACGTTAGATAATACTTACTCAAGTTCAAACGTCAATAGCTTCGTTAAAAAAAAAAAAAAAAAAAAAAAAAAAAAAAAAAAAATTTTTTTTTTTTTTTTTTTTTTTTTTTTTTTTTTTTTTTTTTTTTTTTTTGACGTTGTAATTTAAAGCTAGACGTTTAGGCTTATGATCTCAGACTCGTCAGAATTTCTTGAAGCCCTCCAACTTGCAAGTTTAGAATTTCTCGGAGCTCGCAACTTTAGAATTTCTCGGAGCTCGCAACTTTAGAATTTCATGGAGCTCCCAACTTTAGAATTTCATGGAGCTCCCAACTTTAGAATTTCATGGAGCTCCCAACTTTAGAATTTCTTGGAGCTCCCAACTTTAGAATTTCTTGGAGCTCCCAACTTTAGAATTTCTTGGAGCTCCCAACTTTAGAATTTCTTGGAGCTCCCAACTTTAGAATTTCTTGGAGCTCACAACTTTAGAATTTCTTGGAGCTCCCAACTTTAGAATTTCTTGGAGCTCACAACGTTAGATAATACTTACTCAAGTTCAAACGTCAATAGCTTCGTTAAAAAAAAAAAAAAAAAAAAAAAAAAAAAAAAAAAAAAAAAAAAAAAAAAAAAAAATTTTTTTTTTTTTTTTTTTTTTTTTTTTTTTTTTTTTTTTTTTTTTTTTTTTTTTTGACGTTGTAATTTAAAGCTAGACGTTTAGGCTTATGATCTCAGACTCGTCAGAATTTCTTGAAGCCCTCCAACTTGCAAGTTTAGAATTTCTCGGAGCTCGCAACTTTAGAATTTCTCGGAGCTCGCAACTTTAGAATTTCATGGAGCTCCCAACTTTAGAATTTCATGGAGCTCCCAACTTTAGAATTTCATGGAGCTCCCAACTTTAGAATTTCTTGGAGCTCCCAACTTTAGAATTTCTTGGAGCTCCCAACTTTAGAATTTCTTGGAGCTCCCAACTTTAGAATTTCTTGGAGCTCACAACTTTAGAATTTCTTGGAGCTCCCAACTTTAGAATTTCTTGGAGCTCACAACGTTAGATAATACTTACTCAAGTTCAAACGTCAATAGCTTTGTTAAAAAAAAAAAAAAAAAAAAAAAAAAAATTTTTTTTTTTTTTTTTTTTTTTTTTTTTTTTTTTTTTTTTTTTTTTTTTTGACGTTGTATTTTAAAGTCGGGCGTCGAGTCTTGATAATTTCAGACTCGTCAAAATTTCTTGAAGCCCTCAACTTTCTTGAAGCCCTCAACTCGTCGCAACTTTAAAATTTGTTGAACGTCTCATCTTTAAAATTTCTTGAAGGTCTCAACCTGAGACACTATTGCTTCAAGCTCAAACATTGGTTACGTTGTTGAGTATTTAAAAGTCAAGTTGAACGCTGCTTAGATTCTTTTCATAATGTACTATCGACGATTTGTAAAAGAAATTGCAGAGGGAGCCCACGCACTTCTATCTATTACTACCGAACAATATATACGAATTCTCGACTTTTACGACAGTGATACTTTTATTCTTAAAGGCCAGGCTGCTGTCAACATTTTACGTTTTCACATTCCAGAGGTGGAGCAAATCAAATATGACGAAGACAATGATTTGTACTCTATGAAGGTGTTGGAATGGCCACATCATAAAAAAATGTGTTTGTTTTGTAAAAATCAGAATCCTTGTAAATGGAAATATTTGGATGATAAATACAACGAGCTCTTTGACTATCACATTGACACCTTTTCAATATTTAGTCCAACCGCCGTGCTTGGTGGCGACAAGAGCCACTCGCTTGGGCATGGAAGCGATTAAACGATCAAAGTATTCGTCAGGCAACTCGTGAAACGCTTGTAGAATGTCGTCCCAGAGCTCATCCCGATTTCTGACACCCGTCTTCTTCTTCTCGATGCGCCTGACCAACTCACCCCACACATTTTCCACCGGATTCATGTCGGGTCCCTTGGGAGGCCAATCGTCCATCACTATAATGTTGCGATCCCTCAACCATTGTATAGTCATCCTACTGGTGTGAATGGACGACAAATCTTGCATAAAAATGAAATCATTTTCGCACACGTCATCCTCGATGGAGGGTAGAATCTGCGTCGTGTAATACTGGGCGTTCAACGTCCTTTGCTCCACCCTGTGCAAGCGTCTGAGATGTTTCCCAAAGGCCATCCACACACAAATGGTAAACCGCGGGGTACCCACCATCGCTGGATTGGAAGAATGTACCAGATATTTATCATCGTAACGATCACTTCCGTGCTTGGGTCTGTACACTCGCAAGGCTCCGCGGCTCGTGGATCTAAAAATCTTTTCGTCCGAGAAAACAACCCTCTCCCACAGATCCATAGTCCAATTGATGTGACGCAAAGCATAGACGAATCGCATTTGACGATGGTGAGGGGTCAAAAAGGGTTTTCGGGCTGGAATGCGACATTTTAATCCCTTCTCTTTTAAACGATTGCGAACCGTATCTGCGCTACACGAGGGCACGAGCGCTTTCTGCAAGTCTACGGCCGACAAAAACGGCTCTCTGGTAGAAGTGTCGTACAACGTTTGATCTTGTTGTGGATTTGTGACGCGTGGACGACCTGGCTTGGTGTCGGCTTTTTGACCTCTGCGTTGTATCCAGTAATGCACGGTAGAGGGGGACAATCCCAATTGACGAGCAATTTCTCTCTCTGAAAGATGGTCGTGTTCGTATAAATGCATAATCACATGACGGTACTCCATGCTTGTTTTCCAAACAAAGAGACAAGGAATGATGGAGCAGCAACGCATGTATTGCCCCAAATGCAAAAAATGCACACCGACCGAAACGATTGCCAGAGTCATTGCAAAAAATGCTCGAGCCATGCTGCGAGGAAAGTGTAGCCTTTGCCAAACCACAAAATCGACATTTGAAAAAACAAGACATGACATTTCTTGAAGAAATTCAATCGTATTTATGTCACGAAAAAGTACAGGTGGATCCGACACCACAGCCGTCCCTCGTGTGCAGCGTCTGCCACAATAGAGTCATTCCAGACGTGTACAAATGGATCAATGACCTCTCCCAAAACTCGTTGCTGGAAGGGTGCCGAATGGCTCAACTCTATGCGGAATGGACAGGTGACGTAAATATACCCGTATCCATTTACATTTCAAAGCTGGAGGGTATCCATGACAAGCGAATTGAAGGTCAATCCCTTCGACGCTTGAAAACGTCAGTCGATATTTTAAAAGTGTTGAATGCTCCTTTTACAAACATGACCACTCCGATGGAAGGACCCACGCCAGAAATGCAAAATTTCATTTCAGATTACATGAGTGTGTTGGCAGCGAACCAACAAGATTTGAAAACAACTGAGCAAACAGCTTTGAACCATTTACTGCAAAACATGCACACTGTGTTAAATTCAAAAGAATTTGAAAATAACCATTTCAAATTTTATTTTGAAAAATTGGTTCCCTACGTCAAAGAATGTTGCGCGGATTGGACGCCCCTACCTCCATTCGATACCGACACAAACTTGGCGAATCAACTCTGGAAACAACTGCAGTATTCGCAGCAGATTCGCAAGACTTTTGGAAAATACAGTATTCCTTTCGACATATTTCACGTCTTGGCTGGTTGTTATGCATGTTGCACAGACATTGGTGTAGTGGCCAATTGGGCTCTCGATTTAATCGTAAGAATATGCAATGGAAAATACTTTTGGAAGGAGTTTCAAGAGTGTCCATTTGTAAGCCAATATCGCGCCATCATAACAAAATATTTTTCATTCAGGCGAAACACCCATCGTAATATGGAATTTTACTATTTGGTCAAGAGTATCCAGAGGGGCGACGGTATAGAGTGCCTCTCTGAAAATTTTCTAAAATATGGTCAATTGGAGGCATTTTTTAAAGAAAAACTTCAAGCAATACCCGATATGAAAGAAATGGCAAGCAGTCAACTTTTTCCAGCCACCTTGTTTGAATCACCAGCGGATCAAATGGCGTTTACTATTGCCTTGGCCCATATCGTGAGCAATTTCGATAAAAATACCTGCCAACCAAGGAAAGGTACGTTTGCGAAAGCTAGAAAATTGTCAACTGTTGTCAAGACTCTGATGAAATCAGCTTCGGATTTTGATTCACAATATCCTCTTCCATGGACCATGGAAACGTTAAAATTGTTTATGATGTCTGATTCGAAAATTGAGCAAAGTTTACAAATGCTAGCAGAGATTGTGTTTACTCCAGACGAGGATGAAATGGAGACGTAAAAAAAAAAAAAAAAAAAAAAAAAAAAAAAAAAAAAAAAAAAAAAAATTTTTTTTTTTTTTTTTTTTTTTTTTTTTTTTTTTTTTTTTTCCAAGTTGTATGTTTAAGCTCAAACTCATAGGAGATCATCTAGACTATTGCCTTGTTTGCCACACTCCAGACTCCTTTTAGAGTATACACACAAAACAAAATTTTTTAATGTTGTTATTTGAATACGCGATCCTCGCTTGATCTACTTGAATAAAGTGAATAGACATGACTCATAAATATTGTTCCGAGGAAGTCTTCTCCGTAAACACCGACTACCTCCGTGAGCAGTTTAACGACTGCCTAATAAGGACTTTTGACCCATGTATATGTGAGCTGGCATCCTTACAAACACTCAAGTACAAGCTGCTCATCAACTTGATGAATGAATGGGGGGTAACTCGTCAGGAGCTAAGTAACTTGTTTGAGACCCATACACCCGTTCATCACAGCATAGCGAAGGGCATTCTTGATCATGTACACTCACGCCAAAGAGATGAGTGGTCATATGTGTTTGCTCAAGACCTTGTGAGAAACGACAAACTCGTAAAGGTATTGCAAAGTCTCTGCAAAAACAATTATTCAAATTTTGTAAGTGGATTGCTGGCGATAGATGGTTATGGATTACACAAGGTTTCAAGGAAATCCAAACCTGTTTTTGACATTAAAAAATACCTACACAACTTGAAATATAGTTTTGATGGTTCAAAAAGTATGTATGACCGAGAACCCGATGATGATTTGATACATCAGCACGCAACAGCCATACGAAAAGTTAGTGAAGAGCTAGTCAAGAAAATGAAAGCGATACCTGAAATTGGCAAATTTGTACATCAAGTAATGTACAAGCTCATCAAAGATACTGTTGAAATAGATATTCCAGATACTCGTATCGAGCCATATTTACCAGAAAAGGTTCTAAATAGTTGCGTAAAAGTGTACAAGGCATTAATGTCAAAGGAGCAGCTGGAAGAGTATTTGAAAAAGTATTTGAAGCTTAGCAAACCCGAGCCCAACAGTGAGGATGAAAGCAAAGCCGATGATGAAAGCGAGATTGAGGAAGAATATGAAAATCACGAAGTCGTAGAAATGGAAAATTGAAGAAAAAAAAAAAAAAAAAAAAAAAAAAATATTTTTTTTTTTTTTTTTTTTTTTTTTTTTTGACTTGTATTTAAATTAAACCTGTTCACAAATTGTCATAGCTTATTCAATCAAGATGTCTGCAAGCAAGTTGTCTGTGAAATTCAGTCCAAACACAACCAGCTATTATCATTATGAAAAGATTGAACCAGAATGTACTCTAGATCATCTGCAAGAAGCTAGGGATCGAAAGCGGGGAGAGGCTCAATCCAAAATGACTCTCTCTCAAATGGATAAGGCTATGAATTTGTTTCAATCGTGTCGTGACAAAGACATAACAATCATTTTTGGAAATTTGGGAAGACATCCATTGATGTTGAATTACTTTTTGGATTTGGCGTTTACAGCTTCAGACACGATTGGTGTACTCACTCCTTGGGACAAAGTGTGCAATTATAACGTCCAAGAACCCGTTCCCGATTTAGATTTCTTGTTTGTAGTGGAACCCTATTTTGGAAAATTTGTTCAAAAGCCTCCAAATGTGAAACATGTGATTATTTTAACGAGTCATCTGATAATGTGGTTTCCAGAAAATTTTTCTCGAGTAGAGCAATTGCATGTGGGGTCTCTATACAGCAATATTTGCATCAAAAACTCCAAGATACTCACGAATCGTGCTTTGGTCACTCCATTACCATATATGGATGGAAGAGTAAATCAAGTACCCGTCAAGAAGGATATTCACTTGGATGTAACAAAATCAAAATGTGCTCACGATGCCTTTCTGAGACTGCTCACGGGACAAGAACTTTTTCGTAATCAAAGTGTTACGGTAGCTATTATACCAAAACACGAGAGATTGATACAACATTACATTAAAAATACCTTGCGACTTGCGGAAAAGTATAAAATCGCCATTAAAGACGATTATTTTAAAATATTTCAAGACTCACAACTCGTGTTGTACATTGAAAAACCACAATAATGGTATGTCTTGTATGTGGAGATGCTTTATGGCCAAGAAGTGAGGTTTGGTTATTGGATTGTGAACACGAATTTCATAAACGTTGTCTGGTACACTACAGATTTTGTCCGTTGTGCAACACTCGATTCAGCAGCCTCGATTCAAGTTGCTTAAGGTATTTTCCCAGACCAATAATACGTCGACCCCGCTGTGACTCTGGTTATGAGTCTAGTTAGGATAAAGACCACCGCGCTGGATTTGACAAAGACGATGATAGGAATCAAAATCTTTTGAAAATGAAGATGCATTGGATTTACTTATCAATTCCTGTATGCCATCCAGCTTTAAAAAAATACCAGATATCCAATCGAGAGAATACATATGGTCCCGACTCACCAACTGCTGTACAGCTTCATGGGGAATGCCATGTCCCAAGCACCAAGCTATAGAATTTGCAAAGTAATAAAGTGTATTGTCATTGTCTCTCACTACAATCAACTCATATATACGTTCATTTTGTGATGACGGGACGTATGCGTGTACCCAACTATGTTTAGTCATGTTCTTAATTTAAAAAAAAAAAAAAAAAAAAAAAAAAAAAAAAAAAAAAATTTTTTTTTTTTTTTTTTTTTTTTTTTTTTTTTTTTTTTTTTTTTTTTTTTTTTTTTTTTAAGCGTAACTTATTTAGGCTAGGCGTCGAATCTCGATCATCAGAATTTCTGAGGCTCTCACAACTTGTGAATATTGTCTATACTGCTGCCTACTGTATATTATTTATAGACTATGATCAACCATAAGCCTATTGACCTGTGTGCCGAATTTGCTTGGATACAGTATGGCCATGGCAAAAGATTACCTCTTGAAATATCCATTGCAAAGACATTTGATCCCGATCAAGTATATATTCTCCAAATGATTTTGCCAAATAATTTTATGGTTTCGATGACAGATTTAATACGTAACAAGGGATATTCAAGATGCAAGGAGCGATTTCATCATCAATGCACAAATGTAGCAGATGAAGTCAAACCGATAATTTATAAAATGCATGTTTGGAATTGGAGATTAGTTTTGAACCATGTCTTAATAGATGTATTGTTTGCAAACAAACAGAACGTGGGAGTCAGGTCAGAGAGGCAAAAAATGTTTTTCAAGAAAGTGTGTGGTTTACCAAACGTAACACACATTAAAAGTAAACCAGAACGGATTTTCACTTGCCGTCATAAACACAATAAGCTATATGACTTTCCATGCACGTCAACAGAAGCTCGTACAATGGCAGTTCAACAATTTTGGGATCAAGAAATAATGAAGCTGAAGAATTATTTCAAACAAAATAGATTTGTGTTTGCACGTCCCATGACTATTGTTCCAGAAAACCATGTACGGATGCAACAGAGACAACAATACTATTAAAAAAAAAAAAAAAAAAAAAAAAAAAAAAAAAAAAAAAAAAAATTTTTTTTTTTTTTTTTTTTTTTTTTTTTTTTTTTTTTTAAATTCTGTATTTAAGCTGTTGAGCTTTAATTTTCCCAAATCTTGTAGACATGGCCTTTGTTCATGTACCATACCATTCGCTGCAGGAATTGATGGAAAAATTTCAATGTTTGAATTTGATACGAGACGCTGCACTTCCTGGTGCCGTAAATCGAAAACCAAATTTTGTAATGGTGGACCCTAAATATTATTATGGCACCTATGGAGGACTCATTTATGACAGTGTATTGGAAAAGATATCATTTAAAAATCAAATGTTGTTATCAAACTATGCTTTCAAGGATTCCATAGGATATGGTTTATCCATTATATGGTGGAATATTTTAAATCCCGAAGTATTAGGAAGTGTCGATGCTCTAGTGGCTCCCGACGGACGAAAAGCAGTTACACCACACATTTATGATCAGATGCAGATTAACAAGATACGAACAGCCAAACCTCCAAAGAGCAGTTATTATGGGAATAGAGCCTGGCGCATAAATGATACATCTTCATTAAATTCCGATTCTGAATAATTTGCATTTTCATTGGTTCGATAGCGATCGAGTTTGCTCTCCGTTACTTTGTTGTGTATGTTGTACCACAGTTTACGTTGTTCAGTCTTCTCGTCCATCAATTGCGGTTTCAATTCTTGGACGATATGCTTCAAATGCGCCATACATATTCCACACCGCAACATTCGATACATGGATTCTGCAATCTGCTCACGCCACATGTTTTTGGCCAATAGGACGTCTTCTGAATCATTGGGTCTACCGTCCATAGCTTCTGCCATCCAGTGCAACAATCGCCAAAATGACGATCCAAACTGACCAATGGTGAGAAAATTGAGTTTTGGAAAGAGTTGTTCAGCAGGCGTTATGGGTGCTGGGATGTGACACTGATTATTTAAAAACTCTCGCAGGGCCGATGCTTTGCCCTCCAGTAAATCCATAATCAACGTTTCAAATTTGTTGAGCAGTAAATCTGAATTCCATTTAACATTGTACAACAAGGTTAAAACTATAAAAATGTTTTCTTTTAAAATATTTTTCCAAGCCATGATGGCCATTTGGGACTCGGGCTTGGTAAACGTACGAATGTACATTTCTTCTTTCACAATCATTACCAAGCGCAATAAATACGTCGAGACGACCTGATGCAATCGTTCTTGGGGAGTGGCTTTACGAAATTTAAAAGTAAATTCCGAAACGTCCCAAGGAACCACAAAAGATTCCTCTTCCGTAACCAGTCGCATCGTCCGATGTAAAAATGGATCAGTTTCCTGCAAGGCGACTTGGTTCAGTTTGGTTTTATTAATGTGACCCCGGTAAGCATTTTTTAAACACAGAAACGTGTCATGCTTCATACTGATAATCTTCTTTCTTATCACGATTCAAATCATTGAAGCCAGGTAACGAGAAGATATAAAGAAAGATTAGTATGTGTTCTGTTATCATTTGCGAGAATTGCAGTACAGGAATAGCTACTTGGGTCTGTGACACTCCCAATACTTGCTACGTGACGATACATCGTCAAGGAACATGTCGCAGGTGCACAAGACGATGGGGTTGAGGATTACAGATTAAGCACAACATAAAAAAATTTAGACACTCAACACGATATACTTTGAACGATTTAACAAGATAGTCCATACGAAAAAAAAAAAAAAAAAAAAAAAAAAAAAAATTATTTTTTTTTTTTTTTTTTTTTTTTTTTTTTTTTTTTTTTTAAATCTTCTTTATATTCTGTGATGACTCGCTGGTACCATCATTACAACCTGCTGAACAACTGTGAATATTCTCTTGCTCTTGAATCCATGGAGGGAACCAATTTTTTCAATTTGGATAATGATGCATTTCCAATGTTTGAAACATTTGATATGAATACGCCTCTGATTGTTGATGCATATAAATGTAAATGCAATAAAGTTGTCAGGTTCTTTGGATATTTCGCCGATGGGTCTTACGAAAAAAGTTTGGCTCGATACACATTGTCTGCTGTCGCTTTACCTATCCTCTCACCATTAGCGTTTGCGTGTGAAGTATCTGAAATTCTGTTCAACAGAGCTTTCAATACATCTTCAAAGATATATTCTTGGTCAACTGCAAAGTGTTTCCTACCGATGATTTGCCTGTTGCTTGGAGTTCATCGTCCAATTTGTCTTTTGAAAAACTTTTTGCCGACGTGCTTTTGGTGTGGTAAATTGAAAATGAATATCAGTGAAATCATTTCAGATCAAGCGGAAGTTGTCCAGAAAAGTGACGACCAACCTCTCGATAAGGACACGATAGAATGTGACGATCGAAATATGGAGCACGTCGAAATTTTCAAGGAAAGTAACGACCAATCTATTGATCAAGATCCTCTAGAAAATGATGATTGGAATGAGGATCGAAAGGAAACCTCGCGGGATAGCGATAACCAATTTGTTGATCAAGATCCCTTAGAAGCTTGTGATCGACATGTGGATCAAATTGAAATCTCACAGGATAGCAGCAATCAACAAATTGATCGAGAACCCGTAGAAACTGATGATCGACACAAGGATCAAGTTGAAAGCTCGCAGGAAAGCAGCAATCAACAAATTGATCAAGATCCAGTAGAAACTGATGATAGACACACGGATCAAGTTGAAACCTCGCAGGAAAGCGATGAAAAGCAAATTGATCCAAATGAACTCTTCCTGAACCAGATTAAATTGTCTTTGAATCGAAAATTATTTGTAGATGTTTTAATGCGCGAAATTAAAAATTTGCAAGCAGACATTTGGTTGGGAAAGACACCTGCACAAATTACAGAACGTTGGAAAGTAACCTTGGAAAAAATCAAACCAAACTTTGAATCAAAAGAATTTAATTTTAAGAAAACGTACAAGTTTTAACATGTTGCAAATTTTTTCAACAATCATAAAAAAAAAAAAAAAAAAAAAAAAAAAAAAAAAAAAAAAAAAAAAAAAAAAAAAAAAAAAAAATTTTTTTTTTTTTTTTTTTTTTTTTTTTTTTTTTTTTTTTTTTTTTTTTTTACTGATGTATGTTTATAAGGTTTGTCAAGACCACACAGATTTACTAGATCAACGACAGCAGAGGATTGTCAGCTGCAAAAGAACCAAAGTAATTTAACAATGATGGCCCTAAAGCACACGCCTTGTGAATCGGATGAGAAGCCTCCTGCTGCTTCGTGGAAGTTGTTGGCATGTTCTTATATACCAGACTCTGACAAGTCATGGACATCTCGGATTGTAGACCGATTCCTTTACAGGTTTGAATTTTCCGATGAAAAATTGTACCAAGACCTAAAAGATATAGCTGATGAGTACATCAAGACAGAATACACAGCATTTGAGTTGATGCCATTGATAACCGACATACCATTGAACACCGACATGTGTGAATGGAGCGATTCAGAAATCAATTTCCAAATACTTATGATAGCGATATCAATGCTTAAGCGAGACCAACCAATACAAATTACTCATATATTTGTATTTCTGCGCATTGTTCGTTTGACATTAGTAAATCGATACTGTTGTGATGTAGGACCCTTTGATTGCGCTCGAAAGTTTTCAGACAGGTGTGAGCGATTCATTTCATACATGTATGATGATTGTATTGAAAAGCGAGGTGGATGGAAGCGTATCCTCGACAACATACAAAACATGTTATTAAGAAATAAATTGGATTCTTTAAACGTGAAAGACGCCAGTGAATCACCCGACGAGACAAACACTACACAGACTACAAGTTAAACTTTCAAAAAAAAAAAAAAAAAAAAAAAAAAAAAAAAAAAAAAAAAAAAAAAAAAAATTTTTTTTTTTTTTTTTTTTTTTTTTTTTTTTTTTTTTTTTTTTTTTTTATGATACGTTATAATCTCTGCGACCAACTCAATTCATACCAATGCCGTTTATGACTGCAAGTATTTGTGTGCATTCACCTCAGCTGGTCTGGAACAAGTATTTGCTATCTCATTACCTGGCAAGTTTTTTTAAGCTGCACCATCCAAACATTTATCAATTTAAAATTTTTCCTGTGAGATATTGGGAATATCAAGGTTCTTTTATAAAGTGCAACGTTTTCATTTTGTACAATTATGGATTTGTACGTGCAAGAATTTCCCAGCACCTTTTTAAAAAACTCAAACGACGAAGGACTCGTTACATTGAAAACAGACAGCGTGCCCCCGCACTGCGCTCGCATTGAAAAAGGTTTGCGCTGCGCCTGCTCTTCAAAGGATGGAATCGTTGTCAGTGAGCAAAGCATCACAATCAACAATGACGCCCATTTATTGTGCGCATTTCCTTGTTACGCCTTACCAAACCGTTGCACTCTTGAAGAGCAAAAGACGATTGTGGCATGGTTGACTCGAGAGAAATTTTACAATTTTGGTCATCATTGCAAACGAATCGGGAATCAGAAAAGAAAATTTGAAAGATTTTTAATGCCCAATACCGTATTTTTGAAAAAATTAAACATTTCTTGTGAAAAGTGTTCAACATTTACATTAAGAGGTGAACCCGTGTTTTTCTTGAGTAAAAACGTTTTATCGGCTCAAAACAAGGGTCCCACGTTGGAAAGCGTTTTATGTCTAGATGCATCGACCCAGTAAATATGAATTACAGCATGCTGTTTTGTACGCAACGGAACACACTCGCGTGTACATGATGAAAAAATACCGAAAACGATATCCTCATTTGTTTCAACACGCTGAAATACATACTCGTCCCGCAACGCGTCAAGATTATTATATACCCGACTCATTGGCTCAGAAATGCATTGTGGTGGAAAATACTGCATTTACCGAAAAGGGTTGTTCGATATTGAGTTGTTTTCCATACAAATCCAATGGAATACCCTGTGAAAAAACGGATCCCGTTCAATGGATACCCATCGGAAGCAATCATCTCACCTTGGCGTGCCAGCCTAGTTGTTGGCGATCCCCCTCGACCGTCGATTCCGAATGGATCGACGGCCAATGTATGGTGGTCAATCCTTTGAAAAAACTGCTCGCCACATTTCCCGAAAAGGCATTTGGATTAGAATCCAAACATACTTTACACGAAGGGTTGGATTGGAAAAAGGGAAACATGTACTTGAATAAAGATTATTGTGCCGCCTATGGTTTGGAATTTGATGGAAACGACTGCTATTCGCCGACTGGACAAACCATTTTGGAATTTCTCTTGGGTAAAACAGTGTATCGAACCATTAAAACATCAGCCATTACAGCTCCTAAAAAGACATTACCCACCATTCCAAAAGACGTTGAATTTCCAAATGTGCCGGACGTGACAGATATTACAGAGGCATCGGCTGACTGGTCAGAGATTGCCAAAGACATTGCCAAAGAAGTGGCATTTGATTTTGGATTAGACATTACCGTCTATGCCGTGGAAAAGATTTTGCGCAAAAAAGCGCCAAAACTCATTGCAAAAGCGGCTAGTAGCATTCCCATCAAGTCTGCCCTCACGCAAGTGGTATTGAACCAAACGGTATCTCTGTCTGTCCGAACATTGGCCACGTTAGGAAAAGTGTTGGGTGGTATAAGCAATGCTTTCGCCATATTCAGCATTTTTTCTCTCGTATTGGATGTCATCGACCCTTATAATTATGATTCGGTATTGACGGCAGACATGCTAACCAAGATCAACAAGCGGTTGGATTTTTTGTATTTCAAGAAGGAAAATGAAGCGATGCGCCTCATTACGCCTGAAGTGGTGTGGGATACAATATTGGCAGAGGAAGATGAATCGGATCGTTATGAATTTATGTCTGAAAAAATTTTAGAATATTTGACGGCTCTGCGTAAAAACACTATAAAATCTGCGCCGAAAAGAAAATTGTACAATTTTCAAACTCTAAAGGAAAAACAATATTTAAACTGGAGCTTACATGGTGCTTTTGCATTCATGTTGATTGTTTTTACATTGCTATGGATTGAATGGATACACGTATGGGCAGTGTGTTTATTTTTTGCATTGTTTTACTTTACATGAAAAGCTTTCAACATTATTTAAAAAAAAAAAAAAAAAAAAAAAAAAAAAAAAAAAAAAAAAAAAAAAAAAAAAAAAAATTTTTTTTTTTTTTTTTTTTTTTTTTTTTTTTTTTTTTTTTTGTAAGGATTTAATTAAGACAGCGACGCTCGACGACTCTGCTCACAAGAAAATTCATTGGAAAACACGCAACTTGCAAATGGTATCAACTGTATGGTAGCCAGCCACGTACAGTGGGTCGCTTCTTTATCGTAATGAGTGTTTTACGTGGTTTGGTATCTCTTTTTGTGGGATGCGTTCTCGAACAATGGCTCAACAAATAACGACACGATTTATTTGGAAGACGTTTCTGCTTAAAATTTCCATCCTCATTCTTAAAAGTTATTCTATGTGGCTTGTAATCGTACACCAATTCCGAATGGTCTTTTCCCCATTTCAAAAAACGTGAACCCACTGGACCCGTTGCAGACCGATCACTCGCAGCCGAACTCACAGATTGACTTCTGGCACGACTCCCGCATGGAGAAGGAGAGCGTGAAGATGCTCTGGAAGAGCTTGGAGATGACGATCCACAGGAAGAAGCCGCATACGGCATAACACTCCAATGTGTTGCGTTTGCCGTCTTTTTCTTGTTTTTTGATCCTTTCGGACGTCCTCGCTTCCCTGGTATCTTGGGAGGTTTTTTCTTGCCCGAGCCTTTTGGACGTCCCCGCTTCCCATGTTTCTTGGGAGGTTTCTTCTTGCCCGAACCTTTTGGGCGGCCACGCTTACCCTTGGGACTGCACGTACTCAATGGAGGTGTAGGTGGGGCTAGCGCTACGATAGGACTCATGAATTCGCTCAAAGAGACATCGCTGTCACACGAATCGGTTTCATGTATTTTTACCATGTTTTCTTTTTACTTATTTTAATCGATAAATGCTGCCTACCCAGTATTCTAGATTGTGCTTGCTCGCAGCTTTGCAAACATCCTCGGGTTTTGAAAGGGCCAAATATTCCACACCCATAAATGAAGCGGTAGGCACGTTAAACTCCTTGTCAATACTACCCGATTTATAGAATGGTAACAGACCCAAGATATTTCGCAATTCGGTAACGTTTCCATTCTCAATTGTTTTGCAATAGAGCAAATCCAAACAATTTTGCCAAACCTGCTCGAACGCCATCATGCCTCTGCTCTGAGGAAAAGCAATGCACCACCTTTGAACAAGTGATTTATTTTGCAGCATGTAATCAAATGCATCCCAAAAAGCCAAATACATGGTGAGAGGTTGAGTGTATCGAGTCAAATCAATCAAAACGTACGATTCCGACGCTAATGTCTGTTGTGTCTTTCCTTGAATGGTTAAGGAATTGACAGCGTTGGGCTGAACCCGTTGAATGTCTTGCGTTTGGATGGATTTGTCTTGCAGCTTTAGCAATTCTTGGGTGTGTCTAATCAACAGTGGAGGAGACTCACCATGAAAGAAAGACACAAGAGTCCAAACCGTTTCGAGATTTCTTGAACAGTTGAAATGACTTGTAAACACTACCAAACGAGACGCTTTGGGTGGTTTCTCCAGTATTTGATCGGGTAAAGGCTCCAAGACGACCATTAAATCACAAAAGGTATCTAAACCTTGATTGGGAGTAATCACGCGAATACGGCCGTCTGGAGAGGATGGGCAATCGTAATAGGCAGACTGTATAGCTACATTGAGCTGAGGGTCTAAACTCAGAGCGTTAAACACTTTTTGGGGGTATCGACCCAAATTTCCAAACACAACCACGTGGTCATGTCTTAAAATAAATCGAAATAAATCTTCAATCGTATCCATCATTCCTTTCTTTATAATGATTGCTTTAAACAAGTATTTTTAATTTCATTGTAAAACAAGTCGCTCAAACCATGCTGGAAGTAAATACAAAATCATTGGTTGTAACTAAACACAGGTTGTTTTGTTCAGAGGATATAGTACTTGAACCTTTTCAATCCAAATATGTAATCATAAAAGAAAATCTGACTTTTTTGCCAGGTTTTGAACATGTGATAGCGCAGCCAAGTACACACCTAAGCTTGCGCGTAAGAACCAGTGTGTTAGCTAAACTTTTTAAAGAATCAGATTATCACTATAGGCTTTTAGTGGTTTTGGTTAATTATTCAAATAAGGAAGAAAAATTTTCAAAAGGAGATTTTTTAGCTACACTGAATTTTGTACCAATGTTTGGAGATCGCAATCAAGAACACGGGTGTTTTGAGATTCCACCCGAACGAGCAGTAAGCCTTAGATTTGGTAATTTCCTACAAGGATAATAAACATAACGATTAATAAATTTGAAAAAAAAAAAAAAAAAAAAAAAAAAAAAAAATTTTTTTTTTTTTTTTTTTTTTTTTTTTTTTTTTTTTTTTTTTTTTTTTTTTTTTTTATAACTTGGTTGAAGCTTCACACTCTATTCATTTTCTTCTCGGAGCGGTGAATGTTAATCACAAGTTTCGTCTGCCTGCAGCCATCTGCCAGATTCCACCACATAGTGCAAGTGCTACAATATACATTGCAGTCTGTAGGTACACAAATAGTTTTTGGTCACTCACAAATACTGAAGCAGTTTTTGTTTCTTCATTGTACGTCGAGTACGTTAGATATCCAAAGCACACCAGTCCTACAAAGGTTACAATAACCAACACCAACAGCAATATTGTTCTGAGGTCCATACTTTATTATCCCATTACGAGTATCAAGCCCAGCAAAACCATACACGCCAAATTTCCAACTGCTGGGTAATAGAAACCAGACTGATTCAAATTCCAAAATTCTTGGGCGTCTACACCTTTCTCTTTCATGACTTTAGTTTGATCTATGGTATATTTCTTGGCGTTGGATATTTGGTACATGACATATACTTGAACCACAACCGTTATAAGCAACAGTCCCAACACCGTCACCAAGATTATATTTCGGAGGCCAAATTTCATCTTGTTTTACAAAAAAACAAACAAGATATGGCTGTACATGGTCTCGTTCATACCGTAGGCGTGCTGCTCGGTCAACGATACGCACCTCTTGAACTATCATTTGTGGATGTAACTGGATACGAGAAGCATTTTCACATCAATTGTCCAATGTCTTATGCCTATTTGAAATCCATGTATCCTCACAACTATCCAGATGCCATCGTGACCACTGATCAAGCCACCCCCTATTCAGAAGTGCTTCATTTTTTACAAGAGCGTTATCATTCTTTGGAAAAAATGATACCTGGAGTCGTATTTGGTTGCAAGGGACTGACGTATCAAATGAACGTCTTGCGAGATGCCGAGATACCTAGAATTTTGAATATAGATACCTTGGGTGTACCTTCTTTGACAAAATTATCCGCCCAATACGCTGTAAATATACTCTGTCCTTTCCACAAGCATATTAGTAAGTGTTCTCTCGTGGCTCTCGTATTAATCCTGCGGTATATGTTGGAGCAAAATCTTGTTTTGCTTCTCGGCCAAGAGGAGCTTTTCGGACAAGTGAAAAGTGTCGATGACGGAACTCGTGTCGAGGGGAACGTTGGAACACGATTGCCACAAGTCATCCAGTCGAGCATAGGAGAGTAAACGTTGAAACACATCAATGACCCGTGGCGGTGGGGAGAGCAATGTCACTTCTGAAATGGAGTCGTGCACCACAGAAACGTTTTGTAAAAATTCAAACGCTTTGGAATGGTTCGAGTCCAAACAGGATGGATAATTTCCATCTAAAAATTGATTCAATGCTCTCAACACCAATTGTTGAATGGATTGGGAGAGTGCGTGGTCGGGTCGCAATTTCATAAAGCTTTCCAACGTGTTTTCCGATTGCCAATGCACGGCATTCACATATTCGTGGGACGGAACGATAAACGTGGAAAATGGATTCAAACGCTCGCCACGAGTTTCGCAAGTGAGTTGATACAACCGTTCGTTGCGTTTCAAGTCCAGATCCCGGGCTGCGGGCAAGGGTTGCAACTCTTGTGGAAGTCGGTTGCGAGATAAGTACTGTTGAACCAAATTTCCCCAAAATTCAGCAGATTCAAAGTGAAAGGGTCCCGAAGATCCTTCAAGAATGGCTTTGAGATTCAAATTGTCGTCTTTTACAGTATTTTGGCGAGGGCGAGACAAGAGACACATCAAATGATTGAAAAACGAGGTGACGGCCCTAGTACGAAATACTGGCAAAGCATCCGGATTCTTTTCGAGTGAATCCAGTAACAGATCTAAATCACCTTGTATTTGATAACGATAGTTTGTGAGCCCACCCCGATGAAGCATGTCTTCCCAATAAATTCCATCCTCTTCCAATAGAAAGATTAATTCGGCGAGTTCACAGGGTGGAGGGATTTCTTTTCCATGGTTGCACCCAAACAAGAGTTGTTTAAACCAATTTATCAACGAGGAATGTGACATCTTGATTCCAACGATGCAAATTCCAATGAAATGGATGTGCGCGAGCCGTGTAATATTCAAGAAAATTGCGTGCCATTAAACAATGGAATGTATACATGGCGAAAAATAACATAATATATAGAATCAACATGATTTCAGATTCTTGGTTCACCACATTGTCATTTAAAAAAAAAAAAAAAAAAAAAAAAAAAAAAAAAAAAAAAAAAAAAAAAATTTTTTTTTTTTTTTTTTTTTTTTTTTTTTTTTTTTTTTTTTTTTTTTTTTTTTTTTTTTACGTTGTAGTTAAAGGCTGAGCGTTGAGTCTTACCGGGTTCACAACTCCAATCACACATACATTGAAACATGGCTCATTTAGATTTGGAATTTTTCTTGTTGACTGAATCAGCTATAATGCCAACAACGTCTGACGAATCGTCCCCCGGAGTTGATTTGTATTCTCCAGTGGATGTCGATATTGAGCCAGGTGAGCAAATAATTATTGATACTGGTGTAATTTTTGCCATACTCGATTCGAAAATTGGATTATTGAAGGATAAGCGATCTGTGGTGACCAAACGAAAATTAAAAGTGGATAGTGGCGTTATTGATACTGCATACAGAGGAAGCGTTAAAGTTGCATTGCGAAATGTCGGGGATGAATCGGCGCATATCAAAACTGGCGAGCCCATTGCGCAAATGATTTTACTCTTTTGTCAAAGACCAATCTTACAAAGAGTAAAAAGGATTTCTACCGAAACAGAACGAGGTATAATTGGATTCGGCTATCATCATGAGAAATTGAGCAAACAACCTTATATGGAAGATTTTTCTTCCCATTTCGAAGGATATCAAAATTTGCATAATGGAGTAGATTATATAGCCTAGACAATATTCAATGATCTCAGCTCCTTAAAATTGTTCTGGAGACCTAAATGAAGAATCTAGATACTCCCCCTCTAAGTTAAGACAACGTAAAAAAAAAAAAAAAAAAAAAAAAAAAAAAAAAAAAAAAAAAAAAAAAAAAAAAAAAAAAAATTTTTTTTTTTTTTTTTTTTTTAACCTTTCTTTAAAAGCAGCAGCTGAGTTTTTCCAAATCATAAACTCCTACAACTTTTCCAAATCACACATAGATTAGAACATGGCTCATTTAAATTTAGATTTCCTCTTGCTGAATGAATCAGCAGTATTGCCAACTACGTCTGATGAATTGTCACCCGGTGTTGATTTGTATTCTCCAATGGATGTCGATATTGAGCCAGGTCAGCAAGTAATTATTGATACTTTTGTGGTTTTTTCTCTACCCAATTTCAAAATTGGATTGTTGAAAGATAAGTCATCTGTGGTGACCAAACGAAAATTAAAAGTGGATGCTGGTGTTATTGATACTGGATACAGAGGAAGCGTTAAAGTTGTTTTGCGAAATGTTGGTAATGAATCGGCGCATATCAAAACTGGCGAACCCATTGCGCAAATGATTTTATTGTGTAGCGAAAGGCCAAACCTACGAAGAGTGATGATGATATCTACCAAAGGATTTAAAACGGATTCAAATGAATATGTTTCTCATTACGAAAAATGTAACGAGCAAGAATACCAAGAATCGCTAAACGAGGTGTATGAATATGGAGATTAAGATTAGCTAGGACATTGTAAACATTATACTACAACACTTGCTCTCGCTCTAAGTTAGAACATTGTAAAAAAAAAAAAAAAAAAAAAAAAAAAAAAAAAAAAAAAAAAAATTTTTTTTTTTTTTTTTTTTTTTTTTTTTTTTTTTTTTTTTTTTTTCAATAAAAGGTAAACATTAAGCGTTGATGATCTCAGACTCGTCAGAAATTTTTGAGGCCTTCAACTCGCAACTTTAGAATTTCTTATTGACATTTTTATAGACAAACATGGATGAGGAATCAAGCTCTTTAGATTGCACGACCAACTCAGGTTGGTCAGCAGACTCGGCAACAAGATCTTTTGGTTGCATGAATAGCAGGTCAGGTCGCAGGAACAGGACATTCAGCTGTGACTGGGGATACGACACTTCAGATTGCGGTACGGACTGGGGATACGACTCTTCAGGTTGCGGTACGGACTGTGGAGGGAAGGACTGTGGATGCTGTGGTGGTGAAACAGACTATGGAGAAAGCTTTTCAGATGGCAGTATAGACTCGAAAACATCTTCAGATGGCAGTATAGACTCGAAAACATCTTCAGATGGCAATATAGACTCGAAAACAAAATCTTCAGATGGCAATATAGACTCGAAAACAAAATCTTCAGATGGCAATATAGACTCGAAAACAAAATCTTTTAATTGCATGTCAAACTTGGAAGTGTTACCAAGGAGGAGTAAACGGCTGCAGCAGAAACGCTGTGAAGAGTTTGCAAAGGCAAAATTGTGCTAAAGTCAAACGTCGAGTCTTGATCATCTCAGACTCGTCAGAAATTTTTGGAGCTGTCGCAACTATAGAATTTGTTGAAGGTCCCAACTTTAGAATTTGTTGAAGGTCCCAACTTTAGAATTTGTTAAAGGTCCCAACTTTAGAATATCTTCAAGGTCCATTTTCTTGAAGGTCCCAACTTTAGAATTTCTTGAAGCCCGACTCGCAACTTTAGAATTTCTTGGAACTCGTAATCTTATACAATGTTGGCTCAAGCTCAAACGTCAGTAACATCGTAAAAAAAAAAAAAAAAAAAAAAAAAAAAAAAAAAAAAAAAAAAAAAAAAATTTTTTTTTTTTTTTTTTTTTTTTTTTTTTTTTTTTTTTTTTTGAGGTTGTCTTTTAAAAGCGAGCCTCTCGCCAACACACGTTTTTGTATGATGGGCATCAACAACTTTTGTGCGTTAATCAACAAGCTGCACGAACCTGATCAAGAGCCACCCACTCAACCAAAGTATTTCGATTCCATTTTATATGATGTGCAATCCCTATTACATGTGGCCATCTCGTTGGCCTTGGAGACTGATGAAGAGAAATTATTTAAAGAAATGTGTCGTTTAGCGTGGCACAAATTGGTCACGCATTTAAATGAATTTCTGTATTATGGCTCTACTGACAAAATTACGTTGATACTTTCGTTTGATGGAGATGGCGTACCCATGAAATGGCCCACTCAACGTGCACGGAGAACCAGAAAGGATAACCATTCAATCGCTAGCGGAAAAGCCAAATACCGAGCCGCCTTGTTTGGAACCAACAAAATCTCTCTACAAATTCAGGATTACTTCAAAGAGCGGTTGAAACACTTTGAGTTTTTCAAAGCGCGTGAGCTTCACGTCGTCCTCAGTGGATGCAACGTTCCCGGCGAGGGAGAGCATAAATTGTTTCACATGGCCGAAGCGCTACACTGCAAAAATCCAATCGTTGCGAGCGAAGACCAAGATGTATTTGTCATTGCTTTAATGCGTTTGAATCGCTACGAAACGATTCAAATTTATCGGTATGGTAAATACTACCCCTTCACACAACTCGTCCATGAATGGTTACCCTACTCTCCAAAACAGCTGGAAACGTGCTCTTTTTTGTTTGGAAATGATTTTATCCCCGCTCTGGTGGGCATTACTCCCATCAACGCACCTTATATAACGCAGGCTTTGATTTCCGACGAGGATCAAGATCCACCCTTTGCAATAGCTAGTTTTATTATAAAAATGAAAAAATATTTACGTTATCAGGAGGTGACGCACGGAGATTCAGATTTGATTGATTCGTTTTGGGTGACCTTTTTCTGGTTAAAGGATTATTACACAAAACACACATTTCCTCAAAAGTACATTCAAAATACAATTTTTGACAATTTTGATCGCAATCGTCTGTTGACGGCACTATCGACACCCCGATACTCTCTAGAGTCTTTTGAGCGAGCGCAAACACTCTACCAAAACACCGTCACAGTTCCAGCCTGCTACAAAGAAGCGGAGCGGGCCGTATTTACAAACGAGGTGGATTTCTTGCAAGGTCTATGGACCCAACCCAACCACAGATCGTGCATTTCCTTGCGGTTGAAAAAGTCCTCTACGAACGTGTAGGTGGATTCGACAGCACCAAGCGATAAGGGGTCCGTTTCGCGACAGTCGAGAATACATTGACCAGAATCCAACCCAATACCAATCCGAGAATCCAAAGCCATTGCTTCTTAAGAAACATGGGTCGAAAAGAACCAAATATACCGTCAGCAGCCTCCTTGTATTGCAAACGACGATCCAATTGAATTAAATCCATCACTGGCTCTGGAGCCATCACTACGTGAGAATTGTCATCAAAGACAATCATGCTCTGCTTCCAATCCACATTTTGCAACCATTTCGCTTCGAAACGTTCGGCATGGGGATACTGTTTATAAACGGGCAAGGATTGAACGTGGGACAGCAACTGTGCTGTGAAAATGACATTTTTTGGAAAGGTTAAAATCATTCGAGAGTGATAAAAGGTGTCATTGTAGGGTATCCAAGGTGTTTGATGTAAAATTGCGTTTAGACTCGACATATTCTTTGTTTTTTTAAATGAAACAATCAAGAAATGAATGAGGAAGATTATTCAGACTCGGACAAAAATTCAAACCCTAGTGGAGAGTTGCTAAACGATTGGGCCGATCCTTTTGTCAACAGTTTGCGTCAAATGGATGTGGACAGTGATACTGAATTGATTGTTCCAATTTGTCCCCAGGATGCCCCTGTTTCAAGTCCATATTCATCGGAGGTATTGTCTCCGATATTTGAAGAAATTGAATCAAATAAAGACGATATGGATGATCAAGCCTACATGGCTATTGGTGAGAAAATAACAGGTGAGGTGAAGAATGTAGCAGAGGGTATACAAATTACAACGCAAGATGGTCAAGTTAAAATCAACCATGACGGAAAAATGTTCCTATTTGGCCAGGACAGCCTTTGGCATACGAGTAATGAAGTTTGGGAAGCTTTTCGTCTAGCCAAGAAACGAACCTTAGAAGGCACTGAAAATGAAAATAATCAACTTCCAAATAAACGAATCCAAATTATTAAAAATGATACGATGAAAGGAGTAGAAGTACAATTTCCCGACTCTAAAGCTGCAATTTATTTGCGTTATCGACACTGGTTGTCTGTGGTACGGCGTTATGGAAATTATATAGAATTGGCTAATGGTAAAAAGGTTTTATTGGCAAACAGAGCGACGGGCGATTTGGAAAATAACAAATTCATCGAAAGTTTGCCTTATGATGATGTGACTAAACGGCGGTTGTCTGCGTTAACGTTTGAACTAATGACTGGAAAAGAACATCCAGACATGGGGGAAATTGGCTATTTCTCAGAGCCGACTAGTCCTGGCACCTCTAAACCCTCTACCAGTAACGATAAGCCTAACGAAGAAGAAATGCATACGTAAAAAAAAAAAAAAAAAAAAAAAAAAAAAAAAAAAAATTTTTTTTTTTTTTTTTTTTTTTTTTTTTTTTTTTTTTTTTTACTCACTCTGATGCCTTTAAAAGAAAAACCTTGTTCATGCCAAATCATTCATGTCATTGAGATTCCTTGTTCAACAGTAAAAGCACTGGATTTTTGCAAAAACGGTCAGACTGTCCCGATACTGTTTTGACAGTGTCTGGGTGAATTTGTATCGTATTTAAATCACCGTTACGAGGCATCAGCAACGATCCTTCTTCTCCCACCGAGTAGTAAAACGCAGCCGTGCCTGGTCTAGAAACGCACCATTCCAAACTTGCCTGCGGACCTTGTCGTTGGTAGTTGAGTTTTAGAGAGTTTTTCAATCAGAGAGTTTCAGAGAGTTTTCAAAATGGATCTTTTGAATCGTCTTTAATCAAGATGGAATATTCTTACATTGTTAAACATACACTCGCAGTTCCTGCACTCGCCAAAGCCATTCAGGATCTCGAAACAGACAGCGGAGCGTTAAACCTCATAACACCTGATTGGGAAAATAAGCTAAATGAAAATGAGGCGTATAAACTTCATAAAGAAAACGGCGTTTTATTTTCCAAGGGTCATACCAGCAGTAATGAAAAGACATTTACTCGCAACATTATCAAACCATGTATGATGCATAAGGTTATTCTCGTGGGATGTTTTACATATGATAAAACAAAAGAATCGGAAGGACACACGTCTTTTGTGGCTCGCGACTGTTACCCATTACAAGTCATTGGAGATGCCATGAGAGAAAATCCAACTCAAAAATTACATGATGGTGCTCGATTATTTATGGATTACTGCGATCCAGCATTGTGTCACACGTGTTATGAAGCGCATTTGTCGAGAAACGTACCGTTAGACTTTGAACGAAATTGGTGTGTGACTAAATTGAGAGTTTTTAATGGTAAAGATTTAAAACACGCCTTCAAAAAACCTCTGGAAGCGAGTTTAACAAAGATGGGATCTTTTTTAGCCATTTGTCAAATTACTATTAGGAGCAGAACAACTTTTGGAGATGATAAATACAAAATTGGTGGGACAATCCAAAACATGATTGTATTTCAAGAATCTGCAATAAAACCATGCCCCAATATGGTGTTTTTGGATCCAATCACACCAGCTATTGAATTTCCATCAGAGGATGCACACATGGAAGAAGAAATACAAAACATTACGTAAAAAAAAAAAAAAAAAAAAAAAAAAAAAAAAAAAAAAAATATATTTTTTTTTTTTTTTTTTTTTTTTTTTTTTTTTTTTTTTTTTTTTTTTTTACTCTGATGCCTTTAAAAGAAAAATCTTGTTCATGCCAAATCATTCATGTCTTTGCGATTCCTTGTTCAACAGTAACAGCACTGGATTTTTGCAAAAACGGTCAGACTGTCCCGATACTGTTTTGACAGTGTCTGGGTGAATTTGTATCGTATTTAAATCACCGTTACGAGGCATCAGCAACGATCCTTCTTCTCCCACCGAGTAGTAAAACGCAGCCGTGCCTGGTCTAGAAACGCACCATTCCAAACTTGCCTGCGGACCTTGTCGTTGGTAGCGCGTCCACAAAATACATTTTAACCATTTGTCTGGAGGGATCACCTTTTCCACACCGAGTGTCACCACTGATTTGATTGGAACCGACGGAACGCGTACAGCATCTTTGGCCACGTACAAAGCATACAAGTCCATCAAGTACGAAACTGCAACTCTTTCACAAGCTAGCATTAAATATTCTTCTCGTGTTTCAGAATCCATCAAGACGAGTGTCGCGCATTTCAAATTGCAATCGGGGCATCCATGACTGACCAATGGAACCACCCCGCTTATGGAGTCGGGTATCACAAACATGTTGAAACGCTCACTGAAAGCCAACAAGAGTTTCCTTTGTTGGTGGATGAATGGCTTAAAAAACCTAAAAATTTGAAAGTCATTGTGGCGGGTGGACCGGGCACTGGGAAATCCTATACCGTCATGACTTGTTTGGATTTTATCAAAATTCCTCAATTACGCATGGCTCCTACGGCAAGAGTGGCGAGTCGAATGAATGGAAGCACGATTCATTCCGCCATGAGATTAAATTGGGGCAAAGGATCCGTCTTGAACAATTTGGAGAAGGAATTGGTTGAGGAAGCTGATACAGAAGAGTGTTTAAAGAAAAGCGCTTGCCTCCTCGAGGAATTCAACTGTCCATTCGAGCCGAAAATTGTGGTGATTGATGAAGTGGGTATGGTTGCATTTTGGTTGGTGGAATGGATATTTGAGTACTTTTTTAAGCGCCCGGATCCCGTGTTGTGCATCATGATGGGTGACCCCAATCAACTGCGACCCGTAAGGTCTATACACAACATGTTTACGGCGGGTGTCAAATCTGAAACCAAACGCATCGATTTAATGCAAAGCAAGCGTTTTGAAAAAGAGTATGAGGAAATTATTGAGAATTTGAGGTCATTTGTAGACAAAGAGGATGAGACTGGACTCTTTACATTTCTAGTGACTCATTATCCAGTGGTGGAAAATATCGACACGACACTATTGGCGAAATGCACACGAGCTCTGGCCTACTTGAAATCCTCCGTAGAAACGTACAACAATTTTTATTTGACGCAGTTGGTAAAAGGTCCACGACTGCGCTTGTGGCGAAAATCTAAAACCCATTCGGGTAACGCATACGTGGACGTAAAGTCAGGATGTCATGTTTTCCTTCTCCAAAATGGAGTTTCCACAGTTTCAAATGGTACGTCTCTGATATTTGAGCGCTTCAATGAAGAAAAGGATTGCATCGAATGTAAAAATGTCGCAGACAACAGCACAGTAATAATTCAAAGAAACTCCAAAGGAGATTTTCCAATTATGGTTGGGTATGCGGGTACTATACACAAGTTTCAAGGGGATACAATGGACGATGCCGCAATAGCCATCAACTTTAACGGAAGTCGTGATTTGAATTTGGTATATACGGCATTGAGCAGAGTCAGGAGCATGAATCAAATTGTCGCAGTAGAAATTTAAAAAGTGTTGAGACACAGTCTATCAAGAACGTATCTCAGACTCGTCAGAATTTCTTGAAGCCCTCCAACTCGCAACTTTAGAATTTCTTGGAACTCGCAACTTTAGATAATACTGGCTCAAGTTCAACCGTCAATAGAACATTGTAAAAAAAAAAAAAAAAAAAAAAAAAAAAAAAAAAAAAAAAAAAAAAAAAAAAAAAATTTTTTTTTTTTTTTTTTTTTTTTTTTTTTTTTTTTTAACGTTGTATGTGAAAGTCAAACGTCAAGCATTGTTGATCTCATACTCGTCAGACTTTCTTGAAGCCCTCCAGCTCGCAAGGCCCTCCAGCTTTTAGAATTTCCTGGAGCTCGCAACTTTAGAATTTCTTGGAGCCCTCCAACTTGCAACTGTGGAATTTCTCGAAGCCCTCCAACTTGCAACTGTAGAATTTCTTGAAGCCCTCCAACTCTTAACTTTAGAATTTGTTGAAGGTCCCAACTTTAAAATTTATTGAAGCTCTCAACCTTATACAATATTGACTCAAGCTCAAACGTCTACAACCTCGTCAAAAAAAAAAAAAAAAAAAAAAAAAAAAAAAAAAAAAAAAATTTTTTTTTTTTTTTTTTTTTTTTTTTTTTTTTTTTTTTTAACGTTGTATGTGAAAGTCAAACGTCAAGCATTGTTGATCTCATACTCGTCAGAATTTCTTGAGGCCCTCCAGCTCGCAAGGCCCTCCAGCTTTTAGAATTTCCTGGAGCTCGCAACTTTAGAATTTCTTGGAGCCCTCCAACTTGCAACTGTGGAATTTCTCGAAGCCCTCCAACTTGCAACTGTGGAATTTCTCGAAGCCCTCCAACTTGCAACTGTAGAATTTCTTGAAGGCCTCCAACTCTTAACTTTAGAATTTGTTGAAGGTCCCAACTTTAAAATTTATTGAAGCTCTCAACCTTATACAATATTGACTCAACATATTGACTCAACATATTGACTCAAGTTCAAACGTGTACAACCTCGTCAAAAAAAAAAAAAAAAAAAAAAAAAAAAAAAAAAAAAAAAAAAAAAAAAAAAAATTTTTTTTTTTTTTTTTTTTTTTTTTTTTTTTTTTTTTTTTTACGTTGTATGTTAAAGTCAGACGTTGAGCTCGTAACTTTGGAATTTCTTGGAGCTCGCAACTTTAGATGTTGTTGCATCGGGTCGATACTCTCAGCTCATCAAAATTTTCCAAAGCTCTCACAGCTTGTAAAATTTTAAATTCTCTCCAGTGACCATGCCAATTTAAACTTGACGCCGCTACATCCCCATCTAAAACTTTTCAACGTTGTTTCAGTTTTAAATTGTAAAAATCATCTACGGCCTCTGCCACTGATCCAGCCAACTCGCAAATGTTTTATTTTAAAATATCTACTTCAAAATTCGCCTCTTCTCTTTCGAGTTCAGTCTCGACAACTTCCGTTTTGCTTTCTGATGGCTTTGTTGAGATGGAAAGTAATAACGTTACGACGTAATCACTTATGGCTTTCATCTGCTGAGTCACCTGAGCCCGGATGGGATGATTTATTTTCAAGGTATCCTTTTCCTTTTCCAACATTTGTTTAATTGTATGCACTACACACCGCAATTCCAATTCAATTGCATCTTCATCCTGTTTCACACTGGCTTGATAGGCTTGGAATGCTCTCTTCAAATGTTCATCGTGAACCACTGGTTGTAACATGGGCGTGAGCACTTTTTCGTGAATGTAACGACACATGACCCCCGCAATCATATCCACCATTGAGTTTGTAGCTTTAACCTGTTTCACGCTTAAAAGGGATTGGATGATTGTATTTGCTGCCGTATACATGTACATGAAATCGTTTTCTGAACCAGTTTTGCGAACCGCTTCGATGACGGATTTTCCCATCGGGAGTTGATTCATCAATTTTTCCATATACGTTGTGAAATATTGCTTTTGGGCATTCATCAGTTGTTGACTAATATCGTCTCTTTCCGTCAAACCTGCTTCAAGATCAAGCAATACGTCCGAGGGTTTAATCTGTTTGGTGGGGGGTTCTTCGTCTTCTGATGACGCATCCTCTTCGTGCGCACGCTTCATCTTTGTTTAAAAGAATGGCTCGTTTTCTCGATCAGACTTTGTCTTTTCATACGCCTCGTGACCCGCTGTTACGGCTCGTCGGGTTACTTTACGATTTTTCAACGCCTCCACCAAAGGATCGTCCCATTTCGGCACATTGTCGGTGACTTGCGAGTATGTTTCCAATTTGTAATCTGGAGCCAGTTCCAGTGTCCAATCACCCCCCTCGTGCTTCAAAAGCAATCCATTGGAACGAGGCGATTCGGGCCATCCTGGAAGGGTTACATGATGGGGATTGGAAACGATGGTTCCTCGGTATTTTTCAGGTACTCCGAGATCGTTTTTGCCGATATAACAGGCTGGAAATGCGTACATTAATTGATTTTTCCATACGAGGGGCGTCGACCCGGGTTGCCAGTGACGCGTGATCCACCGACACCACTCCATACGATTAGGTTGAAGGGACGATTCCATTTTTAATTTTCCAAACCAAGAGGATGACACGCGATAATTGTAAATTTTCGCTTTAAACGATTCCTTTTCCAAAAAAAACACTTGCATGTAATCGAAAGGAAATTCTTGTCCAATTTGCAAGGATCCATCGCGCACCTGGTCTCGGAGGGGAGCAATCACCTTTTTGGGATCCACGTTACTGTAGTGTAAAAACGTTACGGGATTATGATCCAACAAGTAAAAATAGGCATAGAGTTGCACGTCCATAGGTTCCTCCGGGGGGTTTTTAAACGCACTGACGCACGCATTGTAACCCTTGCCATAGGTGTAGTCGTCCAATTCCTCTATCCTGACTCCAAATTGACCGAGTGTGGGATCACACACACACCCAAAACCAGATTTGTAGCGAGCTTTTTTCAACGGTTTTCCTGTAATGGCGTCAAACGTGCAAGGTCTCTTGAAGCATTTTTTCTCATAGTGCCGACGTATGTAATTTTTGTCGAGCCCATCCGACTCGTTCAACTGGTGCCCGCTCAGCTCGTCGGGTTCACACGGATAATATTTCATGCGATCCACGACTGACATTTTTTGGCATTCGAAATTCTTCGTGGGTACAAAACCCTCCGCACAAATGCATTTTTGCAATTGTATACTGAAATATCCGTTGGGCCGACACGCCACATCGACGGTGCAGTTGCCTCCGAAATGGGTTTGGGTGACGAGATTTGGATTTAAACATACGCAGGCCGCAAACGACTTGCCACGATGCGAAACGAGCGTCCACGTGCCAGTTTCGGGATAACAGTCTTCGCCTCTCAACAGTTGAGGAACGCATAAGTTATTCACGCAAATGTCGTGTTTTTTACAGTCTGATGTGTGTGTGCATGTGTCGGGGGAAGAGGTTTCGGCGTGTTTTGGGAGGAGAGGCCACTTTGAAAAGGGAGTACGAGGCGTTTGCGAGGCGTAATAAATGACGATTACAGCATACAAAAATATTAGAATCCAAAAACGCATTGCTTTGTTAATAAATGTAAACCTTTTGATACGCTTTATCGCTGTAAAACAACCCAATGTTTGAATGGGCGGCATCCTGTAGACGCAACCAAGTCAAGAGTTTACATTTGGTTTGTAAATTTCGCACAGACTTTAAATACTGATCCACACTATACATTTTTGTTTCATTGGGTTCTCTCCACAATACCTTGAATCATCTTCTCCACCACCACCATCAGTTCTTTATCGCAAGAATTGACAGTCTCGTAGGGTTTAACGTAAATACGCAAATCATAACCGTCGTCCATGTTGATGGTGACATTATCGTCCACCCCCATCAAGAGTATGTTTTGACTGTACCTTTTTCGATACATGTCGCGCACGTGCTCCGATGCCTTGAGATAATTGTAAAATTTTTTAGAATATTCGCACTCTGTTCGTCCAAAGAGTGTGTGGGCGCATTCGGCCACGTCCGGCAAATACGCATTCACCATGTCTTTCACGTAGGCGTCTTTGCCATGACTCCACAAGATAATGTCTGCTTGGATCAATTTTAAAAACTGCAATAACGTTTTCAATTTGGGGCGAGGGTGGAATTTTCTGGCACTGTGAAACCCCAGGGTCAAATCCATATCCAGTACGCAAACGTACTTTGGACTCATGTCGCTTTTTTCTCTGTAAACAAAGAACATGAGCTCAAAATGCACGATCCGAGCAGAAGATCGTATTCAAAGTATAATTCGGCACCTCACAAATTCAAATTTCACGGCGGCAGATTGCCCCATTCATCCTAGAAAACCTTGCATGTTGCTGTTGAATAATTTCAACGCGGAGCGATTTCACTGCTTGTACGCGAATCGATCCACCGTTTGGAAATCGTACACGATAGATCAATCTTGCGATATACCCGAACACTTTGACGAAATGATGAAAATGAAAGAATGGTTGGGGAGTCAATACGTGTTGCCGTTTTCAGGTCATCTTCGAGAATCATCCGGTTACACGATCGGCATGTTTCGACAAGCTATTGATTTGTATCCACCCAGTAAATTGCAGCGTGTTTCGTTCAAAGAGTGTGCCTACGCAACCATTGTATTGTTTTGTGCCGCCTGCCATCAATTGGGGGGCGCGGTACCAGATTTAAAACATTTTTTGTTTTTATACACGGAAAAGCATCCTGTTTTGTGTGATATGGGAAGTTATAACGTGGAGAATCGTATTCGGTTAAAAGGAAACGCACCTCACTTTAATGAAAAAAAATGGAGACGATTTATGGAAAAGAAAACCATACGAGATGTCATTCGATATCTCAAACTGGAATTTATGACCATGTTTAATCAAAAGAAAAAGAAGGGTCAACGATGCATTTTGAACGAGACTGAAGAGGTATTTGACACGGAAACGCATATGCTCTTGTGTCAAAGTAATCAAAAGAGCCTAATTCAAGTATTGCGAGACTTTGCACATTTGATGCCAGACGTTTACTTGAGAGAAAATATCATTTTGGAATGGGTCAAAAAACTTGGCTACAACGCAACGTAAAAAAAAGCCCTCAACTCGTAACTTTGGAATTTCTTGGCTCAAGTTCAAACGTCAGAAGCATCGTTAAAAAAAAAAAAAAAAAAAAAAAAAAAAAAAAAAAAAAAAAAAAAAAAAAATTTTTTTTTTTTTTTTTTTTTTTTTTTTTTTTTTTTTTTTTTTGACGTTGTAGTTTAAAGCCAGACGTTTAGTCTTATGATCTCAGACTCGTCAGAATTTCTTGAAGCCCTCCAACTTGCAACTTTAGAATTTCTGGGGCCTCGCAACTTTAGAATTTCTCGGAGCTCACAACTTTAGAATTTTTCGGAGCTTAGAATTTTTCGGAGCTCACAACTTTAGAATTTTTCGGAGCTCACAACTTTAGAATTTCTCGGAGCTCGCAACTCTAGAATTTCTTGGAGCTCGCGACTTTAGATAATACTGGCTCAAGTTCAAACGTTAGTAGCATCGTTAAAAAAAAAAAAAAAAAAAAAAAAAAAAAAAAAAAAAAAAATTTTTTTTTTTTTTTTTTTTTTTTTTTTTTTTTTTTTTTTTTTTTTTTGACGTTGTAGTTTAAAGCCAGACGTTTAGTCTTATGATCTCAGACTCGTCAGAATTTCTTGAAGCCCTCCAACTTGCAACTTTAGAATTTCTGGGGCCTCGCAACTTTAGAATTTCTCGGAGCTCACAACTTTAGAATTTTTCGGAGCTTAGAATTTTTCGGAGCTCACAACTTTAGAATTTTTCGGAGCTCACAACTTTAGAATTTCTCGGAGCTCGCAACTCTAGAATTTCTTGGAGCTCGCGACTTTAGATAATACTGGCTCAAGTTCAAACGTTAGTAGCATCGTTAAAAAAAAAAAAAAAAAAAAAAAAAAAAAAAAAAAAAAAAAAAAAAAAAAAAAAATTTTTTTTTTTTTTTTTTTTTTTTTTTTTTTTTTTTTTTTTTTTTTTTTTTACGTTGTAGTTTAAAGTCAGGTTTTAATCTTTGCTCGTCCAGCTCAAACATTTTCCGGAGCAATGTGTTTGCACAGTTAATAAAGCCAACCATGGCAGAAGATTACAAGACGCTTGTACTGCATTTACTCTCCAAAAGGCAATATCCCATACTGAAGGATATCGTTGTCATGGATATCCATTACAAATTGTTGCCAGAAAATGCAGATTTTGACGTAGTACATGCATATGATAAACGATCGCATGACGCCATGTACACGTTGTCACAACATGCGGATCCATTTCGCTTTTCCTATCTCGTCGGTAACGAAAACATGTTTTATGTGCATGAGACGGATCATTTCGACACCACGTCCTTACCGCTACACTGTCAACGAGTCAAATTGAATCGCTATTATGTGGACGTGATCCAAAATCAGACGAGTGAAACCTTTGAAGAAGAGCTATACCATTTTATAACACTTTTAAATTTTGACATTCCAACCCTCTCTCCTTTGTTGGGTTTGGACACTATCACTTGCACTCGGATGTTACCTAAATTTATCAAGCTTTGGGTTTTCAAATACGATGCGCAAAATTTTCAAAAATGTCCAGTTTCCAAAGGACTCGAAACTTGTTTTGGTCCTCCCGAAACTACAGGTGTGATTCCCGTTCGTGTGCTGAGGGGTAAATTGTCCCCCTGCACCTCCCACGCAAAAATTTTATCGTTAAATAATGATTTTCCAACAAAGCTCAAACATCCGTATTTAATGCATTACAGCCCTCTGCACAAGACACTCTTTCCGTTGGTTTACAATCCGCTCGAAAACCCATTATTGGTATTTTAAACTAAACATGTAACGATCCCTCTCGCTACCATCCGGAGGGAATTTTTTGTATCTTCGTTTTGCATCGTAATGACGACACACCTTGTAAACGCCCGCGCAAACACTTTCTTTCGGCAGATTGACATTGGAGTTGTCACTCTCGTCGTTGGATGCATCGATGGAAAAGACAGACTCGTCATCAGACACCTCGGACATGACTGGAGATCCAACAAAAGCTTTCATTTTCAAATGTTTTCGATTACCCGGTTGGGGTCTGTAATACTTGCGAACATAGTTTGTGGCATCCGGATACGCCTTTTCCCACGCCTCCTCTGGAACCACCGTCGCTTTTTGGTCCACATAGTTTTTGTAGGCCGAAAAACTTCTAAAGAAGGGTTTCAATTTTGAAAGGGGTACCAAGCCATTTTTCCCCAGATGTTCAATGTGTGACAATGAAAAAACTTTTTTCATATCGTCCTTGTAATCTGCAAAATAGTCGAGCATTGACTCGTACGCGTAGAACGCTGGAATTTTGCGAGGAGGAAAGGGTGGAGGTTTTACATATTTACGAGGCTTTGCTTTCTTGGTAATCTTGTTTCCTTTTGCACGTGGCATCCTTTATTTGTAAACAATCTCCCCGTAGTGAAAGAGGTTAAAAAAGGGAGACTTTTGCATTTTGTCGTGATTATCGTAATGCGCGTGATGATAATTTTGAAAAGTTTCCCAGTGCGCTAAAAAGTGACACGTGTAGATAAACAGCATTTGCCACGTGGTGTTGTGTCTAAAGTATTCTGCTGGATTATGGCAAGTCTCATCCAACAAAGTAAAGTTTATGGTGCCTCGTGCCTCGTCGACCATGTTATTGTTTCGACACACATTATCACAATAACTGTTTAGCGTCGCATTAAATTCATAAAGATTGAAAACCACATGAAAACCTTTTCTCTCATCAGGCGTTTTACGTTTATTAGTTTCGGCGTACGACGTGAAAATTTCCTTTGGGCCATTGGGTTCGAAAAGATAATAAAATGTCAAATTATAATTTTCCAAGTCCTTGATGGGACGCCCAAATATGACATTGAGCATGGGAATCCACTCGGCCAACACCATATGAATTTGATGAAATTCTGTAGCAGAGTACTTATCCGCAATGTCCCGACATATGGTCCAAGCATCTTGCCACGTGCCGACGTGATTCGATGAGGTGCGACGACAACTTTGGGAATCGTGGTGATCAATCGATCGTTGCATCTTGATTTTTTTAAAAAAAAGACAACTATGTGGGCCGCCTGGCTCCTTTTTTTAATCATCTGGATGTGTTTCTGGTGGATACCAGAGGATTTTAAAACAAAATCAAAAATTCAAGTACGTGAACCCATTTTGCAGCAAAATTGTACAGACAAACGCATGTTTTGCGTAGACGATTGTAGTTTCCTGTGCGTGGAAAAATCTACCCGATGCGTGGGGGGCGTGTGTGTAACAGATGGTCGAACACCCATTGAATGCAATGAAGAAAAAGGCGGTCGATTGATGTTGACAAATGACGACGTGGCGCGATGGATTTGCCTCTGTACCGATGAAACTTTTTGGTCGGGACCTGCATGTGATACACTCAATCCCGATGTATGCGAACAAGGAGCGTTTTTATACAATGGACGAGAGAGTTTTTTGTGTCTCTGCCCCAATCCATACAAAAGGTTCACCGTCAACGGAAAACCACATTGTTTAGAAAAGTTTATGAGTAATTTCTTTACAGAGCCAGAAGTTACAGAGATGGGACCTCACATGGTATAGTTTGAAATGCCTCGTCGTGGATCTTTAGGTACACTCTAGCGTGGGTACTTGGACTCAACGCGCAACTTTACAATTTCTTGAAGCTCTCAACCTTTGACAATATTGGCCCAAGTTCAAACGTCAGCAACATCGTAAAAAAAAAAAAAAAAAAAAAAAAAAAAAAAAAAAAAAAAAAAAATTTTTTTTTTTTTTTTTTTTTTTTTTTTTTTTTTTTTTTTTTTTTTTTTTACAATGTGAGCCATTTTAAATTTTCGTTGCAAATCCAATTTAAAAGCTTCGTGACAACATCCTTCGAAAAGCATTCACACACAATGAAATGATCTCGCTTACAATCATACAACAAATTTTTAAAATCATCGGGTGGGTTCACAAAGATAACGCTCATGTAATCATCATCGTTAGTCTCCACGCTCAAAAATCCATCACTACCCACACATTGCTTCAGATTCACTTTGAGAATACCGGTCGTCTTGCAATTTAAAATCACGCTCTTTTCATTCATTTCCTTGAAACTGATTAAAGGACCAATGGCATTACATTTTTCACATTGTCCATTGCCGACAAAGATCGTTTTGAAAACATTATCCAAAACTTCACTCATAGCAATTTTAACAACCAACGTTGCAAAACTACCCACAATTTCAGCTAAATCGGCTTCGGCCAGGTCTATAATCCATTCATGTTCCTTTTTTTCACCATGCTTCAACAGGAAGCTTTCAAATGCTTCATGGAGAGGAAGATTGTCGCAAACCATGTGAAATCTTCCATATTCTGTGTTACAATATACGTTTCCATACGTCCCGATCTTGACGTTGTAATTCAAGTAGGGTAGCCCCCAATATGCACCTAGCAATGTAATTTTCATGTTTTAAAAAAGCGCCTTTATTATGTAACGTTTTTTCATGGGACAAGCCAAATGGCGATGTTTGGACAAACGGTTTAAATTGACGGCGCTTATATATTTTTTTCTGCTCAAGTATTTTTTCGACTCTCGTCCATATGGTAATTCCATATTCGAAGACCGTCAGCTTGAAACTGGGTATAGCAGAAAACTGCAAAAATATATAAGCACTTCTCAGAACGAAAAAGTACTTGTGCGGGCAAATGTTTGATTTATCATAGGAAAATTTGGAAATTTGGAAAATGGGGAAAACGCAAAACATTTCCATTTTCGAGTCTGTAAATGTTATGTTTTGCTATTGAAAGATGAAAAAACTGATTAAAAAAACTATACAACTTATTCAAAATTAATGTAAAAATCACATTTAAAAGCTATTAAAATAGGATTTTAAGTTTAAAAGTTTGATTATAAATTTTAACTTTTAAACGATTCATGGTACCAAAAGGATTGGTACCTTGAATCGTTTAAAAGTCTCAGCTAGACGGGGGGTACTTTTAAACTCAAAATTCGAAATCGGCATGTTTTTACAGTCTCAATTACATAATTTTTCTACCATTTTTCAATAATACATACTTAAAACAACAATTTTCAAGAAAATAAAATTGTAAAACATTAAAAAAGAGTTCAAAAAAATTGTCAAATATTAAAAAAAGAATTCTTAAAAAAATAAATAATTCAGTCTTTTGAATAATAGGGTTAATATTCCACAGTATTAAATAATGCTAAAGTTTTAATTATAGCATAAGTTTTTTCAATTACCAATCAATTACATTTTTTCCAAAAAAAAAAAAAAAAAAAAAAAAAAAAAAAAAAAAAAAAAAAAAAAAAAAAAAATTTTTTTTTTTTTTTTTTTTTTTTTTTTTTTTTTTTTTTTTTTTTTTTTTTCAATTACTGTTGTATGGGTCATAAAACAGTGATGTCCACTCTTCAATCTTTTCATAATTTTCTCCGGCACAATCCCACACAATCTCGGAGCGTGAAAAGGATCTAGTCCGTATGAAATTGTCAATTCTTCGCAGCAATATCTTACCAAATGGGTTTAAAGTAATATTGGCCCGTTTTAAAACCAATTTGACCACTGGTTCTTTTTCATCAATATGAATTTGTTCGCGTTCTTTATTTAATAAACGAAAAGTAAGGTTACAATATGAACCAGAAGGAATTATTTGATATACTTTCACCCCCGGAATTAATGAATATAACCAACCTCTGGCATCTCGTGGTATTTTGATCTCGATATCAGTAGACACTATTTCCTTGCTCTTTTCCCCAAGGGTGTAATTACCATTAGGAAAAATCTGTACGACATTTTCAAAAACTTTTGGCTCCGTCCCAAAGAATGGTTCTTTCACTTTGTATAGTATTATGCGTCGATCTTTTTCCATCATAATAAGATTAGGTGGAAATGTTGAAACGTCCAATACCGTTGTATGCAGCAAGGTTATATTTTCCAAGTCGTGGGAGCTCCAAAAAATTCTGATGAGCTGAGTTGCACAAGACCTGGCACTCGGTTTTAACCTACAACGTTAAAAAAAAAAAAAAAAAAAAAAAAAAAAAAAAAAAAAAAAAAAAAAAAAATTTTTTTTTTTTTTTTTTTTTTTTTTTTTTTTTTTTTTTTTTTTTTTTTATACAAGCAAGTATCAAAGCTTACAAATTGTTCTAAATGTATTATAACGATTGTAAACATTTTACGCTTGAAACAGACGGCGTGGAGGTTGTTGAAAATGTATTAACGGTTCAAGAGGTAACGCAACTCCAAGAGAAAATGTGGATTTGCTTACAAAATAAAACAAAATACTTGGATAAACCCATTGTCAAAAACGATATATCGACTTACAAATCTCTATTTGATCTCTATCCAAAACACGGTATGTTGTTTCAGCACTGGGACTTTGGACACAATCCTTTATCCTGGTACGTTCGTCAAAACCAAAATGTCTTTAATCAATTTAGTCGTATTTGGTGTACAAACCAATTACTCACAAGCTTTGATGGAATCAGTATTTCCTTACCTTGTGAATATACGATGCGTGGTTGGACGCAGTACAAGGAATGGTTTCACACTGATCAAAACTTTCAACGAAATAATTTTGAATGTGTTCAAGGACTCGTGAATCTTTTTCCAGTTTACGAAGGTGACGCCACCTTGAGAATTCTCAGAAAAAGTCATTTATTGCACAAGGAATTTCAAAAAACGTTTAAAATTACACATTCATCAGATTTTTGTCGGTTGACACAAGATGAAAAACAATTTTACTTGGATCGTCTAGACAGTCCATCGGATATCTGCGTAAAGGCTCCCGCTGGCTCCCTCGTGTTGTGGGATAGTCGAACCATTCACCAAGGTATGGAACCACAACGTAATCGTAAACTACCAAACATCAGATGCGCTCTGTACATTTGTATGACACCTGCAAGACTGGCAAGTCAAACTCAAATTCAGAAAAGGATCAAATATTTCGAAGAACGACGAACCTGTAATCATTGGCCTCACAAGACTAAGGTTTTTAGCAAGCATCCTAGAACGTATGGTAATCCCCTTCCAAAAGTTGAAAATGATGACGACTTGGAAATTACAAATTTAATGAAACAGCTTGTTGGTTATGTTTAAGAGTATTAAAAAAAAAAAAAAAAACAAAAAAAAAAAAAAAAAAAAAAAAAAAAAAAAAAAATTTTTTTTTTTTTTTTTTTTTTTTTTTTTTTTTTTTTTTTTTTTAAATCTAAAAAATATTGGATAACATGTTGCTCTTAAAAATCCTCTTCCAAAGAAAACTCGTGACTCTTTGAGAGCACTCCACACTTTTGATACTCTCCCACCCGCTTTTCAAAAAAATTGGTCTTTCCCTCCAAACTGATATTTTCCATAAAATCAAATGGATTTTCCTTTTTGTAAAACTTGTCACATCCCAAGTCCACCATCAAACGATCTGCTACAAACTCAATGTATTGATTCATCAATGTGCAATTCATCCCAATGAGGCTGACTGGTAGAGCTTCTGTTAAAAACTTTTGCTCGATGGACACTGCATCTGTTATGATTTGCAAAATTTCCTCTTGTGTGGGTTTCTCTTGCAAATACTTGTTGAACAAGAGGCACGCAAAATCACAGTGCAATCCCTCGTCTCGACTGATGAGCTCGTTGCTAAAGGATAAACCAGGTAAAAGACCACGCTTTTTTATCCAAAAGATGGCTGCAAAGGACCCGGAGAAAAAAATTCCCTCCACGGCCGCAAATGCTACCAGACGATGGGCAAAGGAGGGATGCCGTATCCAGTTTAATGCCCAATCGGCTTTTGCTTTCACGCAGGGCATTTTTTCAATGGCGTGAAATAATGTATTTTTTTCTTTGGGATCCCGAACGAGTGTCTCAATCAATTCGCTGTACATTTCTGAATGAATATTTTCCATGGCAATTTGAAATCCGTAAAAACATCTGGCTTCCGTGATTTGTACTTCTGTCGCAAAGCGCTCCACCAAATTTTCCACGACGATACCATCGCTTGCCGCAAAAAAAGCCAACACATGTGAGAGGAAATGACGCTCATCAGGTTTTAAATTATCCCAATCTGCTAAATCTTTGGATAAATCCACCTCTCCTACTGTCCAAAAAGAGGCTTGAGCTTTTTTGTACATGTCCCAAATGTCTGGGTATTCTATCGGGAATGTCACGAAGCGATCCGGATTGGGTTCCAGTAGCGGTTCTACATACAAGAAAGGTTTGCGTGACTTTGGGACTAGTTTTAAAAGATTAGAAACAAAATCTTTATGTTTTCTAATGACTTCCGTTGCCACTGAAATGTTGAATTCGTTAAAATTTTCAGTATTCCAAAAATCCACGTCTCGATATTGATAGAAATTTGGATCCAAATCCTTCAGCACATCCAACTTTTTGCGCTCAGCCTCTTGAAAAAAATTGTTGTAGGTTTCGAGTGTATCGTATCGCTCCAATTCAAACTTGCGCCCTCTTTTTCTCATTCTTTTGTATCCCGCTTCAACAGCTTTCGGTGATCCAGCAATGGATGAACCATAATCCAAAATGAGTACGTGATCTACACCCAAATGCTTCAAGCGCTTCCTGTAATATCTTTCCAAAGGTCTCCAATCCAATAGACCGTCTGAAAATTGAATACAAGATAGCAAGGGACACCTGGAAGTGATGATGGTCCAGTTGGATGCGCAGGTTTTTTGCAGAGTGGATACCTTTGCCTGCAGTCGAGCAGCAAAATTTTCCAAGACCAAGTAATTGCGTAACGTGTCATTGTTTGAGTCGTGAAAGAAATCTGGGTCAGTCTCTATCATGTCGACACAATCATCTATGTAACCATCAACCGTTGGATAAGAAAAAATTTTCATAACGGTAGTTTTGCCGATACCTACAAAGGAGGCTTGAATCTCTACAAGTATTTTGACCATGTCCGTCAGCAGTAATAATTTGATTCAAGCAAGAAGCCACATTTTAAATAATCAAAAAAAAAAAAAAAAAAAAAAAAAAAAAAAAAAAAAAAAAAAAAATTTTTTTTTTTTTTTTTTTTTTTTTTTTTTTTTTTTTTTTTTTTTTTTTTTTTTTTTTTTCAATTGAAGAAATAACTGTACTAAAATTTTTCTTGTCTTCTTGGAGCATTTGTTTCGTTGATTATTCTTGTTTTCCATTATTACCATATCTAAGGCTATTACCATATCTAAGGCTTATTGCGTGTTCGGATGGAATTTCAAAATAACAGCTATCGTTATTGCGATCTCCACTCATCTGTATAAACTCGAGTTCAGCTAATAAGTCACCTTTGGATATTTGTACCTTCTCCTTATCTGAATAATTAACTAAAACCACTAAAAGCCGACTATGACTGTCTAAAGGCCGAACATACTTGCTTGATTCATTAAAAATGTCAGCTAACACACGTACTGTTTGATCCAACCATAATTCTGGACTTGGACGAGGTATCACAAAACTAAATCTTGGTAAGAATTCCACATTTTCTTTTATGATTACGTATTTTGATTGTAAAGGTTCAAGTACTATATCCTCTGAACAAAACAGCTGATGTTCGATTGCAACACGTGATTCTGTTACTAGATTCATCATGATATTTGAGCTATGATTCTTGATGATATTTGAAAGTGTGAAGCTTCAAGCAACTCGCAGCAACTTAAGTAGTCACAAAAAAAAAAAAAAAAAAAAAAAAAAAAAAAAAAAAAAAAAAAAAAATTTTTTTTTTTTTTTTTTTTTTTTTTTTTTTTTTTTTTCATACATTGTTACTGCTCAATAATTTCATCAATTGCTCTCGTCCAACTTGTTGCCAATTTTCCTCACAAGACGCATAGACTTGACCCAACTCATTTAAAATTTCTGTCGTTACTTTTCTAACGTCGGTAAAATATTCCGCATTTCTATGTAAAAATGTTTCGGCCCACACTTTGACTCGATGTGTTTGCATCGCAATTTCATCGTTGAGCATGAGGCTCTGCAATTCCCGAGTGTACAGTTGCAACAATGCCAAAAAAACGACGCAGCCTGAATCCGTTCCACCCAAACTACTTAGTTCGGGTTTGTTATCCAACCATTTATACATTTCGCGTACAGATCGAGCGTGTGAGCGATAGTCGCGACGCATGCTATTTGGATGTATCATTGCCAACAAGTAAGTTTTCAAATCTTTTGATTCAAGTCCGTCAAACCCGTCTACTGCCAATAAACGATACATGTCACGGTTGCCCACGTCATGACTTGTTGTATTTTGACTTAACCACTGTTTGAACAATACGCACCAATCCGCTTCATCAGAGGGCAAGAGCTTTAAATTTTTTCTCTTTACGCCTTTTGAGAGTATCGACACCAATTCTTCGCGAACCAGTCCATCGTGAAAATCTTCCAAATCATTGTCAAGATGTAACCATTTAGCGACTTGCTTCAACACATCCCATCGATGTTTTCGAATCGTTTGCCGTCCCAGGAAACAGTGACGCGCCACTTCTTGGTGCAACAACCTCTTCAAAACGTTATGAGAGGAGCCAGTCTCGAAAAGTTTCTGGTGAAACTGTTTTAAATGGTTTGTGCTCTGGCCAAATTTTGTTGATAATCCAGGTTGGCGCAACAACCGTTTGTGTGTCATAGGTTTTTTGAAAGAGCTTTTGAACGATTCTGGATGAGACATCTTGGGCAATGCGTCCGAAATGATTCAATTCTCTTTGAACAAAAATATCTGCGTATTCCACTCGAACACAAAGTCTGGTAAATTGTTTAATAAACCACACCAATGGTTTGTTTCGTAAAGACAAATGGCGTTGCAAGTCTTGTTCAACGTTAAAGTTTTTGGTTGTCTTCATCAAAATGACGTATTTGCAAGCATCGGGAGACACGTCAGCTCTTGTATTTACTAGTTTTGCATTATGCCATTGATCAAATGATGTTTCCATGAAAAAAGACAATGATGCAGCGTAGTGGTAGAAGGTTTACTGTAGATCAAATCAATGACATTCGAAAAAGAGTAAAAACCTTGAGACACGTTGATGAAATGGCTCTATTGGTGTATTTGTTGCTCGAAACTAAACTAAAAATGAACGATTTGCTGACGTGGTTCAACACGGATAAAACTAAACGTATGGAATTTTTGAAAATGCATCCAGAGTGTATGGCCGACTATGCTCGTGCACCCAGACTCTTTCCTAAAACACACCAAGGGTACTTGAAGCAATGGAGTAGAAAATGTCTCGAGTGGTACGGTGTTCAAAGGGCAACGTTTGAAATGTTGAAACGTTCAATATCGTTCTATACTGCAAGCTGATGAGTTGTCAGAGCTTTAGAAAATTTTCATGCGTTTAAAGTATCAAGACTCACCGCCTGCCTTTAACAGACAACTAAAAAAAAAAAAAAAAAAAAAAAAAAAAAAAAAAAAAAAAAATTTTTTTTTTTTTTTTTTTTTTTTTTTTTTTTTTTTTTTTTTTTTTTTTTACAAGGTTATTGACGTTTAAGCTAAAGTTGCAAATTCTAAATTTGTGTGAAAAGATGACAACATGGATTTATAAACATTTTTTTATTTTTTTCACAAGCGTAATACAAAATTATTTTCATAATAATAATAATAATATATATTAAATGCGAGCATACTACAAAAATAAACACTCACATTCGATGTGGGATCGGTTCCATTCCCAAATGCAAAAATTTTGAAATGCCTTTCGTCACGGCAATCCACCTGTGACATTCTGCCCTCGAGCAATATACACACCTGCTCGAGTCTATGGTGGCATCTGGTTTCAATACCACCGCTTTTAGTTCCCTGGCTGGATGATAGGGGGGTAGCCTCGCCAATACTTCACCCCATTTTGATTTGGTGATGGCGTCCGTGTGGATCAAAAAACGGACCCGCATGTCGTAGAGTTTCTCCAACAGATGCTGAGGGTGCATGGGTCCATCCATGACGTCATATACGTAACCGTTGGTCAGGGTGTGTCCGTCTTTTCGAATGCACAGCACGGCAAAGGTCTGTGAATGCCGCCCTGTATAATGAGTCTTTCGCCTACGTTCGTAGCCGTCTCGACGATAGTTATGACTCGTCTCCTCGAAGGCTGGCGGGGGAGAGTGAGAACGCACGTCGTTGATGGTGCTGGGCTTGGCAGGTGGGGCAGACGTTTTGACAGTCTTTGAGGCCTTAGAGTCCACTGGTGTCTGGCTCGAGGTGCTGGACTTGGCAGGTGGGGCAGACGTTTTGACAGTCCTCGGGTCCACGGGTGTCTGGCTCGAAGTGCTGGACTTGGCAGGTGGGGCAGACGTTTTGACAGTCCTCGAGGCTTTAGAGTCCACGGGTGTCTGGCTCGAGGTGTTAGAGTCTACGGGTGGAACAGAGATGAGACAGGTGGGAAGCCTGGACCTGGAGATGGGTGATTTCAATCTTTTGGGTGGATTGGAGAGGCGAGGTGGAGAGGTGGAGATTCGCTTCTCTCGGGATCGATAGTCAGAGGCCGAGACCAAGGGTATTCTGGCAGGATGAGCACGAGAGGGGGCCACTTGGACGATGGAGCGTGGAGTGGGTTTCAGTGTGTTGGCAGGTGGTGAGGCCACAGGCATGGGTGGCGACATGGGTTCAAAGAGCTGAGGCTCAGGTGAGGGAGGCAACGGAGAAATCAGCTTCATCTGGCCAATATCCATAGAAGTGGGTGTCGGAGGTGATGGAGGAGGCGCCGACTGGAAATTCAATTCGGTCAAATCGTCTTCGTCAGAGGAGGAAGACGACGAGGAAGACGACGAGTCAAAGTCCGAAGAGTCAGCCATGGTTAGAAGAGCAGAGAGAACTGGCAAAGGCAAAGCACTGGCTCTGAATGATCTGAAGGCTCAGAAGGCTCTACCTTATATACTGCTCAGGCAGGGAAAAAAAAAAAAAAAAAAAAAAAAAAAAAATTTTTTTTTTTTTTTTTTTTTTTTTTTTTTTTTTTTTTTTTTTTAAGCGTTGGACATTTAAGTCGAGCATCGAGTCGATACTCTCAGCGATCTCGACTTAATCGATCTCGACTTAATCGATCTCGACTTAAATATCCAACATTTTTTTTTTTTTTTTTTTTTTTTTTTTTTTTTTTTTTTTTTCCTAATTCAGAAAATATGAAATTTTTTTTTTTTTTTTTTTTTTTTTTTTTTTTTTTTTTTTTTTCCTACGTTGTTGTGTAACACGTAGCTCGTCTAAAGTGTTGAGAGGTTTTTTAATTTTTTCATCATTCAACTTTGCAAGTTGTGAGAGCTTCAAAAAATTCAGATTCTAAAATTTCTGTTACATTACTCCAAACGAAATAAAGCAAAGATGAATCTTCCGAGGTACAGCACGTTGTATAGCAATTTTCATGGTTATACGGAAGCCAAAAATGAAGGAGATTTGATTGTGTTAAATTTTGCAGATGCGAAATTTGATCCTTGGTCCGTGTTGCATTTGTATCGATACGATACCATCTGTAGAAATACAACAAAACCTTTTGCTCAAGCACTCAAAGTGTTTTTCAATACAGAAGATCCCATCACTGTCGTGTGCCAAAATAATACTTGGAGCGCTCTCTTGGGTAATTCCAAGACCATTATGCCTATGCCCGAGGAATCTGCTACATTTCAAATGTATGCCACCCCTTACTTTGTAAGCGATCCCGCTCTTGTCGCCGAATACATGCGAGGAATATCTCATCAAGCGTCAGATATTATATTTTCTTACAAAAACTGCGTTGTCTATTTGGATAAGGAGGATTTACCGTATCCCGGTGGAAACTATTTTGGAAATTGCAGACCGTGTACAAATGCCATGTATCGCATTTGCATTTTGAGTAAGGAACCATCCCAACACGTATTGTCAGTTGCTGAAGAATGGCGCAGCAAACAGAATCTGGGTATTGAAACTCGATTGTATTTGACCAAAGATAAAATTACAGATGCAAAATTGATTCCCTTTCAAGTTGTTGAAAGACCTTATTTACCAGAAGAGAGGGCTGTCGGAACCGGGGCGATACAAAAACGCTTGTCCATAAACAGGCCCCACCTTATCATACAAGACATTTTAAATTCGTATCACCGTAATCATGTCGTCACTCTCCAAGGAAAACCTTCAGATGACGTTTTGCAGCGATTGGGCGTTATTGTGGAATGGCCATTTCGCATTACGTATGAAGGAACGCGAGCCCATTCACAGGAACCCAACGAATTTGTGGCGTTATCTGTAAATGGTCAATTGCCTAAACGTATTTTGTACGTCCGATATCCATATGACGTGTATACAGAATTTCATGAAGTTCCCACCACCGCGTGGACACCCATTTATTATGTCCCGACATTTTTAAAATTACCACCCAATACAGAAAAAGTGAGCGTAGACTCGACGGTGCTGGGATACGCGTACAATGGAGGATTTTTCTGTTTTAGCTTCCCGATTTTGGAGGGACGCCCTGCGTTAGAATCGCAACGAGGCATTCAATACATTTTTCAAACTGCGACACTCACGGATGAATTTCAAGTGATGGAATCGTTTCGATTTGATCACGTACACGCAGTCAACAAAGGTATTCAAAAGGGTGTAGCGTATCCATCGTGGTGCCTCACAAAATCCGACAATGTACTTCCTTCCAAAGTTCAAATGCCAAAGTTGGTGATGGAGTGGTTGAATTTGTTTCGGCACAGCAAAAGCAATTTTGTCGATGTCAAAATGGTTCCAATGGCGTTAACATTAGTTCAGCACAAAGTTTGCTTTCAAACAAAAATTACAACCCCTCATAAAAAGGAGGGTTACGTGTACATGTTGAGTGATGACGACATTGAGCTGCAGATGGGTCAAAACGAGACAAATTACATCAACAGTAATCGTGTATCTAGAGGAGATGAAAAGACTTTGGAGGAACAGAGTACATGTGTGATAAGTTGATTTTCAAGTCGAGCGAGTTTCAAGAAATTCTAAAGTTGAGGTCTTGACGAAATTCTAAAGTTGTGAGTTTAGAGAAATTCTAAAGTTGCGATCTGAGGGCTTGAAGAAATTGTGACGATTCTGAGATTATCAAGACTCAACGCGTGGCTTTAACAAACAACGTTAAAAAAAAAAAAAAAAAAAAAAAAAAAAAAAAAAAAAATTTTTTTTTTTTTTTTTTTTTTTTTTACAATGTTAATTTCTTATTTTTCAACAGACGATGAGGTGCAACAATTAGATGGGTATGATTCCTGGTTCCTTTCAGCAAAAAATCCACAGCCACCCAATTCAAATGAGGGTTGATTAGCAAAACCAAAAAGTATAACAATTCCAATCGAGTCACTTCATAGAGCATTGTATTTTCTCTCGCCCAGGTTTTGGCCAAGTCTTCAATGATTGTGACAATTTCATCCCTTCGTGAACATTGAATGGCCATTTCCCCATTAAATCGAATGTCTAATTTGACAAAAAGAGGTTGATTAATTAAAAAATACAAGTATCCGCAATCATTTTTGTTTTTCAAAAGATGTTCGATATACGTCTTGGCCATTTGCTGTACCGTAGGACATTTGACCAGCTCTAGTGTTATTCTTTTGGTAAATGGTTGCATTGTTTTACATGTTGGGATTTCTTTCTCAATGTCCATCCTGTGTCGTTTGCGCATGAGCTGAATCAATTGATCGTTTGGTAAATCCAATTGTCTCAGCTGTGGAATCATATCGCTCTTGTCTTTTTATAAATTTTCCACGCTATCCACAACACTATAAGCGCTGTCGTGATTCCCGCTGCCCAATAGAGTAACGGTACCAAATAAGCCACCCAATTCCAAGCCCCCAACGTTAAACCTTGAGCATAATGGGCCAACGCTTCTCCAATCGTGGGTCGACGGCATTCCATTTCTTGACCAGGCAAACAATTATAAAATTGACAATCGCATAATTTACAGCACGACTTTTCCTTGTCTTCGTCGAAATTTAAACAAGGATCACCTTGCACGGTTTGCGAGCAGAATGAAAGCTCATCCACTGGATCCGGTTGACAACAACTGAGGTCTTTCACTTTACACACAGAGTTTTCGGATTTTAAAAAACAACCCGAATTGGATTGAATGTAATCGTTGATGGCCGACACGCCAACACCCACCACAGTGGCAGCAGTGACCGCCACCAAACCTTTTTTGGTAAACACTTTGGAAATGACGCGACGCAGTGAATCATTCTTACTCACAAAAGATCGTAAGTGCTTTACATTTTTTACCGTCCCCCTAAACCCTTTGAAGCTTTTTCCTATTTTGGGGCGCTTAAACACCCATTTTTTCCAAGCGGCCATTGCTTGATTTTCAAAGTAAACAAAGTAAGGAAATGGAATCAACTGCTTGCCTTTTGAGTGGAGGAAATACCTTTTGCACTGGACGTAAGAACAGTCACTTGAACAACCTCTTGTGTGCCAAACATTTGAAAGAATATTACGGACTCGAAATATATGCGCATTGCATAGAAAAGCCTACTTCTTATAATTTTACGGGTTGGGTTTTGAAGCCATGCGATGGAATCATTTTTAAACGAAACGAAGTCATTATCCCCGTGCAAAGTTTCATCGATAAAACGTATCGAAATAAAAATGATGCAAATACGCCAGCGCTGACTAATAAGGAAAAAACGTATTCCATGAATCACGTATTGGACAAATTTATGCGAAGAGCAACTGACAAGACTCAAGTCGTTAAAGGTGATCGGAAAACATTCGAAATGCTTCGAAATTTATCCGAAGTATCTAAAAACGTAAACCTTAACCCTAACACAGCTTGTGAACTGGATCCAGTCAACATTGGTTATATCCGATCGAAAATGACAGTATCGGAAACGTTTATTGAAAATCATGCCAACAAGGAGCATATGAATGGAATTGTATTAACCACGGATAAACGAATGAGTCTCATGGAAGCACAAGATTTGTCTCTATGCCTTAAATACTTTCTCAGTAGATTTGAAACCTCCCAACACATTGTACAGGATTTAAATTCAAAAACGTTGGAGGTGGACAATACAAGCTACAGTTGTGCGTATATTGAAGGTATTGGTGTTGTGGCCAGCAATGATGTTGAGTGTAGTGCCCCGCTCGTCATTTTCGGATCTTCCAGAGGAGTTCACGAAGTAGGGGCAGCATCCGACTTGGGATTCTATGCGGAAAATGTTATCGTGTATCCCAAAGAAGTTGTAAACCAAAAAGTCTCGAAAAATATGATTAATCAACAAAATGCATTGCGTAGAACAATAATTGCTGGACGTGCCTATTAAATACATACTTGAGAAAAAAAAAAAAAAAAAAAAAAAAAAAAAAAAAAAAATTTTTTTTTTTTTTTTTTTTTTTTTTTTTTTTTTTTTTTTTTTTTTTTTTAATATGTACGTTTAGCAATAGGCAGTTTTTTTAGTTGAAATCAATAACTTCTTCTTCCACGACAACGCACTCAGGTTTCTCCATTTTCATCATTTTGCACGAGTACACATCAATTATCCCGTCGTCATCATCGTTGTCCAAAGCTCTTTTCTGAGAAGCATCTTGTGGTACGTCAGGCTTAGGTTCCCAAAAAACGTCTCCCAAAAATACTTTCGATTCTTTTAAATTAGATTCTGGAAAGGCAATCATTTTCAACACGTTGCCACCTAGACGAACACATTCATCCTGGCTTTCCTTTAACGTATAAAAATATCGGATATTAAATTCCAATTTGAGAATAGCGATAAATGTTCCCTCAAACATTTGCGATATTTGAGTATCAAATCGATTCAGAACCCTACGCCCATCATAGATGGCTGTTTTCACGATACAACTATGAAAGTTGTTTAATTTTAAATGTGCGCCTTTACTAATCATTTCTTCTCTGGCATCATTGCAGTACTTGCAAAACATGCTGCATGCACCAAAATTTAATTTGCTCGTGTCTGAAAACTTTACATTTTCCACATCGCTGTTCATCGCTGCACTCAATACGTTCAAAATGGGACACTCTTTTAAATTAATGGCGAAATACTTGCTGTCACTGCGTTTTGAATCCTTGTCATACGAACGATAGACTGAGCATTGTCCAACTAGAATCACTTTAACGGATTCGTTGTTCAAGTTTTGAACGCGAAATTGTTGGTTGTATGAAACTTTTGCAGGACCATAAAGAGATCTGGCATCGGTTTGTAATCTCTGGTAAAATGAGTCGTTTTCCAATACTTGCTTCCAGTCTTGTGTTGTGAGATTTAAGGCATCGCCTTCGGCAGCCAACTCCTTAATCTGTTCGGACAGGGTTTCATTTTTCAAAACTCGAGCGATGAGAGAACTGTAATCTTCCATGTCTTGATTTGGTTGGTTTTAGTTGTGAGTGAAAATTGTTTCGAGGCAACCGAGCTTTTAAACACAACATCGTAAAAAAAAAAAAAAAAAAAAAAAAAAAAAAAAAAAATTTTTTTTTTTTTTTTTTTTTTTTTTTTTTTTTTTTTTTTTTTTTACACTGTTGTAAACGTTTGAGCTTGAGTCAATATTGCATGAGGTTGAGAGTTAATACTCTCAACATACAGTCAATAAATTTTTTTAAAGTTGGGGCCTTCAACAAATTCTAAAGTGAGGGCTTCAAGAAATTCTACAGCTGCAAGTTGGAGGGCTCCAAGAAATTCTAAAAGCTGGAGGGCCTTGCGAGCTGGAGGGCTTCAAGAAATTCTGACGAGTCTGAGATCAACAATACTTGACGTTTGACTTTTACATACAACGAAAAAAAAAAAAAAAAAAAAAAAAAAAAAAAAAAAAAAAAAAAAATTTTTTTTTTTTTTTTTTTTTTTTTTTTTTTTTTTTCTCGAGCCAATATTGTCTAAGGTTGAGACCTTCGACAAATTCTAAGATTGACAGCTTCCAGAAATTCTAAAGTTGAGACCTTTGACAAATTCTAAAGTAGGTCAGGTAGCGGGTCTCGATAATCTCAACTCGTAAGAATTTATTTTTCATTTAAACAAACTCAATTTTTTTCTTCCAGGTCTTGATTTTTCCACGGGAGGAATTATCTTTTCAATCGTTGATCCTCCCCATTTTCTTTTATTCAATATACTATGTATTTGATCTTGTGTGTTTCCCGTCATACGATCAGTCCTCTCACGCAAGACACGACCATCCGATATAGAAACCTCGTAAATGTGGCCGTTTATCAATGCATCTTCTTCCAATGATTTGAACCGATGCTGAGGAATGTAAAAGTATCCATCGTTGTACATGACATCCAAAGAATGGTTTTCTTTTACTTTAAAAACATTATCGCTTTCCGTATCATGGATAATATAGCCGTCTGTATTGAAATCTGGTTCGGGTAACTCAAATGCTGAAAAATAATATTTTTGCGCGCGATACCCTTTAGGCAAAGAGATACTTGGCAAATACTCCAAAAAAATGTTTCTCTTGCACCAAGGTGCTACCAAATGTCCACGGACTTGATACACATCCAGCAAAATAATTGTGTGACCCAAGTTTTCTGCAGAAAATACAATTCCGTCATCAATTGTGATGCCCTTGCGGAGTTTTTGCAATCCACCTTCCCATTTTTCTACAATGCGATCCGAATAGCTATATACCATTCCAAACGTACCATCCCATTTATGAGCCACCAAATGGGTATCAGAGTAGATGAGATCAGGAATGCACGTCACTGGTTTTCGGGACATGTGTTCATCTAATGTGTAGGTCGGGTGTGGAAAACCGCGTAAATAATTATAGATTTTTTGATATTTTGTTAAACATGATAACAACTGCTCTCCGGGAATGGATTCAAGGGATTTTTTAAACACACCATACTCCCATTCAAATACTAACCGAAACATTCCATCGATTGCTTGAAACGTGTAAATTTGGGCACAATCATCCAATTTTAAAACACGTCGCGTTTCGATCCGAAACGGACATTGAAAATTGCCCACTGCATCCAGAAATGTCTTGTGATTCTCCATATTCCATTCTTCATATGGGATTTCTTTAGAATGTATCCATCTGAACCATAAACGATCGTGATAAACCATTTTTGTATTTAAAATTGTTTTGATTTCAAGAGCTCTGTCACGAAACCGAAAATGGGGTTTTATATAATAGACTGGGCGAGTCACGACAGAGCCAAGCCATTCAGACGCAATGTGATTTAAAATATAGTCGAGACTAGAACTGTTTTGAACGACCAATCGAAATTCGTATTCATGCATTGTATAATGCGTGGAATTGTTCTGAAAGATACAGCAGCCAATTCAATCGGTGCTGAATAACAAAATATATGCTTCCCAAGTACAAAATCAGAATGAATACTCCCCAATAAATATTTTTCCAAACGATATGAAGGATTGCTGGTATGGATACTGCTGGAACCGCAACGAGAACCAATACAATCTGGGCCAGTTGTTTTTCACTAGAACCAAATGATTCCTTTACACGATCTGCATCATCCGCGGCCAATATGTTTTCAATTCTCTGTGTTAGAGTAGTACTGGACATTTCTTGTTTCGTCTTTACCTTTTAACAAGGTTTAAAAAAAAAAAAAAAAAAAAAAAAAAAAAAAAAAAAAAAAAAAAAAAAAAATTTTTTTTTTTTTTTTTTTTTTTTTTTTTTTTTTTTTTTTTATCTGATTGTTGTCTGTTGCCTCACATTTCCAAATGGCGGTGGTTGCGTGCTGCGATTCATAAACATACGTATGCTCAGACCAAGACCTACAATCAATAATCCCATTATAATGAGTAGGGTCACCACCAACCAATTGTTTGTTGAAACTGGTGTTGTTGGTTTCACAGGAGGACCTCTTATGACGGGAGGGTTGTTTTGAGCTGGAGGGTTGTTTTGAGCTGGAGGGTTGTTTTGAGCTGGAGGGTTGTTTTGAACTGGAGGGTTGTTTTGAACTGGAGGGTTGTTTTGAGCTGGAAGTTGTGCATTTTTAATAAAAGGTATTGTATTATATTTTTTCTTGGGTACCCTTGGACTACTAGTATGTTGGACCTTTGTTAAATAATCGACATATCCTTTGTGTTTGCGATATAATCTCCCAATGATATTAACTTCATTCACTTGGGGATTGATACCTGTATTTATATAGGGTTTGTTGTCGAAAGATGGGACGATCACGTACCCATCGTTCGTTTCGGGATATCCCAATGGAAAAAGTGTTTGGATAGTAGGACCCGGTGTCGAGAAATCCTTAATATATTCGTTATTGTATTCATCTACAGGATATCCGATAGCGTCTCCAAATACTCGAGCATACGTTTGGTTTAAAATGACTTCCTTTCTGTCCAAAGACAACTCATCTGTTTTGATCCGGGGGTAAATTTCCTTGCCGTCGGACCGTTTCGCGTATCGGTCAATGTCTTTACCATTCATACGTGTGACATCACTATCTGTATTTGGATCTGTAATGTAAAACTCGTTCCCGTCTTTGTCTTTTGGAAATATAACTTTTCCATGTTTGGTAAGGGCATAAATGTAGTTGCCATTTTTCAATCTTGCAAACGACATAATGGTTGGGTAAAACTCATCTCCGTTCGCCTTTCGGGCGTACACCTCGTCACCTCTTTTGTTTGTTGCTATGTTGTCCATGTAATATTCATCGCCGTTGCTGTTTTTTGGATAAACGGGTTTACCGTTGTGACACAAAGGGTAAATTATAAGACGATTTATATCCATAATCCATTCATTGTCGACCACAAATTGACACCCTTTTCTATATTTTGGATAAAATGGAGCTCCTGTGCTCATTGTGGCGTATTCGGGACGTTTATTATCCCTAAAGACATACTGATCACCATTACGAAGTTTTGGATAAAATTCATTTCCCAAGCGATCGCGAGCATATTTAAACGATCCGGTACTCGTTTTGAGGAGTATTTCAGGCGTCGGGTAATATTCGTCATTGGAGGCAGTTTTCGCGTAATACGCTTCACCTCCGCGCTTGGCAAACACAGAATTCTCACTTGTCTCATCAATATCATCACTAGTGGGATAAAGCTCACGTCCATCCAGGCTTTTTGTATAGCTTTCGTTGCCAAATGCATCCACGATAAAATATCTAATGTCGTTTTCGTGATCTTCGGACATGTCGGAATCCCCCATTTGAACGTCAGGCTGCGTGTACATTGTACTTGATTTATCAGATTAATGCAGAGTCGCGCCTGTAGGTTTCAAACCTTTATAATACCTTGGATACATGGCTACACCTTTTTCATCGACTGCATAATAACCGTTCAAATTGTCTTTAGCGGGTACTTCTTTCCAAACACGAAAAATGTAATACTCGCTTCCGTTGGCTTTTTTAGGATAAATCTCCTTTCCAGACAAATTGCGCGCATAGTAGTACTCATCGATATTTTTAGGCGCTACTTCGAGATTATGAGAATCTTTGGCATAGATTGGATTTCCCAAGGCATCACGCGCATAGTGTTCCACACCACCGATTTCAAGGTAAGTTTCATCGCCATTTTCATCTTTAGGATACAAGGGTTGTTTGGATGTCAAGTCGAATGGATACACGATTAAATCGTCTTTGGTAAACAAATATTGCGGAATTCCATCTGCGTTTTTTGGAATGTATTCAACTGTACGCAATATTCCATCGACTATAGATTGATAGGAGGGATAACAGTTAAATTTTTCATTTAAAATTAAAAATGGGAGATGAAAGGGATTAGGGAAATAAATGCCTTCTGTATCGATAGTCGCGTAACGCACAACCATCGGTATGATGGTTGATTCAAAATGTTCATCTGGTTCATGCGCCGTGTCCATCGGGGGCAGTGCAGGTGTATCTTTTGATGGATTCAAAGAATTTTCAATTTTGTTTGTGGGGACAGGTGTTTCTTCGAAAGGAGTTGCAGTGTCATCGGCTGGTGGTTCGAATGAAGAATTTGCAGTATCACTGGCTGGTGGTTCGACGGAAGGATTTGCAGTGTCATCGGCTGGTGGTTCTTTAGAAGAATTTGCAGTATCACTGGCTGGTGGTTCGACGGAAGGATTTGCAGTGTCATCGACTGGTGGTTCTTTAGAAGAATTTGCAGTATCACTGGCTGGTGGTTCGACGGAAGGATTTGCAGTGTCATCGACTGGTGGATTTTCGGAAGGATTTGCAGTATCACTGGCTGGTGGTTCGACGGAAGGATTTGCAGTGTCATCGACTGGTGGTTCTTTAGAAGAATTTGCAGTATCACTGGCTGGTGGTTCGACGGAAGGATTTGCAGTGTCATCGACTGGTGGTTCTTTAGAAGAATTTGCAGTATCATCGGCAGGTGGTTCTTTAGAAGAATTTGTAGTATCACTAGCTGGTGGTTCAACGGAAGGATTTGCTGGTGGATTTTCGGAAGGATTTGCAGTGTTATCGGCAGGTGGTTCTTTAGAAGAATTTGCAGTATCACTGGCTGGTAAATCTTCAAAAGAATTTGCTGGTGGATTTTCGGAAGAATTTGTGGAGTCATTTGCCGGTAGTTCTTTGGAAGAGTTTTCAGTTTCATCCATTGGTTCTTCCTCAGAAGTATTTGGCGCGTCATTTGCTAATGGTTCTCCCGAAGAATTTGCAGTTTCATTTATTGGTGGTTCTTCAGAAGGGTTTCCAGCGTCATTAGCTGGTGGTTCTTCGGAAGGGTTTCCAGCGTCATTAGCTGGTGGTTCTTCAGAAGGGTTTTCAGTGTCGTCCATTGGATCTTCTCCATTTGAACGACGCTTTTTTGGAGCAGGAATCGCAAAAGTGGAATAATCATCGCTTTTTACTTCGAGTTCATCAGGTTCTATCATGAGTGGTCTACGGCGATGTTTCGCATTGTCAAAAGCTATATCGGGATTCATCACCGGAATGATTGAATTTGGAACGTCATGCCATACTTTACCTCCGACCATACCTAATTCGGAATCATTGGGGACAGCCTCAAGTCTCTCCAATCTAGCCTTTCGACGTCGCTTTAGAATGGGTTGACTTTGATCACGTCCAATATTCATACCTTTATTTATGTTTAAGAAAGATGATTGTGATACTGTTATGTGTGATTATGGTTTTTGTTGGCTGGAATCATCGGTTTTATAGAGCCTATATAAACCTTTCATGGTATACATTATACAAAAACGTTATGCCTAAAGAGTGGCGATTGTATATGATTCAAGAAAAACCTCTGGGATGGATCGTTTAATCATCGGCACGTTGATGGCTACAGCTGCTTATACGACAGGCGTTATTACGTTATGCATGCTAATAACAAGAAAGTGGTATTTATTGCTATTTTTTATCATAAATATATTAATATTTATTTTTTTCTTCTTCAGCTACATCAAAAAGTGGTTGTTTTTGGAATGGTTTAGTGATGTATTTGATCTGTGTTATTGGTTTTGCAAAGCGAGACAATGGTGGCAGACTCCTTAACTCTCATGAGCTTAAGAAATTTTTTTTCGTAGACTGAATTAAGAAAATTTTGATGAGCTGAGATGATCTAAGACTCGACGCTAGTAAGTAGTGAGGGCTCCATAAATTTCGATGAGCTGAGATTATCGAGACTCAACGGCTGACTGAAATTATTCATGATACAACATTTGTAAGTTGTAAGGGCTTTGGAAAGTTTTGCTGAGCCTAGATATTGAAGACTCCACTGTCGCAAGTTGTGAAGGTTCCAAACAAGGCTATGGACGTTTGAGCTTGAGCCAATATTGTATAAGATTGAGAGCTTCAAGAAATTCTAAAGTTGCGAGTTGGAGGGCTTCAAGAAATTCTGACGAGACTGAGATCATCAAGACTCAACGTCTGACTTTAACCTACGACGTTAAAAAAAAAAAAAAAAAAAAAAAAAAAAAAAAAAAAAAAAAAAAAAAATTTTTTTTTTTTTTTTTTTTTTTTTTTTTTTAACGAAGCTATTGACGTTTGAACTTGGACCAGTATTATCTAAAGTTGTGAGCTCCGAGAAATTCTAAAGTTGCGAGGCCCCAGAAAATCTAAAGTTGTGAGCTCCGAGAAATTCTAAAGTTGCGAGGCCCCAGAAATTCTAAAGTTGCGAGGCCCCAGAAATTCTAAAGTTGCGAGGCCCCAGAAATTCTAAAGTTGCGAGGCCCCAGAAATTCTAAAGTTGCGAGTTGGAGGGCTTCAAGAAATTCTGATAAGACTGAGATCATCAAGACTCAACGTCTGACTTTAACCTGCAACGTCAAAAAAAAAAAAAAAAAAAAAAAAAAAAAAAAAAAAAAAAAAATTTTTTTTTTTTTTTTTTTTTTTTTTTTTTTTTTTTTTTTTTTTTTTTAACGAAGTTATTGACGTTTGAACTTGGACCAGTATTATCTAAAGTTGTGAGCTCCGAGAAATTCTAAAGTTGCGAGGCCCCAGAAAATCTAAAGTTGTGAGCTCCGAGAAATTCTAAAGTTGCGAGGCCCCAGAAATTCTAAAGTTGCGAGGCCCCAGAAATTCTAAAGTTGCGAGGCCCCAGAAATTCTAAAGTTGCGAGCTGGAGGGCTTCAAGAAATTCTGATAAGACTGAGATCATCAAGACTCAACGTCTGACTTTAACCTGCAATGTCAAAAAAAAAAAAAAAAAAAATTTTTTTTTTTTTTTTTTTTTTTTTTTTTTTTTTTTTAACGAAGCTATTGACGTTTGAACTTGGACCAGTATTATCTAAAGTTGTGAGCTCCAAGAAATTCTAAAGTTGTGAGCTCCAAGAAATTCTAAAGTTGTGAGCTCCGAGAAATTCTAAAGTTGTGAGCTCCGAGAAATTCTATAGTTGTGAGCTCCGAGAAATTCTAAAGTTGCGAGGCCCCAGAAATTCTAAAGTTGCGAGGCCCCAGAAATTCTAAAGTTGCGAGTTGGAGGGCTTCAAGAAATTCTGATAAGACTGAGATCATCAAGACTCAACGTCTGACTTTAACACGCAACGTCAAAAAAAAAAAAAAAAAAAAAAAAAAAAAAAAAAAAAAAAAAATTTTTTTTTTTTTTTTTTTTTTTTTTTTTTTTTTTTTTTTACTTTGTCGTTTGAACTTCCATCAATTCATTACTGGCTGTTTCGACAAATCCATGTTCCATTGCTACACGGTCAATATACTCAACCGTTTTCTTGAAATTTTGTTCGAGTAAAGTTTCAAGATTTGGATAAACGTCATCGCCACGCTTAATCAATTGCATTATGTCAGTTTCATCATCAATTATAGTCTTTAAATCATATCGGACGTAGTAAAGCAAAAGTTGAAAAATTGCACTTGCTCTTGATTTAACATCTATTTCGCTTAAACGTTTCAATTTTTCTCGTATTTCGAGCAATAAATCCTGTGGAATTGAGGGAATGCGTTTCCATTTAAAGTGTGAATACAATGAAAACACGTTTTGATAAAATATTATAAACAATTGGGTCAATTGAGCCACGGTAATTTTGCTATTTTCAACAGCATCATATTTCTTTTGCAATCGTTCAAATTCCATTCTCCAATTTTCATTTTTTATTTCCTCATCTGCTTCCATGCGCTTGCGTTTTCCTTTTACCTCTGGCTTTAAATTTGAAAAGTTTTCATTTAAGTGAGTAATTTCTTTTCGTAAGTTTTTAACTTCCAACGTCAAGTTTGAATGTTCGCGTCGCAAATTAACATTATCCTTCTCTACTATTTTAATGTGTTCTTGTAGTTTGCTGGCACCAGGATACTGTACACTCGTATAAATTTTTAATTGTTCGTGGTTAAGTTCCTTTTCACTTTGTAGAGCTCTTATTTCCATGTTCTTTTTGTCGATGTTTTCGTTTAGCATATCGATATCCCGACGCAATTTTGAAACAGATTCGGAAACTGATCTCTCGTTTATTTTTTGCGTCAGTGTTTTTTCCGCGTCACGTAATTTTTGCAATTCCTCAAACATTGCTTTTTGCGCACTAGTGTTTTTCTCATTCGTTTCTTGGAGAGTAACGTTTTCTTGAGTCAATTTTTCGAGAGCGGTTTTACAATTGTCAAATTCAATGTCTTTTCCCTTTAAATACTTTTTGTCGTTTTCCCTTTCTTGGGTCAAATTTTTTATATCCTCATTCATTGTTTTGAGATTGTCATTATATTTTTTAATTTCATCGTTTTTCTTTTTTATTTGCCCCTTTAGCTTTTCGTTTTCTTGGGCCCAGTTTTGTGTTTTGTCATTTTTTGTTTTGAGATCGAAATTACATTTCTCAATTTCCTTGGTTTTCGCTTCTATTTGCTCTTGCAACTCTTTCAGTTTTTGGAGATGAGTATCGGTCAAATTCTGCAGTTGATCGCTTCCTTCTTTCTCGAGTTTTTCCTTTTCTCGTTTTAAAGTCTCATCGAATTGTGATTGCAATGATGCTACTGCTTGTGTCAACCCTTCCTTTTCTACAGTCAAAATATTTACAGTTTCGGTCAAACCCTGTATTTTCCGACCTTGTGCTTCAATGGTTGCCCAATGTTCAATAATTGTTTCTTGTTTCATTTCATTTTCCTCTTTTAATGCAGAGAGAGATTCAACTATGGAATCTTCACACACTTGCATTTTTTCCGTTTCCAATTCTTGCGATAGTTTGATGTTGTCTGCTTTCAAATTGCTTACAGTGGTATTCAATTGACTGATATTGTTTTTCAGCGACGCAATGTTATTATTAAGTTGTTCAATTTCATTACTACAATCGTCATATTGTGTTTTCAATTCCTTTTCCTTAACGTTTTTAGCGTTTTCGAGTTCAGTAATTTTATCCTTGTACGACTTTACTTTTTCTTCTATAGACTGTTTCAATGTATAGAGTTTAGACACCCATTCAGATATATTACTAGAAAATTGCGTGTCATAGACATTTTCCAAAGCATCTTTCAATACTTTTACATTAGACCTGTACAGAGTAAATTGTTTATTCTGAGTGTTAAATTGTTTTTTCTCTTCCAACATTTTGGTTTGGATTTTGGCCCCCCATTCACTCATAGGGTTAGAAAAATCCTCGCTATGGACATGTTCCAAGACACCTCTCAATGTTTCTAAATGGGTTGTATAGTACTTTAATTCATTTTCAATTGATTCGTGTTGATTTTTTATTTCAAACATTTTGTTTTGGATATGATCACCCCATTGATTCAAGGTGTCAGGAAATGTGTCACCATAGACATTTTTCAAAACACCTTTCAATATTGCTAAATTGTCAATATAGAGATTTAATTCGTTATTCACTGATTGGCATCGATTGTTTAAATTTGTAACTTTTTCTCTGATTGGCGACTCCCATTGGTTCAGATCCTCAGGGAGTGTCTCGTGTAAAACGTCTTCCAAAACATTTTTCAACGTTTGTATGTCTTCATTCTGTTCTGGTACACTTTCGATGGCCAATTGGGCGGTACTCGGTAAGGCCTGTTGCACCGACGATTCATTTTCAATAAACATGGAATCAGAATTGGACTGAGCTTCTGGTGGTTCCTCAATCTGGGGTCTTTCAATCCACTGCAGTTGCAGGGTCTCCAAACGTGCCTGTAGATCCATGAAACGTGATTGAATATAATTTTGTAAATGGTCAGTTTGGTTCAGTGTGCCCATGCGTTCATGGATAGACGAAAGCGTCGCTTGTACGTCTTGCCGCAACGCATTATTGGTCGTTACTAAATTCATATTTTCATCCTCCAAAGGTTTAAAAAGTAACATTAAATCTAGTCTAGGTTCAGTCTCCTCACTCGTTATCATGGGTATTTCGACTAGAAGCCGTTGCGCCATACTGTTTCTAACCCGGTGATATTGACCCATCATATCCGTTTGGAATTTTTTGTATCGTTCAATCAGCTCAATCAGTTGCTCTTGCCAATTCTCTCCGTATCCAATCTCTGCAAAATGCATTTTTAAATACTGAGTAATTTTGGAATCCTTATCGATGCGAGCCAGTTGAGTATTGCTTTCTGTGAGATGCTGTTGCAACTCGTCGATGCGATTGGACAAATGGACGACCGGTAAATTATTACCCAATCCCGTAGATACTTTTTGCAACAATTCTCTCGCCAGTCCCATAATATTTTGCTGGCTGCGACTAATTTCAGTTTCCAATTCAGTGTAGGCTACACCTGCTGTGACATAAGTTTTCAATTTTGTTTTGAGCGATTCGAAATGAGCCTCTACTTTAAACATGCCCAACATTTCAGTCATTTCTTCGTGTGTAATGATACGATTCATCAGTCCTTCGAGTTTTTGATACAGCGCGTCGCCAATGAGTTGCACGTTGAAAGTGGGCAACCTTGACATTAAATTGTCAAATTTTTCATCTTTATCCTTTTCAAGTTTCGACAGCAAGAGATTCATTTTTTCCTCGTGTTCTTTGGATGTCGAAAACTCTTTCGACCATTCATCTTTAAAATTGACCAACATCTCCTTGAGAGCAGTCTTCCATTCGCTCCTGTGGATATCCGTCAAACGCTCAGGCTCCATATTTTCTCGTAATTTTTTATTCTCCTCTCCAACACCGGCAATTTGATTCCGTAGACGCGAATTTTCCATTTCATGGTCTTTCAGTTTGGCTGTCATAGACTCGACCTCTTCTTTCATTTGATTCTCTAGCTCTGCATTTCTCTTTTCATAGCATTTCAGTTGGGCTTTCATAGACTTGACCTCGTCTTGTAATGACTCGAGTTGATTTTCAATATTCAGCTTCTCCCCTTCCAATGCGTCGACTCTGTCTTTGAAATGATTCTTGGACGCTTTCAAATTTTTTATAGTTTCGTCCCAGTTTGACGTTTCGACAGACACCTGGCATACGCGTGGCTCCTCGGATGTGTCCACGTGACACATCTGAAGCAAAAAATCCAAAAAACTCTTGCTGTGTCGATACAGTTCGGGATGGCGTTCCACCAAAGGTTGACTCATGACGAATGCCTCGGAAATGTCACGGGACACATTCCTTTTCAACGTTTGCACGTGCTGCAAATGCACCAAGTCGTTCGGATTCCTTTGGGATTGTAAAATCGCCGCCACTAATGATTTAAAGACCATCTTGTTTCAACGGATCCATTTAAAAGTTGATACACTTGCAACAAATCGTTTTTAATGTGTCTATGTGGTTCTGTTTTTTGAATCGACAACCAATCCAATAAGGCCATCAAGATCCTTTTGTAACGTTCCAAATTGCTCTCGTAAAACTGACATCCAAACGTCCGCCAAGTAAGGATATCTTTAAAGAGTGGAAACCAGTTGCGGCACAGGGTTAATTTGGAAGTGGGTACAAAACAGCAAGCCTTATTATTCGCGTCCAAGTACCATTCTTTGGTGTAGCTAATAATCATCAAAGATACGTATTCTACTTTACCGTTTATCAATCGAAAGGCAATCCCCACGGGGTGCTCATTGCCGAAAGTGATTTGACACGTGTAAAAGTCTGGTGGCGGGAGATGCGGAAGAGGTACAAAGTGTTCCGTGCGTTCTGCAATTTGAAACAATCTTTTTCCAAAGAGTGCGCAGGGATCGCGACCATGATGTCTTACCGTGTCCCTTTGAACCATCGCGAAAGCCAGGGCATACCACGTACTTATAACGTTGATATCTCTTGTATTGCGTTTAAAATGCCTCATCAGTGCCGCTGTATTTATGTCAAACATACATTTGGATGTGTGTAAAACGCAACACTCTAAGAATGTCTTTAATGCTTCAAAGGCCTTTGTCTTTCTCGCACGCTTCCAAATTTTTTTAAATGGATTCCTTGTGGTCACAATGTACAGGGTTTCTCTGTCAAACACTGAAAATATTACGGATGATCGTGGGAAAAACGACAAGAGAATGCTGTGCTCTGTAGGTGTAGCGTTTGAGTTTGCAGGCATGACAAACATCAGAGGGGTTCCAACATATCGTACTTGGAGTGGACGATTGCTTGCCTCGACCAACATGCAAGTACTACGAGGAATGTCTATAGGATTGCAGTCCCCTCCAAAGTGTTTCAAGACAATAACTGGATTCGTGAAGCGCACGGCGAGAAAAGTAAAACTTTTGTGTTGATTGCCACTCACGCACAAAACGTCAGACAGCACTTCATGACTGATATCATATTGAGCCAATTCTGGGCCAGCAGGCAACACTATAATGGCATTTGGAGGATTGGGGGCCTCTGATGATTCAGTGGATGCGTTTTGTCTCTCGTTGGAAGAGGCGACGGGTGGTTGGGTGTCCATCGAATCGAGTGGCAATTCTCGAGACACTGGTTCGGATTGTAAATTTTCCACATCTGGAGAGATGATGAGTGGTAACTCGTCGTGGGCTGGATCAGACTCTAACGCTTCAGCGTTTAAAACAGATAAATTCTCGTGCGTTGGATCAGGTGATTCGACAGACTCTGCTTCCATGGATAACTCGTCATGCGATGGATCAGACTGTACCGCTTCAGCGTTTGAAACAGGTAAATCTTCATGCGTTGGATCAGGTGGCTCCGCTTCCATATCTAGAGGAGGTAAATCCTCATACAAGGCATCAGGTGATTCGGCTCGCCCAGCTTCCATATTTAGAGGTGGTAAATCTTCATACACTGCATCATATGATTCGACTCGTTCCGCTTCCACCAAAAAATCTTCATTCTCAAAAATAATCTCTTCATCAATGAACACAACGCCTTGCCCACGGGGAAAAGACATTGCTTTTTTTAAATATATATGCTTCAAAGCAGAATTTCTACGTTGAATGCTCATCGAGGTTTAGGATTTGAAAGGATCCACTCGCCATGTGCTCTGAAAGTTATAAAGACAATTTGAAAAAAAAAAAAAAAAAAAAAAAAAAAAAAAAAAAAAAAAAATTTTTTTTTTTTTTTTTTTTTTTTTTTTTTTTTTTCGTTGTTAGCTTTCGATGAAAGCTTCCATGCTGACATACAACGGATTCTTCAAATGTGCATTTCGCCATTGGTTTTTCAAGTTCTGCTTTGCATGCCAAGTTTTTGCTTCAGCTTTTGCAATGTTTAGACACCACCAAACGTTTATCCCCTCTTTTCCCAAACGTATAGCTTGGTAAAGGCGATATAGCAACATATACACGTGAAATACAATCAATGTCGGGAAAATGCCATACACGATCCAAAACACTTTTCTGTACACGCTATTCAAAGGCAGCAAACATCTAAATTTTCCTGTAGTGATTCCTCCTCCAGAATAATAATCATAGTTGCATGAAGCCATTTCGGGAAATAATAAGGATATGGTATTCCAATGCCAATCAGACTGCGACCAAGCGTAGTTGAAAAAAATATTCAAAATTATCGGAATCAAAACATTTTGCGCGAGGTAAACACATTCTAATCCAAACACTTTCCAAAACAAGCGGTTTCCTTGAGATACCTGAATAATTTTAAAAACTCTCACGGAATCATCTGTGGTTTTGATTTCGTGTGTAATTTCTGTCATAAATTTAGACATTTGATTCGACCAAATACGAAAGGGATAATGAAACATAAACGCCAGCAATAAAAGTACCACCGATACCCATTGATAGTAATTGTGATTTAAAATTCCACTTGAAGACTCTGTAAAAGTACTATTAATGAAGCATTTAGTGTCCAACAATTCTTGGTGGACACGATGCCCATCTACTTGACAGATGATGTTGCTACCGAAAAATTGTCTGGTCATGGCAAGTCCAAAGCAAAACAAGAAAACATTTCGTACATGTATTTGTTGCACGTCAATCAATACGCTAAAGCTCTTTTGTGGAACCTGGGAGCGTTTCCATTTCAGCAGTTGCGTAACGTTAAACATGATTGCTTGTTTTGAATGTGTAATAAAGTAAAAAATATGAATCTACAGATGCTAATGATTGGCGTACTCTTGGTAGTAGTGTTTATAGGATTTTTGTCCTTTGCGTATTCAGCGTATGGAATGTATTACAGTACTGCAACTGCAACCACGGGAGCGGCTTTGATCAGTTCGCATCAAATGCACTATATCATACAACTGATTACATATCTCGTATCGTTTGGTGTGGGTGCAACAATGTTTTATACTAGAAAGCGCTGATGAGTAAAAAGAGACCTTGATGCTGTAGCTGGATGGTTCATCAACAAGTAACCAGTTTGACAAACGTAAAACTTTTAAGCATAATAAAAAAAAAAAAAAAAAAAAAAAAAAAAAAAAAAAAAAAAAAAAAAAAAAAATTTTTTTTTTTTTTTTTTTTTTTTTTTTTTTTTTTTTTTTTTTTTTTTTTCAAGACTTGACGCTTGATCTTAATTGAAAACATTTGAATAACTGTAGACGGGTTCCCAAATTTTATAAACTGGGTTTGTAAAGTTGATACACAATTGGCTCGTTACAAGTCTTGCATTCAAAAATCTGGAAATTAGAATGGTTCTTGCAACTCTTTTCAGTGCACGAAGGACATTTCTTTTCAAAACCCTGATGCAATGTCAGTTGTTTGCTAAGCTGGAAGCATCCGCTGCAAGAATGTTTTCGTTTATATGATTCACACTCGCAAATGCAGTAACAATAACTTTTACAATCTTTGCAAGCAATACCATCCACAGATTCACGAGGTATTTCAAAACATTTCATATCACAACAATACATGGCCATGATGACGAATATATTCAGAGGTGGAATGAATTGATTAAGACTCAACGCTTGACTTTAAACAATAAGGTTTAAAAAAAAAAAAAAAAAAAAAAAAAAAAAAAAATTTTTTTTTTTTTTTTTTTTTTTTTTTTTTTTTTTTTTTTAATTTGTGTTATCAAATTTGTCGTCGTCATCTCTAACATTGTAATCATACTGTCTCATATAATCAGTAGCCAGACTAATAGCATCAAGCTTTGGTCCGCAATATCTCACACTATCCATAGGTAGTAATGCATTCAAATACATAAATGTGCCCATATCCAGAGTCGCTATTTTTGTTTGCCATCCATGAACTTTTTCTGCGGGTTCATTCAAATGCTCGTGGTAAAATTCCGTTTTCAAATATAGTTTCATCTGTGTAATAGGTATCTCGAAATGCTTGGGTGGTAAATTGTGCCAGTCCTTAAAGGGTGATTGAGGTAATGCCCAATTTTTCAAAACTTCGTTAAACGTGAAAGACGTTAGAGAATCCTTTTTTGCGACCACAGCGTAATCGTGGTTTTCCTCATAGGTGGCAGCAAAGTACAAAGAATACGGTACACACTCTCCATTGTAATGCATCCATTGAATCTTTGCAACGTAATCAATATTTGTAGGCCACCTAATAGTCGGTAGTTCCATCTTTTAACAAGTAGTGATGAGAGAATGTCCAACAAGTAGTGATGAGAGAATTTCCAACAAGTAGTAGTGATGAGAGAATAGCATATGAATCCTGGGTTGATCGCGCAAGCTTTTAAACAGTGCTTTAAAAAAAAAAAAAAAAAAAAAAAAAAAAAAAAAAAAAAAAAAAAAAAAAAAAAAAAAAATTTTTTTTTTTTTTTTTTTTTTTTTTTTTTTTTTTTTTAGCAAGATCCTATCCGTCTTTGTGATCGAGTAGCAAACTCTTCATAGTCAGAAAAGCTGACTCTGTAGGTATGGTAACGCTTCTTCTTAAACGTATTATTCCATCGTCAACCATATATGTCCTTGTTGTCAAATATCCAATTCTTTGGTACTTTTGCAACACAACAGTCTCATTTCCCTCTGTAGATAATTGCAATTCAATTTGTCCTTCGTATCCAAGGGGAAAGAATTCATTGTGTACTTTAACACCTTTTAATTGGTTGCAGAATTTAGCTGCTTCATTTGGTCGCAGTTTAATTATTCTTTCTATTTTTACAGTTTCAATTTTTCCAGGGTTTAAAATGATTTCTCTATTTGGCAAATGCAATGGATCTTCATCGAACCACAATAAAAACTCTGTTTCTTCTTCGGGAATTTGATTTTCTACCTCAGCTTGGCCGTTTAACTCTTGTTCAGTCGTGTGATTTTGCACTTTATCCTTTTCCTCGTTGAGCAAGTGTAATATACGTTCCGACATCTTCCAAGTAGTGATGAGAGAATGTCCAACAAGTAGTGATGAGAGAATAGCATATGGATCCCGGGTTGATCGCGCAAGCTTTTAAACAGAGCTTACAAAAAAAAAAAAAAAAAAAAAAAAAAAAAAAAAAAAAAAAAAAAAAATTTTTTTTTTTTTTTTTTTTTTTTTTTTTTTTTTTTTTTTTTTTTTTTTTTTTACAATTTCAATGTTTTGCTTAATAGATGTTGGAAGCTTTCGCTACTCATGACATCTGTAAAATGTAACGCGTTCAATACATCCATTTCAATAACAGTTTTACCATCCATCAAGCGTCCCTTGTAATCTACATACAACCCTTGTAAATTGAAAACCATCTTTGAATAACTGTAGCCGGGTTCCCAAATTTTACACGTTTTACTGAGCGCATCGTTTGAAGTTTTGGCATGTGCCAATGCTTGCACTGCGTCCAATCCATCCCAAAACGAACTTTTAACGTACATGTCTTCCTGATAACCAATGCACCCAAACATTTGATACAAGTGTTCATAACTGCCTTTGGCACCCGATTTAACCATAGACACCAGACATCCATTGGTTTCTTCAGCTTTTTGCTTAAACGTTTCAAAAGATCCCCTTCCAAACTCGCTCAACATGTCCATTTCTTTCAGCGTCAAACCGAAACATATTTCGTTTTGCAACACCTCCAAATAAAATAATCTCAGACGGTCAATGTATTCAAACGTTTTCTGGGATCCATAATGGTCGTACAACACTTTAAACGTAGTATGTAAATTTTTCGCCTTGAAAGGTAAAAAATCAATCTCCTCATACTTTAAGAAATAGACCACCAGCATGTCCTGGTTGGGCGTCAGCTTTGGGCCCTGCATGACAAAACAACCCAAAGAATATTCGGAATTTAAAATGGTGGCGGCTTCGGCTTGCGACAAACCATTGGGTATCACGTACAAGTTGCATTCATCCCCATCGAAATCACCATTAATAGCTTGCAAAATAGTTAATGGAATTCCAAAACAATCATATTCCCATCCAGGAGACGAAACGTACAACCCTACAAAATTACCGGGTTGTAGGGAGGGCATACGATTCAAAATGATCCATTTCTTATGCAAGTTGAATGATTTTACAATGTGGATAGGTAATCGGATTTCGTTGGGCCGTAACGTGGCGTCCGGAACAATCATGCCCCGCATGGACAAGGTGCATCGCTTGCCAAATCCATGATATCTCATGATGGTGTATTTGCCACCCGATCTGCGTGCTATGCTCCCGTAATTCAATGGCGTTTCCAAGATATCCATCAACATTTTGTCTACTTTTACCTTGGGTTGAACCACTTTGGTGCGTTGCGTCATGGGTTTACCTTGTACAAATTTCATGACTTTTTCATACGTGAGTGTGGATTTGACTTGCCAATAAATGGGATCGGGAAGAATTAAAAAATCTTGATTCGATACTATACGAAACTTGTCCAACGTGCGTTTCAACACGGGTAAAGCAAACGTATACCCAGGCGTGGGGACTGCAATCGATTGGACGGGGTAGGACCGAATACTACCATCATAATAAAACTGCTTACAACATACTGTCCACGACACCTTTGTAAATTTTAATGTATCTTTGCAAACTAAACATTTGGTTTCGTTGGTGTGACTCTTGCGCCATGCTTTTAAAATTTCAATTACATCCTCAGGATGGTATTGAATAGGGCAATCTTGTAAAGACAAGAGAGATATCTTGTAATTATCAATCGCCATGGAACGTTATCGACGACGAAGAAATGGTTCCGAGTATTATTCCAAAGATAAGAAGGGTTTTTTAAAGAGATTAGGTGGTGAGGTGTATGCCCGTGACAAGTACGGAAACCAAATATATCCAGACTGTCAAGATTATATATTTGCTCGTGACAAGCGGTTTGAAGAGTTTTACGCTAGTGACGTTGATGGAAACGAGTATTATCCTCTTCGAAACAAGAAAAGCTGTTTAATACAACAAGGACAAAGTGTCAAAATTGCAAAAATGTATGACGGCACACAACGTTATCCGGTGGACAAACACGGTAACGAGTATTACTTATTGCATGAAGGGAAACCGTTTTTATTGCGAAAAAGCGATGGTACGCCGTATTTGGCAAAAAATCATAAAGGTATTTCAATGATTCCTTGGAATTTTTTGCTAGAGTACGTAAAAGATGATACTCCGTATCTCTATTGCAAAGACTCTACAGGTAACGGCGTGTATGTACGTGGTTCAGAGTTGCCAGCAGGTCTCGAAATGTTGTGTGATTGCATATGCCGGTTGACGTTATCTCAACCCTCCTTAATCCCTTGTTGCCTGCGATGTGTTGTTTAATATTTACGTTGTCTTGGCATCGAGAGATTATCCAAATTCTTCATCATTTAAATTTTGCAAGTTGCGACAGCTCCAAAAAATTCTGATGAGGTGGGAACATTGAGACTTGCCTTAAAAGCACAACGTCAAAAAAAAAAAAAAAAAAAAAAAAAAAAAAAAAAAAAAAAAAAAAAAAAAAAAAAATTTTTTTTTTTTTTTTTTTTTTTTTTTTTTTTTTTTTTTTTTTTTTTTTTTTTTTTTTTTTTTTTTAGAATTGTTGTCTTGTGTGTAGCTCGTCTTGTGCCCTTGAGCAGTTTTCTAAATGCTGTCGAGTCTCAATAATTTTTGTGCTCATCGGGATGTTTTGAAACTCTCACCCCTTGCAAATGGATTTTAGGATTCTATTGTCCTACGCAAGTTTCTAATGATGATGTGATCATAATACACAATTGCAGATTCCACTTTTCGTTTTTTGTTTGTCAAATCTTCAAACGTTGCGCTTCTTTTGCTTTTGTTTTCTTCTTGCAAGATACTGTTTTCAAATGTCAAGGGCTCATCCTCTTGATCCAATATACTATTGTGACGTACCGATCCCAATTGTAAATCAGATTTACGGTATTCGCTAAATTCCTCCTCAAACTTTACAATTAAATCTGCCTCTGGAGTTGTGTTATTTTTGGTATTTTTCAGAAATTGACGCACAGCTGATCGAAGATCCGTCATGGTGGTAATGTGATCATCGCTCATTTGCACATCCATATGCGTTTTAAACTGATTGTAAACATCCGTATTAAACAAATACATTTGAGTATATTCCACTACACTGGGTGGCTCGTCTCGATAATGCAGCAACCCATCTTTAATACTCATGTGTTTTTTCAAGTGATACAAGAGTATTAAAAAACATCCCACAAATGATCTTTCGACGGCATATTCATCTTTTCCATATCGATTCAGCTGCACTTGTTCCGAAGTTGTTTTCGGTGGCTTGTTGACAAATCGCGACAAAAAGGGAATGGCTGTGACGCGATCTTGAAATGCTTCAGTGGCTTGACAATCTGGTACGTTGTTGGTCGACGTAAACAGCTTGGCAGTGGGTATGCCTCCTTGACTGGCCTCATACATGTTTCGAAAGGTTACGCAAGAATTTCCCGTAATTTGTTTGACACGATTTTCGTTCAATTTACCTTCCAGTTCTTCGGATGTCACGATGCGACAGTTGAAAATGGTCGAAGCCAAGTCGGGAGTCGCGTTACCCGCGGCATTGCTGGGTTTCAAATTGTCCGATTGGATACAATGGTAATAGCCTCCAAACACGCGACCCAGAATCTCAAAGAGTTTGCTCTTTCCGTTGGATGTTTTGCCTTTGCACACGAAAAATTTTCTCTCATAATTGGTGGCAATGAAAATGCTCGCCAGCACATCGCACAAGTACATGAGCAAATCGTGTTCAAATGCAGTGTACTTGCACAAATGAACGTAAAAATGCATCATGGATTTGGCATAGGGATCGTAAGCAATGTGCGACATTTCTTCTTGAATCATTTCGTGTAACGTGTCAAACAAATCGTCCGTCCGATCCGTAAACAACGCTTTTAAATATTTTAAAAAGAAAAATTTGTCAGTCATCAATTCGTACAATTTTTCCAAATCGGGAGAGTTGTGATACAATTTGATCATTTCTTGCCTGGAAACGTCGATGCCGAGACGCTTATCGGATAAAAACAACTCGGGTACCGTAGCTCCAATGTGTCCAGTCAAGATGTCTAGTAAACCGTCCTGCAAACGGATAAACCACTTGTGACGATCCATTTGAATGTATTTCTGTTCCAGATTCGAATCACTTGTAATGGTAGACGTCACTGCCCTGAGGTTAAATTTCTGAATCGTTTCATCGTCGGGTCCACCCAATTTGCCACACCTCTTGTACTCTTGCAACCACGAAACGATGGATTGCCACAAATTGCTCAGGTGCGATTCCTTTTCACTTTCGCTCGAAATTTCTTTCCACGATTCAATCAAATAATTCCAAATGTACGTCGATGGTTTTCGCAACGAATTGAGCATGCGCAACACCTTGATGGGAAAGTGACTCTCTTGGATGCGTCGATACAGCTCCACCATTTGCTGTGGCGTCGTCACACTCAGAATGGCCCGCTGTGAATCGGTCACAATTTGCTTGAGCTTGTCCTTGTTGCGGACGTAGCGATTGCACAAATTGTTGCCACAAAAATAGATGGTTTCTTCTGTGAAATCCTTCATGGTAACGTTGGTGTGTTCCACATCCACCAGTTCCATGCGATCCAAGAGCGGAAAAAAATCCTTGTCCAAGGTTCCTTTTAAATGCGCCACCATCACCACAGAGGAAGTGTTTAAGCATTTGCACAATGCATAAAACATGGGTAAAAAGTAAATGCCGTCGTTAAACTCCATGATGGTCTTGATGGGATTGGAATCTCTTACAAACCTGTCGTTATTTTCTCGCAATCCTTGATTCATTTTATGAAAAATGGGATTGACATTGGTAGAGTTGGGTGTCAAACGTGCTCCGCGCTCGTACCAACTCTTTAAGGCGGCGTTATTGGTTTCGAAATTGCTTAATAAAAATGTATTGAAATGTAAATAATGATGGCTTTTCAAGAAATGAGTGCCGTCAAACAATAGTTTTTTCCCTTTGAAAATGTATCCCATGGCCGAAGAACTCTTGTATGAAAATGAACAAATGGCTTGAAAATCACTCGATTCATTTGGAATGCATCCAATCAGGGTCGGGTAGGACAATTTATACAAGGCAGGGAAGGGTGTTGCGACGGGCATCATAAAATTCAAAATGTGTTGTCGAATCTGTTGCCTTTCGACAAACAGAAATTTGCGAAAATACGACTCTAGATTGTATTTGACGCGTTTAAATGATTTTTTAATTTTTTCCAGTTGAACATCCAACGGCTTACTGAAATCAATCATGTATTCATTTTTCTCGTCCACGTAATGTATTTGAAGCGCCATGTAGGGTTGTGTGTCGGGTTTGGCTGATCCCGCAAGTGTCATGTTTTGCAAAATATCGAGCGTATAGGTTCCCCTGTTTACAATGGAATATCGTAAGATGGGTTTCAAAGATTCACACAACAGTATGTAATCGTCGTGCGATATGAGAAATTCAGGTAAATGAACGTGAACACCATGCCCGTCGGATCGAGCAGCAATAATATATGTAAAATGGTTAACGTGTGTCAAAAATGTCATTTTGAGGGTGGAATGAATCTCAGGAAGAATGATATCGAACAAGGATTCAGTCGTTTGGCCATCCGCATGGAAATCCAAATCCAAAACCACAGAATGACATTCGGCCGATGCCAAATCCAACGTGCAAGCTATAAATGTATTTGTAAGCACCAATGATGAGCAAAATGGAGATAATCTTGCTTTTTTACATAGGAAATACCACCTGTAATGTTATAGAGGAGGTATACATCGGAGACGGGAGCTTCTTCCACAGTATTGACTCGATGTAGATATATAGACATTGCTCTCGGCTGACGTCTTTATTACACCATCGCAACGCATCAAAGAGATTTTTTTTCAGCCAATCGAGATATAATTCACTAAAAAAAAAAAAAAAAAAAAAAAAAAAAAAAAAAAAAAAAAAAAAAAAAAAAAATTTTTTTTTTTTTTTTTTTTTTTTTTTTTTTTTTTTTTTTTTTTTTTTTAAATCCTGACACAAGCTCTGACGCAATTTTAAGAGCACTGGTAAACGCCACAGCTCAACTTCACGTATGACTTTTAAAATAAAAATATGCAGCCGCTTATTCACAATATCCAGGCGTTTAACATGAGCGTCGATTTGAATTTGTTTAGTTGACGTCGTACATTTAATTTGTTCCACCAAACGTTTAGATATTTCGTTGTAACATATGGGACAAGTCTGATGCTTATTCATCCATAGATTGAGACATGGCACGTGGAACACGTGGTTGCAGGGAGTTTTATAAATTGTCGTAAGTTTAATAAAAGAAACGAAACAAATTGGTCATATCCTCTTCATCTGACGATTCCGAGTCCTCTTCATCTGACGATTCCGAGTGCTCTTCATCCGACGATTCCGAGTATTCTTCATCTGATGATTCCGGGTGATAATCTCGATTATCATGATATTTATCACAGGCAACGTCAAGAAGTAATTCTGGTGTTACGTTCTGTATAAATGAATCTATACAAGTGATTGAAGTTGGATAAACAACAAGTTCTTTATCTTCATCTAAGCACACTACAATCTTTCGTGTCTTTCGATATCTTCGAACTTTTAGATAAAATTCAACTACGTTCACGTCACCGAAATATATTTCTCTAACCTTTGGCAAATGCTCCTTATCGATATCCATACTTCTATAATCTCCTTGTATGTTTTCCAAAATAGCTCTAAAATGTCTGTTTACAAGCAAATCACTGATTTCAAAGACTGAACCATCAAATCCTTTAGTCATTAAAATTCGAAAATTCAGACGTTGGTTTCCCTTACGTCTCTGACAAAAAACATAACTCTTGTAAAATTTGAACTGCTTTTTTATAACGTAGCTCATGTTTGGATTAATAAAATCTATTCCTCGGAACTTTTTTAAAATTTTGTTTTCCAAAATGGCAACCATTAAAAAGTTGATGGGTCTCAGTTGAGGTTTCGTTTTTCTTTGAACAAATTTATATTTCAAATCATATTCAAACCACTTTGGTAGTTTTAAGTCATTTAAGTGATCATAATTTTCAATAGAATCCGAAACTGCGGCCATAGACATTTGGAAAAGGCTTGGACAAGTGTTAATATCATTGGAATCGCAATTTCGTAGCTCAGTCGGTTCAATCATTTTCGCCAAATATCTTGCTTTGCATTGAATATGTATTTTTCTAGGATATATTTTATATTTTACAGATGAAATCAGAGGATCCATAGCCTTTGGATATTTTCGAAAGTTGATGGAATTTAAACATTTTATTTTGATGGAATCGTGATTACCAAAGATTTTTTGAAAGAGTTTGAGTTGATTTTTTCCATCTACAAAAATAATGGCGTTGTTTGGAATAAGTTCTAAACTGGATTGTCTGTCTGTTTCATTATCAAGTACTTTCAAATAGATCATTTCTTTCGTCAAAATGTTGAATAATGCATATTTCAATCGCTTCTTAAATGTATTGTACGCTATATATCCAGAAAAAATCATGACTATAGGTAAATAGTTTGCGCTCAGTCCTATGCAGCTGATGATGATGTGATGAATTCAGATATCACCAACAATTTTTATATTCTCGAAAGAAAAAAAAAAAAAAAAAAAAAAAAAAAAAAAAAAAAAAAAAAAATTTTTTTTTTTTTTTTTTTTTTTTTTTTTTTTTTTTTTTTTTTACGGAGAAATGTGATTATGTTGTTTTTCCAAGTCAATGGCAAGAAGTAATTCTGGCGTTAGGTCCTGTATAAAGTAATCTATACAACGGAGTAAAGTTGGATATACGACAAGTGTACCATCTTTTCTTAAACACACTATAATCTTTCGTTTGTTGCGACATTTTCGAATGTTTAGATAAAATTCAACAATGTACACATCACCAAAATTTTCGTTCACTTTTTTCAAATGCACAGTATCTACATGAATATTTTCATATTGTCCTTGTATGCTTTTCAAAATAGATCCAAAGTGTCTGTTTTCAATCAAACAATCTCCATAGACGGCGTAAAAAATTCCTTCAGTCACTAAAATTCGAAATTTCAGTTGCTGGTTTCCAATACGTCTCTGAAAAACATACCTCTTGTAAAATTTCAGCGGCTTTTTCATGTCTTTCAAAGCTCTGCTCATATTCGGATTAATGAAATCTATTCCTTGAAACTTTTTCAAAATTTTGCTTTCCAAAATGGCGGCCATTAAAAAGTTGATGGGTCTCAGTTGAGGTTTCGCTTTTCTTTGAACGAATTTATATTTTAATTCGTATTCAAACCACTTTGGTAGTTTTAAGTCGTTTAAGTAATCATAACTATCAATGGAATCAGAAACTGCAGCCATAGACAGTTGGAAAAGACTTGGACAAGTGTTAATGTCACTGGAATTGCAATTTCGTAGCTCAGTCGGTTCAATCATTCTCGCCAAATATCTTGCATTGCGTTGAAAGTATTCTTTCGAATAATATATTTTATCCCTAAATAAAAATGGAATCAGTGGATCCTTAGCATTGGGATATTCTTGAACGTTGATGGAATCTAAACATTTTATTTTGATGGAATTGCGTGAACCAAAGAGTTTCTGAAAGCATGTGAGTTGATTTATTCCACCCACAAAAATAATGGCATTGTTTGGAATGCATTCTAAGTTGGATTGTCTTCCTGTGTCATTAGGTACTTTCAAATAGATCATTTCTTTCGTCAAAATGTTGAATAATGCACATTTAAATCGCTCCTCAAATGTACAGCATGCTATATATCCAGTAAAAATCATAACTACAGGTAAATGTTTTGCGCTCAGTCCTGTTTAGCCGATGACTCTTTGCCTAGATCTCACTGACTTTTTAAATAGATCAAAATTAATTTTTTTTTTTTTTTTTTTTTTTTTTTTTTTTTTTTTTTTTTTTTTAACTCTTCTACTTAACGCTTGGCACTGGATGCAAATTTAAAATCTTGTACGTGCTGCAATTGTTTAATGCTGACGCCATCTCTGCAATACCGTCCAAGAGATTGTTCTCTCTTTCATTGTTGAGTAGCACTTCCTTCAAAATGTCATCTGTGTATTCAGAATCTTCAAACACCAGTTGGTGAAAGCTTTGACTTGCCCGTTTTTTCGATATAAATCCAAACAAGTCAAACTTTTCAACTTTTTTGCGTCTACCATTTTGCACAACTTTTGGAGTTAGATACTTGCGTTTTGAAGCATCGTATATATTTTGCGAACAAGCCGATTCGAAATTTTCTGATTGTAGATCCTCTGGAGAACAAAAATCCCCTTGCACCTGTTGAGCATACCACAGGCTGTGAAAAATTTTGTAATTCCCATCGAGTACAGCTGGATATAATCTTTTAAACTCTGCTGCCGCCAGCTCACTTTCAGCCGGTTGAATATTGGCATACTCCAGTTTCTCGTTGAAAATCTTTTGAAAGACGGCGTTTTTAGTTAAAAGATCCTTTGCAATTTTTTCTACATCAGGAGTTTCCATCGTCTTGTTTAAATCATGGAATTTTACGCAAGCGTCATCAGAAACCTCGCTACCAAACCAATACGCAGCATCGGTTTCAATTCAAATACAGTATGCGTGGAATATGAGGATGGTCAAATACTTTCCGAAAAATTTGATTTGGCATGTAGAATGTTCTTAATCACGTTGCAAAATGTTCACTATCGACGAAAAGAGGCCAGTCCTGATTGCATTTCCATACCTTTAGGATATTTTCAGCTGTTTGGATGGAAGGAGGGTGATGTCGTTGGGTTTTATAGAGATGATTTAGAATTGGCTATCGTATTTTCATAGACGCTACAATATCATCCATTTTCTCGCATGTATACCGATATTTCAAGTATTTAAACATGGTGATTGACACGAGTGCCAAAAAAATAATCAATGTGAGCACAATGAAATGCAAACGAAATGTAGTTTCATGAGTCTGCAATGTCAAAACACCAATAGAGTATAGTAAACCACTTGCTAGAGATAAAATTCCAAAAGGTTCCAAAATGGAGACACTCAACATTGTATTCGCTCCTTTGCTGCAAGCAAATTCAAATACACTTGATTCCAAAATGTTTCGTGGAAAGTCAAAGAGTTTTGTAAATTTCTATGAAAAGATTCATCAGCTGACAGCATATGAGCTAAACTGGAAATTGTTTCTTCCCGGCGACTCAATGAATGATTGACGAGAAAAAAGTAGAGTCTTTCCCACAAGTGATTCCAAGTGGGGAAGAGGTTATTCTTTTGAATAAGGAAAGCTTGAAATGAATTGGGATCCAAAGTGTTTTGTAGAAATGTTTCCAGCCCAGCAAATGTTGTTTGCAAAATTTCTTCAGACGTGTATGAAGGATCCATGTATAACCTTTATTTCAATCCAATAGTTTTAGCATCGACACTCAAAGCAGAGCTTAAATATACAACTTCAAAAAAAAAAAAAAAAAAAAAAAAAAAAAAAAAAAAAAAAAAAAAAATTTTTTTTTTTTTTTTTTTTTTTTTTTTTTTTTTTACGCTTTTACTTTTATACTAAAGCCGCAATTCTTACAAACGCGATATAAACTCGGCGGTTCATCTATAGCGCGATCTTGGCGTAAGGTATTGTTGAAATCTGGTTGTTTGCAACAATCACGCTGCTGTTTTCTTTTCAACCACTTACTAGATGTTTCATCAGAGAATAACAATTCAATTTTAAATGGCGAATGGAATGACTTGCTTCAATAGGTTGTTTCTCTAGTATAGTGTTGAGACCTTCAACAAATTCAAAAGTTGCTAATTCCAAGAAATTCTACAGTTGCGAGTTCCAAGAAATTCTACAGTTGCGAGTTCCAAAAAATTCTACAGTTGCGAGTTCCAAAAAATTCTACAGTTGCGAGTTGAGGGCTTCAAGAAATTCTGACGAGTCTGAGACCATCAAGACTCAACGTCTGACTTTAACCTGCAACGTCAAAAAAAAAAAAAAAAAAAAAAAAAAAAAAAAAAAAAAAAAATTTTTTTTTTTTTTTTTTTTTTTTTTTTTTTTTTTTTTTTTTAACGAAGCTATTGACGTTTGAACTTGGACCAGTATTATCTAAAGTTGTGAGCTCCAAGAAATTCTAAAGTTGTGAGCTCCGAGAAATTTTAAAGTTGTGAGCTCCGAGAAATTCTAAAGTTGTGAGCTCCGAGAAATTCTAAAGTTGCGAGGCCCTAGAAATTCTAAAGTTGCGAGGCCCCAGAAATTCTAAAGTTGCGAGTTGGAGGGCTTCAAGAAATTCTGATAAGACTGAGATCATCAAGACTCTACGTCTGACTTTAACCTGCAACGTCAAAAAAAAAAAAAAAAAAAAAAAAAAAAAAAAAAAAAAAAAAAATTTTTTTTTTTTTTTTTTTTTTTTTTTTTTTTTTTTTTTTTAACGAAGCTATTGACGTTTGAACTTGGACCAGTATTATCTAAAGTTGTGAGCTCCGAGAAATTTTAAAGTTGTGAGCTCCGAGAAATTCTAAAGTTGCGAGGCCCCAGAAATTCTAAAGTTGCGAGGCCCTAGAAATTCTAAAGTTGCGAGGCCCCAGAAATTCTAAAGTTGCGAGTTGGAGGGCTTCAAGAAATTCTGATAAGACTGAGATCATCAAGACTCTACGTCTGACTTTAACCTGCAACGTAAAAAAAAAAAAAAAAAAAAAAAAAAAAAAAAAAAAAAAAAAAAAAAAATTTTTTTTTTTTTTACTATGCTGGTATCATTTCTTTTACTCGTTGCATTCCCTGGGAGAATAAATTCTCCACCCAGACTCCGACCGATTTCAAGTGTTCATCATTGTGTGACGTCATGTACATCATGTAAGCAGTCAAACCGATTGTCAACAATATCAATAGTAAAAATATCCATCTCCCCGTTAGAATAGCGACAGAAAGCAATATACAGTTTACATAAACTGTCGTATAAAACAATACACCGTGTATAATGGATCGGTCACCCATCCTTGTTTCTCATTCCATTTCAAAGTCAATCGCCTTATAATTCAACGTGTAGGTTGGAAAACCCAAAGATCTCGTTGTAAAGTCTCCTCTCTTCATTAAAAATCCACCCCCAAATCTAGACACTCGACCTTGCAAGTCTTCCGTCAACACCACGTCAGGTGGATAAGTGAGTTGGTATTGGTATTCTATAACGACTTTATTTCGAAACGTTTGCAAATTAAAACCCTGGGGGTATTTTTTGTCATCAATCTCGTATCCTTCTTCTGGAATGCGGACGTCTAAACCGTCAATCTTGACAATTGGTGTGGGATCTCCCCACACTATTCTTTTGACCTGGTTTTTTGTAAAATAGGCCGTAGAGTAGCTTGGCATGGTAAAACTCATGCTCGGTGCCATACAAGCAAATTTTTTCCCTTGTATCAGTTCAATGCCCGTCGTGCTGGAGGATGGGCAAAACAAAAAGGGTTCGTTCTCATCGCACGTCATGTAAATGGTAGAGTCCCACACGAAATTTCCAGACCGGAGTCGATTCCCGGGCTCGCATGGATCGTCGTACGTCTTCTCCACGGGCCTCTGGGACCAATACAAACGTTTTTCGAGCGATTCCTTTTTAATCAACCTTTCATTTTCCATCAGGCACTGCGAACCGTCTTCGAGCGATAGTTTAAACGAGGGTATGAGGGAAAGAAACGGATATTTTGCGCACTCTGGATGACTGCACACGTTAAACGCTTCCAAATATGTCTCAGACGCCTCGCAAGTTTTGGTGGGGAGCTTGTAGTTCCACGGCTTTATCCAATTACTGATGCTCAACGAATCAAAGGAAAAGAAATCGAGTCCTTCGAACGAAAAAACATTTTCTCGGCGTGGCTGACACAATTTGGTATCGAAATAATGGTTCGCAGGGCATTTTTGGACTGTTTCAGTCTGACAATCATAATACGCGTCGGGTTGTCCACCCATGGGTACTCTTTGAACAGTGTTGTCACATGCCGATTCTCGCTTAAAACGTTTGTTTATCCGTTGCCCTGGATCCAAGTGAACTCGTTTTCGCGTCTCTTTGAACTCGTAACCTGTGACGCGATCCATTTGAGATGAGTACTTCCAGTTGGGCACGTGTTTTGAAAAGTGATAGGCTGGCACCACAATTTCTGGATCGGTAGAGTGGACGTTTTTACCAAAGGAAGGGACGGAGCATTTCTTGCCATCAAACACGAGTGGTAAATGAGTCAAATCATCCCCTTCGGATAAATAGGGGTCCCAATTTGGAGAACACATGTTAACGCCTTCCACTTTACCACCCATGCACACTCTATATCCTGGCGAAAATGTGAAAGGTCCATTTTGCTGATCGGGGAGAGGGATGAGCGTTCCATCTGGTATATTGAAACAGGCATCCGACTCGCATACGGCTGTGTCGAAATATCGAAACCCCTCTGGACACGTGTCGTACGTCATTTGATTGTCTCGACAGACGAGTAGCGTTTTGGAATTTAAAATTTTGGGTTCCTTGTGAAACTGGCAATACACGGACGCATCAGACGTGTTGACACATTTGTCGTGCATGAAAATTTCATCGGAAGGGCATTTTTTAGCCGCTCTCGTTCCCTTTTCGCATTCATAATACAAATTTAACTCATAAGGATTGGCAAAACGTTTTCCATCCTTTTCACCCGAGCAAGGTTGGATGGGTTCACATTGTTGGTTGGTAAACAGGTGACCAGGAGGGCACATGTGCAGTTTATCGATTTGGGAACCTTGGCACGTAAAGTAAAAAACTCGTTTGTCTCGTAACGTGGTAGTGGCATTGGATTCAAATTGCACATTATTTTCGAGAGTTTTATCCCTTTTTAAGTACTCGTACAAGGGTTTTCCAGTAGCCAACACCCGAAAACCGTTGGGTTGACCGTGGCAAACATCTCCCAAAGTAATGGTTTCGTCTTGAATTTTGAATTCATTGGGCAAATCTACTTTCCAATCGACAGTAGAGTGGGTCGAGTATTGAAATGTGGATCCATTCAACTCGAGTTGTTGAGTAAACGTTGGTTTGGAAGGGACGTATGGAGTCGAGGGTTTAGAAACGGATAAGGAGTCAGATTGCGCCATGTAATAGAAATACAGTAAAAAAATGACTAGCGCTAATGCTGTCACCCACATTGTAAACTTGCTTTTGTTGTATCATGTGGGGAAACGCAATGAAAATGATCCCGCCACCAAATCTCGTTTCCCCGTGTTTCCAAGTCTAAAAGGTCGAATATCGTGTAAGAGACAAAGAGGGGGTTCGGGATATTTTACGCGAGTGTTTGGCTTCCTCGTTCTAATTTTATCCATTTCCAAAATCATTTCAAACCAATAGTGTCCAGAAAAGAGTTTGTGAACAAAGCTTGTGGAATGTGACGAGGGTGGGAGGCGAGAGCCTAGGACACGAGCAAACGCACTTTCACGTATCTCAACGGGTGGTGTTTTCTTTTCCGTCAAAACTGTGGAAGCGAGTGTGGTCATCCAATCATAAAAATCAAACGCTTCAAACATTTCATTTTCAGTCGAATCATCGGGTGGGCATTCGGTCGGCAAGTCGGCCAACAATTCTTTGGTAAGGTCATCCATAGATTTCAGAGTGTTTGAGAGCTGCAAGAAATTCTAAAGTTGAGGCCTTCAACAAATTCTAAAGTAGCGAGTTCCAAGATTCAAGAGATTCTAAAGTCGAGGGCTTTAAGAAATTCTGACGAGTCTGAGATCATCGAGACTCAACGCTTGCTCTTAACCTACAACGTTAAAAAAAAAAAAAAAAAAAAAAAAAAAAAAAAAAAAAAAAAAATTTTTTTTTTTTTTTTTTTTCTTTTTTTACAATGTCATTGAAGTTTGAGAGTGTGTCAATATTGTCTAAGGTTGAGAGCTTCAAGAAATTCTTAAGTTGAGGCCTGAAAGAATATGTTCTAATGTATAATTAATTAAATGCCGATTTGATTATACTCCTTTTAAGAAAATAAATGGCTATTTACACCACCACGAATGAGAATGAGGCATTCGAGATACACCAGCACTTTCATAGTCACTCTCACAATCACTTGAATCGGATATATCTCGATAGTCTTTAATTATATCATCAAGTATTTCAATACTCTCCTTTATATTACTTTTTTCCAATTCATTCAATAAAATCGCATCTCCAACGGGAAATTGAGCATAATCTTCTACAAGAAACTGCATGGCTGATCTTCGTTGAAGTAAGTAGCAGTCCAACCTCGTTCGGTACAAGTTGGAAATTGTTTCAATGTAGGTCTTGATTGGCTGGAGGCAATAGACCATCCATTCTGCAATTTCTTTTTTCTCCTTAACTGTTAAATTTTTGCACTTTATACCAATTTCAAAAATTATGTCAAGAACCAATTCTACTTTAGCTTCGCTTGAAGGGAACTTTGTAATGTTATTATATTCTTTAATCAGGTGATTTAAGGGATCCAATAAATGTGAAAAAATTTTAAAATGCGAGACTTTGCAATTTTCAGATTTCAAGTATTTATATAATTCTCTCCATTGTTCTAATGTACGGAAATTTGCAGAGTTGAAAATACTTTGTTGGGTTTTAAAGTTATTTTCTAGATCAGGTATGCCTTTTAAAAGATTATTCAAATCACTAAAGAGCTTGTTATAATAAGCGTCTTTATGAACACTTTCCAAACTTTTCACCAAGTCCTTTTGGGTTACCATATTGGATGCGTTTCTTGATTGATTGAAAAAACAGGAACCTAACAACCTAGCTTAAATTTTTTCATCGTAATTAATGTTTGAGCTTGAACCAATGTTGTCTAAGGTTGGGACCTTCAACAAATTCTAAAGTTGTGAGTTCCAAGAAATTCTAAAGTTGCGAGTTCCAAGAAATTCTAAAGTTGCGAGTCGAGGGCTTTAAGAAATTCTGACGAGTCTGAGATCATCGAGACTCAACGCTTGCTCTTAACCTACAACGTTAAAAAAAAAAAAAAAAAAAAAAAAAAAAAAAAAAAAAAAAAAAATTTTTTTTTTTTTTTTTTTTTTTTTTTTTTTTTTTTTTTTTTTTAAACTTGTTTCTAGTTATTCTTTTTCTCGTTCGCTGTCATCTCTCGCCGGTTCAACTTCATCACATGGAGTGGATGATTTTGAAATTCCTTCGAGTAGAGCCAATGCTACTTCGATAGCTTCAAGAGTTTTGTTCAACTCAGTGTATGACTCTTTATATTTTTTCAGATGATTCTGCAAAATATTAAAACGAACATCAGTCCGATCTAACATATTTATAATCTGTGTAATATCATCCATAATGCTTACTGCATCATTACTGAGGTGTCTTCGGTCACGATACATACTTTCACGGTACACATTAATCTGACATTCTAAGTGGTCTTCAATCAATTCACTCATCTTGTTTAATCAAAACTAACAAGAGCTCAAGACAAGTCATTTCAAGGCATGACTAGATACAGATTTAAAAAAAAAAAAAAAAAAAAAAAAAAAAAAAAAAAAAAAAAAAAAAAAAAAAAAAAAATTTTTTTTTTTTTTTTTTTTTTTTTTTTTTTTTTTTTTTTTTTTTTTTTTTTTTTTTTTCAATAATGTGTGCATAGAGAAAAACTTATTTTTCTTTGTCAATTGGCAATTGGTTATTTATAATTGGGTGATTAAATACATGCATTTCCGTGTTGACCATGGAATTGTGAAACTCCATGGTTAATGAATGAACGACATCAATTTCTCTTTTCAAAACGATATATTGTATTTCATCTTTGTTAAATTTTTCAAGCAAGTTTGACAAAAAATATTTGAGATATCTCATGCTTGTCTCGGCCCTATCTCTGGCCCGACATGCTTTTTCCTTTTCGATATTAATGAGGCATTGTCTATGTGAATTCATCTTTATTTATCTTTTTTGCTCGATTCTGAATTTGCGTGTTTAACAGTGGCCTTTGTCGAATCCATTGGATATTTTTTTTTCTTCTTGGGAGCAGTGGATTCAGATTTCTCACATTTTCGTTTTTCCTTGGGAGTGGCAGATGCTTCCAGTGCTCGTTTTTTCTTGGGTGTGGCAGAACGTTTGGATTCACATTTGCTTTTCTTTGAAAGTGTGGCAGATTGTTTCTTCTCCAGAATTTTATTTTTGATGGGTAATGTGTTTTTAGATGGGTGGCTGGTAGTGGGTCCATCATCCCACTCGTCCGGCTGCAATTTTCGTGTGATACGCACTTTTTTATCAACCACATGATTGTTGACACTGAATGTGTATTTTATTCCCTTTTCCACCAGCATGACGATATTTTGTTTTCGAGCGTGCCAATACAACAATTCGGCATGCATCAATTGTTTCCATTTCAATGTATTCATGACCATGTCACATTCTTCTATAGGCGTCTTTGATCTTTTCCAAAAGGCCATGTTTAACAAAATGCAAAATGTCTTTTTGGTGTTGATAAACATTTGCGCATAATCCACCCATTTACATTCTCGCGCGTCCATGATAAACGATCGGCAATGTTTTTCGCTCACATCTGCTCGAGAATACGTGTATTCAATGTAATCGTTTGCCTTTTCTGGGTACCTTTCCAACATGCGGTAAGCGGCGCAATTTTGGGATTTGTACTCGCTCACGTGTTTTGTTTTCTTGATGATGGAGTATTTCGTCGGATCTCTGCATTTGTAACAAGCCTTTTGAATCAATTCGACCCACAGTAACCATCCACGACTTTCCAAGGAAAGACCCTCCTCCAGCCAAGCGTTGGATACGGCATTTTCTGGCACATCTTGTATGGCCATAGGAGTTGAACGGGTCGAGTAGATGAAATTCCACACATTTTCCAACACCAAGGCTGTCATGAATTCAACGAGTTCATTCACCCGTTTCTGAAAACATTTGGCCACCACTTGTCCCTGCACCGATTCGTAAATGTAGCGCTTTCTGGATAAGACGAGTAAGCGTTTAATGCGTTTCTCATATTTGAGCTCCACGTGAGGCAAGTTTAAAAAAGCATTGATGCTTTCGCAATGGTCGTGTGGCCATTTTTCCACCATCAAGCTATCGGTGTCGGCATAACACACGCGATATCCCAAACGCTTGCAGTAGTGATACGACCCCAGCAATTGATAGCGTGCGAGTGTGACGATAATCATGGCAATGGGCAAGTACGACAGACACGACTGTTTGTTGCCCATGATGCCGTAGAGGGAATTTATCAAAATTTTGATGCACAGTTGGACATTGTGATGATAAATATCCTTGGTCTCCTTGTATTGGCGCTGGTGTGATTTGCGTAAATTGATAAAATGCTTCACGATACAAGGCAGGAAACCCTTGGTGTGGGGGTTGATGACCATGACGAACGATTCCGACTCGTAAGATGGATATCGAAAATGCTCGACGTTTACATTTTTTTCAAAATCCTCGTCTCCATGAATCTTGTACGGAATGGCCAACATGGTTTGGGTGTGGGGGGAGGCCAACCATTCTTCTCTCGTCAAAATGGTGCAGGTGCTGTAACAGAGATTGCAATTGAGAAGGGCGCTCGGGTACATGCTCACAAAATCCATTTCGGCCACGTCCTCGTAAGCCGTTTGAGGAATGCAATAATTTAACGCTCCCTGATAGGTTTTGGCGTTGGTTACCATCAACGCATTGTATTTTTTGGGATCGATGGGACTCTTCATAAACTTGCTGTTGAAAAAATAGCCCAATCGTGAGCCATACGTTTTGAACAGTTCCAACAAAAAGCTTGAATTACCCATGTACAACGCACGCCCGGCATCCCAAGCCGTGAAATTGGCTCGTTCCACTAGAAACGACAAGACCATTTCTTTGGTAAAGAGCTTGTACACTAGAAAGGAATCCTTTAAACAATAACGCACATAGTCTTTGAACGTTCCAAATTGATGCTGGAGCAAACGACGCGGTTGTAAAATTTTGAAACACTCCTCCGCCTGATTGGAGAGAACGAGGGAAGGAGTCACATTGGGATGGGTATACCAAGACCAAAGACCCGTTGAATGGATGGGTACTTTGGTTTCACCGAGCTTTGCTCGCGCCACATCATCCAATTTCAATCCTGGTAAATCGTATTTTGAAAAGACGAGAAAATACTGATACAAATCCAACACCAACTTGTTTTGAAACGTGGCTACGGTGGTCGTGCCCACGAGTTGGGAAGTGTACAGTTTCAAGATTTTGTACATTTTTAGCCACAGCAAGCGTGCAAACACACACGGAATGTCAAATCCAGTAATGTTGTAACCCGTTAAAACGTGACAGTCTTGAATAAACACGTGAAAATCGTTCAGCATGTGTCGTTCGGAGGTGTAGGCGATTGTGTCTTCCATGGAAAGGCCCTCCATCTCACAAGGCAAACGATACAATAGCCATTTGCGCACACCGTCCCGCTTATTCCATTTGTACAAGCTAATCATGACAATTTCGTCCGATGGGTCCATTCCGTTTGGAATATGATCGGTCCCGTCCATCGGCACCGTTTCCAAATCAAACGCTCCAATGGTCCAATCGGGAGACTGTGTTTGTTCCGGATGCATCTGAAACGATTCCAATAACCACTCAGACTGATGAGACACGGTGTACCATTTGTAAAAAAATCCGGTAGAATTGTATTTGAAGCAAAGATCAATGTACAGCCGAACCAACCAATCATCTTTTTCGTAATAACTCAATTTGTACTTGGACAAGAGCCTTCCCACATCAGCCACCGAAACATTTTTGACAAACACCTTGTAAAAGGGTTTGGTGGGAGAATCCAGTTTTCCAGAATGCAATCGCGATTCAAAATAGGGTAAAATCTTGCGAGTAAATCCCAAACTAACATGTCGGACGGGACAATTTGGAAAATTTTCTCGAATGGATTCCACCACCTTGTCAATGTGGTTTGTACAAACACCTATCCATTCCTCATATTTTCGAGTGACTTGGTTAATTTGTCCAGACTCATCCAAAAACGTGGTTTTGACTTGAATAATGTGAGGTTCATAGCTTTTCTTGTTAAAGACGGGAACCACCTTCTCCCAGCGGATCGAGTACAGCATTCTTTGACGTGAGCAAGCCTCGAGCCTCTAGCATTTAAAAGGCGATTACAAAAAAAAAAAAAAAAAAAAAAAAAAAAAAAAAAAAAAAAAAAATTTTTTTTTTTTTTTTTTTTTTTTTTTTTTTTTTTTTTTTTTTTTTTTTTTTTTTTTTCAAAGGTATTGACGTTTGAACTTGAGTAAGTGAGCTCCGAGAAATTCTAAAGTTGCGAGCTCCATGAAATTCTAGAGTTGCGAGCTCCATGAAATTCTAGAGTTGCGAGCTTCATGAAATTCTAGAGTTGCGAGCTCCATGAAATTCTAGAGTTGCGAGCTCCGAGAAATTCTAAAGTTGCGAGCTCCGAGAAATTCTAAAGTTGCGAGCTCCGAGAAATTCTAAACTTGCAAGTTGGAGGGCTTCAAGAAATTCTGACGAGTCTGAGATCATAAGCCTAAACGTCTAGCTTTAAATTACAACGTCAAAAAAAAAAAAAAAAAAAAAAAAAAAAAAAAAAAAAAAAAAAATTTTTTTTTTTTTTTTTTTTTTTTTTTTTTTTTTTTTTTTTTTTTTTTTTTTAGCATAGCTATTGACGTTTGAACTTGAGTAAGTGAGCTCCGAGAAATTCTAAAGTTGCGAGCTCCATGAAATTCTAGAGTTGCGAGCTCCATGAAATTCTAGAGTTGCGAGCTTCATGAAATTCTAGAGTTGCGAGCTTCATGAAATTCTAGAGTTGCGAGCTTCATGAAATTCTAGAGTTGCGAGCTTCATGAAATTCTAGAGTTGCGAGCTTCATGAAATTCTAGAGTTGCGAGCTCCATGAAATTCTAAAGTTGTGAGTTCCAAGAAATTCTAAAGTTGTGAGTTCCAAGAAATTCTAAAGTTGTGAGTTCCAAGAAATTCTAAAGTTGTGAGTTCCAAGAAATTCTAAAGTTGTGAGTTCCAAGAAATTCTAAAGTTGCGAGCTCCGAGAAATTCTAAAGTTGCCAGGCCCCAGAAATTCTAAACTTGCAAGTTGGAGGGCTTCAAGAAATTCTGACGAGTCTGAGATCATAAGACTAAACGTATAGCTTTAGACTACAATGTCCAAAAAAAAAAAAAAAAAAAAAAAAAAAAAATTTTTTTTTTTTTTTTTTTTTTTTTTTTTTTTTTTTTTTTTTTTTCAAAGGTATGGTGATTGCAAACTTTTTCGGCAAATTGGACAAAAATTATTTATCAGCATCCAATTGTATAAACAAGCCTTATGGAAAATGTGATTGCATCCAGTCTTATTTGCAACGTCATGTGGTTTATAGGTAGCCAAACAAATTGAACAATCAGTTTTCAAATTTTCGACCGCCATGTCTTTCTTCTCAAGTGAAGAATTGTATTTCCACATATTCGAATCCCAATCTTTAGAAATTGTTCCAAAGCTTTTAAAAAAATCAAACCAGTAGCTTTGGGTGTAACTCTGATAGTTACATGTGCACCTGTTACTTTTCCTAGTTTTACATTTTAATACTCTTTTCATTGCTTGAAACATGTTTGCTGCGGATAATGGCATTGGATGTGATACGGATTACCACAAGAGAAGACCCAATGGAATGAGTGTGGTAGATGATGCCGAGGTAAATATCACGAGATCCAATTCAACCAAGTCAATTTGTCAGAGGACCATCCGTAATCCAAATCGTCAGACACAGATTTTCTTCATTAAAATTATCAAGCAAAAAGAGCAAGTTGTCAGAGCTTCAAAAAATTCCAATGCGATGAGATTATATAGTTTTAGCGTTTGGCTTAATACTATATTGTAAAAAAAAAAAAAAAAAAAAAAAAAAAAAAAAAAAAATTTTTTTTTTTTTTTTTTTTTTTTTTTTTTTTTTTTTTTTTTTTTTTTTTTTTTTTTAACAAGAATTTATTGACACAATTTTGCAAGTCTTATGAAAAATTTGTTTAATTTGTTTTCAAATTTTTGACCAACATGTCCATCTCGAGTGAAGAATTGTATTCCCATATATTCGAATCCCAATTTTTAGAAATTGTTTCAAAATTTTCTGAAAAATCATGCCAGTAGCGTTGGGTGTATGCTTCTAGTAAGTACGACCGAACAAATGAAGGCATCCAATTTAAAATCCTCCTGTTTACCAAGTCCTTATCAATTATTCTTTGTACTTCGATGGAATCTAGACTCAAGTCCCGTATCATTTCAAAAGCACTAATTTTTTGTCCATGAAAGCGTTCATTCCGGAGATGAATCAATCTATTATTTGAAGAATTGGCCGGTTTGCAGTGCGGACATGTCTTATACATAACATTCCACAAATCATAACACCTTTGGTGAACCGTATGTCGACAACACTTCCAAGTGCTCACGTTATAATCCAGCAGACATATTCGGTCACTGCAAATGAAGCATTCTCCAGGTAGAATAGTGTATAGCATATTAACAGAATTATGCTTTATGTATTATTGAGTTGTATCGAGCTTGTGACACGTCATATATTCAATAAATTCTAAAGTTGCGAGTTGATGGCTCCAAGAAATTCTGACGAGACTGAGATTATCAAAACTCAACGCCTGGCTTTAAACTACAATGTAAAAAAAAAAAAAAAAAAAAAAAAAAAAAAAAAAAAAAAAAAAAAAAAAAAAAAATTTTTTTTTTTTTTTTTTTTTTTTTTTTTTTACGCTGAGCATTGAGTCTTGTTGTAGTTTAACCAATCCATATGAGCAGCATATTGGTGATTCATGTTGCAGTTTGTTACATAATCAATTGTGAGCCAGTTGGCATGACGATTGACCAACAACGCATAAAATATCAGCAGATACAAGCACGTGGCATCAAAGTGATCCGTTTCCTTTGGATAAAATTCCTTGGCAATCTCTTCAATTTCGGGCAATGCATTCTTCTCTATTAATGAAAAATCATTGTATTTAATATACACTGCATGGGAGCACCGATCGCGATCATCAATAATATTGTATAGAAAACCATAGTCCACCAGTCCCGTTTGTATATTTTTTACGTGAGCAATGGCTTCTGGTTTAAACTCTCGTACCAACTCTCTCGGTACTGTGTAAAAGTCTTTTAAAACGTGGCTTTTGATTTTGAATTTGCTGATGCGATACTCGTTTCTCACGGCAACGGAATCTACGAGGCGATCCAAACGCAAGTTTTGCGCTTTCAACATTTTTAAATCGTAATACTCGCTAGGCTGGGTACGCTTACAAGACATGTTCTTTAATTATCCTTGTCTATTGAATGGCCATTGACACAAAATCTAGAGGAGAATTTCCAGATTTCACAGGTACGCGAAAACTCAACGCCTCTTCATCAAATGGACAAAAAATGGGTTTCTTTTTCCAACTAAAGTTTGTCATGCAATTCACGCGTCCGGTAAAAACGTTTTGCTCCACCCGCGAGCGTTCCACCACACAACGAGATGTTTCATCTTTTTCGTGTAAATAAGGTCCGCACTCGCATTTGTTACCGATAAATTTCATCATGGGTAAAGGATTTGGAATGTCTTGAATGCAATAATCAACTGAACACGTAAAAGGTAAAGTGTTTACCATCGCGTGCCCACGGGCGTCGGGAGAATCACATTTGCATCGGAAACGTAACGTTTTTCCATCAGACAAAGTTTCGTATGCATTTTCAATATTTTCTGCTGGTTTGTTTTTTAAATGGTCCCACAGCACATTTTTACTGTTGTCTCGAGCATCATCACTGTAACACGGATTTTGAAAAATGGATTTGTTTCTCGGAATACAGGTCCAGCCAGATGACGAGAATACGTGATGCGATGTTGTTTGATTGCAGTCACCCACTCCTTTGGGTAAGCAATACGTTCCCGGTACCAGTTTCTGATCCATTAAATATATGGATTCCCCCTCCATCACCTGAAAGGAGACGTACTCTCCATTTCCGCAGATTTGATGACAGTCACAGGCTTCGTCCGTGGGACATTTGAAACCGTATAAAGGACAGGCGAACGCGTTGACGGTGGATATCCACGGACCTTGCAATAAATGGGCCACAGGAGACTCGTTCAAAAATGGTTTGTAAAACAAATTGATGATGGTCACGATCAAAATCAAGAACAAGATGTATTTTCTCTTTACCATTCTTTGTCTATTGTTATTATTGTTCCATTTAGATCCGATTCCGGGTCGACCGCATCACAATCATTATGCCCTCGTGTATTCGTGGAACGAATTCAGGGTCGTACGCATATTCCCACAAAACTGGTACGTGTTGATCGACAAAAATGGTGTGTTTTCGTACGAGCCCACGGAATCATTGGAAACGTATATCCCGGCTATTCGTTTGGATAATCATCGAAAATATGACATTTTTCACTATCGTTATTTACTAGATTGGATGAAGGAAGCACCCGTTGTCATATCGTATCCATTGGAAAAGAAAAACTTGGTCGACATTTTAAATTACATTACGTCGACAGCTTAGCCATTTGGGCACACACCAACTTGAACGCGCCAAAGGAACTGGAACCATAAATTTTCAAATTTGAACATTTTTCTTGGAGCGTGGAAATGATTTTGTCTGTATAACTCATCTTTAGAAATCCAATTCGCTCAATTCCAGTCATTTCCAAATACATGATGAGCACATCCAAACCATCTCGACTGCATACCGTCCCATGTTTTTTACAAATCCGAAAAGGATACATGGGGAAGACACTGACGCCTTTCATGGAGCCTTTCATGGTATTGGGGAAGGGCACAATGAGCACACCGACTGCTTTGGAAACTAAACGATTCAATATTGGAATTTTGGGATCGAATGAAACAAAATCCTTTTCTTGAGAATACATTTCGAGTAGATTCAACCAACGATCAATGAATGCCGCCAACCTGTCAGATTCAATGTATCGCAATGTGCTATAATAGTGATCAGCGACAATTTCCTTGGCTCGCAGCAAGTCAAACATTTTAAATGGAAATGTTTCGTTAGCTTGATCGTTCAGCTTAAATACAACACTGTAAAAAAAAAAAAAAAAAAAAAAAAAAAAAAAAAAAAAAAAAAAAAAAAAAAAAAAAAAATTTTTTTTTTTTTTTTTTTTTTTTTTTTTTTTTTTTTTTTTTTTTTTTTTTTTACAGTGTTGTTTGAATCTCTATTGAATCAAACGCTTTACGATTATTTTTCTCACGATCCACTTGCAATTCATTCAGAATATTTTGCATGTCCAGACTTTTCAAACACAACAATTGTTTTAAATCTGATTTAATGTCTTGTTGTTTCATCAACTGTTTAAATGCCTTATTCATGGACACCACTTGACCATGATATATGAGGCGATCATCAGTCCAAGATTTTATTTGTTTATCAGCAGCATAGGATGATGTAAATGAATTAAAATAGGAATGTCTCTTTAAATGCTTCACATTTTCTATCAAGAAATAATGTTGCTCATACACAACGCCATTCAATCCTCTAAATGTTAAATGTACCATTGGAAGATTTTCAATTTCAGATTTTGGAATATCAAAATGAAATCCAGTTTCTTCTTCAAACTCTCGATAGGCGGCTCTAAATAAACTGATAGTGTTTATCTTTTCGTGTCTTTTGACTGAATATGGGAGTTGACCATGAGGAAAATCATACACGTCCTCAAATATCTCGTCATTTTTATAGCGTTGATAATCTATAACATCATGTTGCGGCAAATTTACAAGAATTTTCTTTTCAAACCATTCGTGTACAATTTTTTGATTACTCTCGTACGGTATCTTCTTTTTATGTAGGTAATGATAAAAATCCTGTACACAGTATGGAACTTTTCGGCGCAAAAGAACAATTTTGTCGGTTGATGTCTTTACGACAAGTCCATAAGACGTGGTTAATTTGCTTTTCATATTGATACTTGAGAATATAGGAATGGCTGGTTTTGCTCTTGCTTTCAAACAAGTGTTGAACATTCACTCGTGGCGAACTTTTAAACAGCCCTTTAAAAAAAAAAAAAAAAAAAAAAAAAAAAAAAAAAAAAAAAAAAAAAAAAAATTTTTTTTTTTTTTTTTTTTTTTTTTTTTTTTTTTTTTTTTTTAAATTATTATTATTTATCCTCTTCTGTTGTTACTTCATTTTCTTCGACACGCTTAACTTTAATTTTTTTGCGGTGGCCTTTTTCTCCACCATCGCCAGGTCGCTTGTTGCTACAATCTCCTCTCTCACCTTCTGTTACATCCTCTTCTTCGACACGCTTAACTTTAATTTTTTTGCGGTGGCCTTTTTCTCCACCATCGCCAGGTCGCTTGTTGCTGCAATCTCCTCTCTCACCTTCTGTTACATCCTCTTCTTCGACATGCTTAACTTTAATTTTTTTGCGGTGACCTTTTTCTCCACCATCGCCAGGTTGCTTGTTGCTGCAATCTCCTCTTTCACCTTCTCCATTTTTCTTTTTCCATTTTTCATGTGAATCCAACCGCCAGCTTGCGACATCTACGAGATCTTTTCCAATTTGTTCCAAGTAAAAGTTTGAATAAATACTTCCTTTTCCTTGGAATACACCCTCCAAAATCTCTTTCATATGTTTGGGATTCGCAATGCCATCAAAATCTCGATACAATTGCCGAACTGCTCTTATATGCTTCCCTTTAATGTCGTCCGGTCCAAATTTAAAGGCATCCACATATGATTTTAAATCATCTCCCAAGAATCCGTCGACGGCAAAAAATATCCACAACTGCCTCTTGTCCTTGACAAAGCGATTGAAACAGGTTGCTATCCTTGACAAATCCGTTAATCTAACATAATCTCTTCCCAGCACTCGTTCAACGCAATGCTGGTCTTCAGCATTCTGAGTCTTTTTCCTCTGCTTCCAAAGATCTTGCAACATTTTATGCAATTCAGCATCCATCAAACATTGCCCCTGTTTGATGGATTCTTGTATTGCAGTCCATGACAATTTGAAATTTTCTTCTGCCAATCTTTTTAAAATACGAATCACCAGAGTCTCATGTGTTAAATGTGGGTTGTTTTGAGCAAGAGTCAATTCCTTATAAAATAACCATGTAGAAGTTGCATACTGCTGCTCATTAGTAAAACTTTCTGGTTCGAAAATTGCAACAGTGTTTTGAATATCATCCATGGTCGAGCAAGGTCCGGCTGGAGAAGTAGAACAATCCTTGGATGTGTAGAACTTGATTTTGATGTTTGCAAAGACTCAAACTTATATAGCTTTAAAAAAAAAAAAAAAAAAAAAAAAAAAAAAAAAAAAAAAAAAAAAAAAAAAATTTTTTTTTTTTTTTTTTTTTTTTTTTTTTTTTTTTTTTTGTAATTAAAATAATATTGTCTAAAGTTAAACAAGATTTCTCAAGACTCAAACTTTAATTAAAATTGTATAATCAATAATCGCCCAAAGTAAAAAAATTACCTGGAACGTAATTCAATTTTTTGCATCTCGGAATTAGATTTCACGACCTCAACTGTCAAATACAACACATTTCAATGTTGTATTTTTTTTTTTTTTTTTTTTTTTTTTTTTTTTTTTTTTTTTTTTTTTTTTTTTTAAATCACACAACACTATTTTAAAAACAAAACACATTTATTGATTCAAGTTTACATTCAATTATTCTTTACATTTAGCATTTAACAACCAGTTACATTACGCACGCTCAAGTTTAACGGCTCGATAAACTTGATTGTTGACCGATTGCTGTAGGATCCAGTCTTTCGGCTTGTTGTCAAATCCAGAGGCACGTCTGGATCGTCTTCCTGGCACGTCTCTGACGTCGGATGTATCGCAGGCACTAGATTGTCCAGCGTGGGCATGTCTCGTGTCGTGGGCCATTCATACACCTCGCAAGTTTCTTGTAATTCCCTTATGACGCTGTTGTAGTCGTTTTTTTCGTTTTTTTCCTCTAAGTTGAGCATCATTTGCTCAAAGAGTGTGTCCTCCATGTCTGGTTGGAAGAAATCTTCCAACAGAGTCACTTCCTCCGTTTGACTCGCCCCCAGGGAGGGAGGCGACTCGAAAAGGACTGGCTCAGATGGACCAGGCATCATGAATTCTGGCGCTGGTGGATCAGGCATCGTGAATTTTGGCTCAGATGGTCCAGGCATCAGGAATTCTGGCGCTGGTGGATCAGGCATCGTAGGCTCTGGCACTGGTGGATCAGGCATCGTGACTTTTGGCGCAGGTGGACCAGCCATCGTGAATTCTGGCGCAGGTGGACCAGGCATCGTGAATTCTGGCGCAGGTGGACCAGGCATCGTGAATTCTGGCGCAGGTGGACCAGGCATCGTGAATTCTGGCGCAGGTGGACCAGGCATCGTGAATTCTGGCGCAGGTGGCCAACTGATGGGCTCTATGAATGCTAAGGGTTCCATTGGCTTGGGATGAAACACCGGAGGCGGTGGCGGCGGATTTATTCGAGTCTTTTCAGCTGGCGGACCCAATCGAGATCTCTTTGCCGGAGGTGCCTCCTCCAGCATGGGCACGGGTGTGGGAGGCGGCAATTTGTAAGGCTGGGGCTCAAATTCCCGGTGGTCTCGGTAATCATATCCCTCCGGCACCGGGCAGTCTCTCTGGACAATGTCCAAGGTGAAGATTGTTTTCTGTACCGTCATCACCACATACTCGACATTTTCTGGAATACTATAGCGTTTCCATGGCTGAAACACAAAGAGGTCATATTTAAACTGGTCCGTTGGCTTTAAGCTCTTTCGCACCGTCCAAGGCTTTTGGACCCGACTAGAGAGCACGTACAGTTGGAGGGGTGCGTCTGAGGTCTGGTAGACGTGCTTCGTTCCACTCTGCACGGTCCTAAATCCAAACGTAAATCCAAATTTTACAATAAACATATTGTCCATTCTGAATCCCAGCCGTTGGTCTGAATTTTTCAAGTTGTTTCTGTGTGGGTTTTTGATCAGTTTACGGACTACCTTGTCCCATTGCGGCTTACTCGGCGAACAGTGCCGCGCCTCCGACACACACCGCAGGAAATTTTGAATTGCTTTTTTTTTCTCTATCCACTTTAATCCAAGTATCGAGTAAAACATTCTATAATTCTCTTGCTCCTGAAATGCTATGAATGCGGTGACTCGTCCCATCTTGGCAGCATGTTCAAAAGCATCCAAGTTATCCTCCAGGCTAAGAGAACGGAGTGAAGAGCTCAGGGTATTCGGAAACACATCCATGGTTTGACACGAGTTGAAAGGCTTTTCGATCTCTTGAGTCGAAAGTGAAGTTTCTCTCGCGGTGCCTCTGCTTTTATAGCCGAAAAGCAGGATGTGCATCCGTTTAGTGGGCGAGTCTATTTAACAGATGACGTCAGGGGGTGTTTTGCTTCCAAAAGGTTTTTCGCACACGGGAATCAAGCTTGGCGCAATCTATCTTGAATTGTTTTGGGTAGAAATTTCTTGGTAAGAGTTGTGCAATGACTCAACAAGCTTGATCCTATAGATGATTTCGAACCATTGAAATGTCTCATAGATTTTGAAACTGTTTAACAAGCTGGGTTAGATTTGGCATTTGACTCAGTAGATGATTTCTTGAAGAACTGACTTTATCATGGTTGATAGGCAACGTTATATACATTCATACGAAAAAAAAAAAAAAAAAAAAAAAAAAAAAAAAAAAAAAAAAAAAAAAAAAATTTTTTTTTTTTTTTTTTTTTTTTTTTTTTTTTTTTTTTTTTTTTTTTTTTTACACTATTGAACAACGGCTCAACTTTCGTTTCAATTTCAACAGTCGTTTACTTTTTCGAATCGATCCGTTTCGAGTTTTTCTTCTTCCAATTCGTGCCAAAGCGGGTGGTTTTGCTTTGGGTGTCTCCTGTTTCTCCAGAAGCTCCATAAGATTTTCTACAAATTTCGCGTCTCCGAATTCACTTGGCACGTCGCAATCATCTACACTAAAATTTTCCGGTTCATCAGGATTGGGTAGAAGCACAACGTTTGAAAAGTATTTTTTTAAAAACATAAAGGTATCCTCGTGTATAACCCCGATGGTTTTAGATGGTAAATCCCAAGAATGCAAAATTTTAGCGATCCATGAATCTGTTTCAGATATTTTTCTAGCGGCCAGCTGGGTCAGAAACGAGTGTATTTGACCCAAATTAACTTGAACATATTCCACATTCTCGTAATATCTTGGAGCAAACGATTCATCAGAATCATATAGGTAAACCAAACCCATAGTCTTGACGGATTGAGGAGATGGAATCATGACAAATGTTTCTTTGGGATTGAGTTTGTTGCTAAAGGTAATTTCCCAAGGAATCTTTGTTGGTAAAAAATCTCCGTCATTATAGTATTCCCATTGGGTTGCAAATACAACGTTAATGTAGTAGTCTGTGTTAAAGTTGGCTATGGTCACAAATCTTGAACAATTCAAAATCAAGATTGGACACTTGCTTTATAATAGCTTAATAAAAAAAAAAAAAAAAAAAAAAAAAAAAAAAAAAAAAAAAAAAAATTTTTTTTTTTTTTTTTTTTTTTTTTTTTTTTTTTTTTTTTTTTTTTTTTTTTTTTTAACGTAGCTAATGTGTGAGCTTGAAATAAGTGAGGACTTTGGGCTTAAGAACACATGTTATATTTATCTATGGTTGGTTGCTTTCAACAAATTTTTTTAGAGTTTCGAAAATGTCAGTGTCTACATTCTGTTTTCCAACATTGACGCTTTGAAGTGCTTGCTCAACAAATTGCTTTTGTTGTTTCAATGTATTGTATTCCTTGTACAACTGTTGGAGCTGCTTAAAAAAGTTTTCCTCCACCGGGTCCTTGTCAACAGTTTGAGACATTTCGTCTGTCGTTTGAGTTGTTTCATCGATGGTAAGAATCACTTTAGGTGTTTGAGCCTCTCGTGACATTTCATCCGCCGCCGTCGCTAGAGTCCTTTCCTCAGCAGCAGTTGCTAGACTCCTTTCCTCACCAACAGTTGGGTTTGCTCGAATCACGTCTCGAGAATTTTCAAGCCTTACAAGTTGTGAGCCATCATTCAAATCATCTTTCCAAACTTGATTCTCAGATTCCATGCCACTATTGGAAGGTATATTCATCTCTCCAGAGTCGTCCATTATCATTCTATTATCACGTGCACTCTCTATAAACTGTTCTAACCAACTTTCAAATGTTACGCCGGTGGGATGAGGTTTCAGCACATGACAATCACTGTACAATTTACCAAATTTCACGTGTTCGTAGGTCACATTAAATTTTTCAATCTTTAAGATGTATAAAAAATAGTCATACATTGTTGAACTTTTCGATTTTATAATCTCCAATGCCGTTGAAGTATTGATTAGTCTACATCTACTACTAACAGAATGTTGGGCTAATCCTTCTGATAAAATGTCTGCACCCATCACAGATCTGGTGATGACGTAACTAGACCTTTGCAAATCGTAGGGTTTGCTCATTTGACACAGAAAACCAACATCTACCACTCGCCAATAAAGAATTCCATCCTTTCCCACAACACATGACATGGGAGATGAAGAGTGATCCTTATACAATCTTATCCACATGGTTGCAGAGCTTTCAATCAGGGACGAATTCATCTTTCTATACAGGCAGATCTGAATTGATCTTTCTATACAGGCACACCTCAACTTAAATAACAGAATTAAAAAAAAAAAAAAAAAAAAAAAAAAAAAAAAAAAAAAAAAAAAATTTTTTTTTTTTTTTTTTTTTTTTTTTTTTTTTTAACGCTATTGGTTTTAGGAGCTAATTAATTTTATGCATCAGGCGCTTTTGTCAAGAGTCCTACAACTCTCAAAATTTCAACGTTTAACATTTTCAATCTCTCGTTCATCTGTAAAAGTCCTTGCTCCAAATGATTCTTTTGAAATTCCAGGTTTGTGTTGGTTGAAAGCAACAGACGAAGTCGGTTAAACAATGCTTTATCCACCTCGACAACCGATTGATCACTTGAACCAGCATCATTTTCAGACTCGGGTTTGTTTGGAAAAGATTGATCCACCCTTTGAGGTATTTCAGGTGCATGGGATACCGTTTCATACGCAGCCACTCGAGGCATTTCGTTCTCAGTCGGAGGCATTTCATACACTTCCAACGAAGGTATTTCATCAGCAGTGTGAGGTACGTCATTGGTATTGGGTGTCATTTCATCAGCAAACGGTGAAATTGCTAACGCCGAATCTTGCGTATCCTCTGGCTCCGTAATGATCGAGTCTTCATTCAAAACTTGATTGGCGACATTCGCAGTACTAGTCGAAGGAACATTAATATCTTTAAGGATGATTTTTTCCCGTTGCACATGTTGAATAAACGATGCGATCCATTCGTAGAATGCAGCACCCTCAGGACTGGGATACATTGCAATACAACTCTTGAAAAATTTACAACCCTTTGTGATTTGTAGCGTTGTTTTAAATTTGGCTTCCTGTATCGCGAACAAAAACTTGTCAAGCATCTCTCGCTTCCACCATTTCAAAATGATAATCACAGTGTCTGTATTAACCAACTTGCATCTCTTTAGAATAGAATGGTATAAAGATACCTCGGGTAAAACGTCTTCACCCTTAACAATATTACGTACAATGCATCGGATTTTGTGCAATCTATAGGGTCTATTCATTTTACATAGTACACCCACTTCCACCAGACGCCAATAGATACATCCATCCTTTCCCACAACTCCAGATAGAGAAAGAGAATCGCTGGAATCCAAATGCAACTTGAACCACATTGTTGAAGGCTTAACAGGACTCGTGGATCAGAATCAAATCGTTACAAGTTTAATGTGATGTGAGGACCTACCGACTTGCGTTTATAAGACTGTCGTAAAAAAAAAAAAAAAAAAAAAAAAAAAAAAAAAAAAAAAAATTTTTTTTTTTTTTTTTTTTTTTTTTTTTTTTTTTTTTTAACAATGTAATTGAAAATTTCAGAGAGTTTTTAAATCAGAGAGTTTAGAGAGTTTTCAAATCAGAGAGTTTTCAAATTTTTTCATCCTGCAACATTTGCAACTTCTCATTCTTGAGGGCCTCCATGGCTCCTTCAATTCGGTGCAGACTCTCGTTTGCCAACGCGTATGATTCTGTAAACCGTTTAAAATCGTCTTTTATCTCGCGATGGAGGACGTTGCTCTCCTCACTCAATGTTAGCACTTTCTCAATATCAAGTTGGAGTTTTAAAACGACGTCTCTGAAGATTTTTCGCTTAGGAGGTATGCAATTTCGATAAAAGTCGATTTTGTCACGTTCGTCTGGACGTTGGCTTTGCATGTTTATTCCATCACTCCTGTATTTACTTGTTAGATTTCCGAGTAGTGTTACAATATCAAGAAGGTTGTAATGCGCCCAACCGGACGATTCATAGAATTGTTCGCCTAGTCCACAAATCGATCGAAATAGGGATTCGTCTTCCTGAAGCAATGGTTTCACACTCTCCAGGCAGTGTTCAATTTTTAAAATGCATTCTCTGAATTCAAATTTCGCATTATACAGCTCTTTGTCGTAAAAATCAATTTGACATTGCGTAGGCACATTAAATGTTTTTCTGCCGTAGTAAATTGTTTCACACAAATCTCTCGATATTTTTTTGCGGCACACGGGGCAAGTCTGACGTACACGGACTTTCAACCATAGATCGAGACATGGCCTGTGGAACAAGTGCTTGCAGGGAGTTTCATAAATTGTTTTTAGCAATTTAAAAGAAGTACAACAGATTGGACATTCATCCTCATCCGCATTCATCCTCATCTCCATTCTTAAAGACAATGCAGAAAAAAGAAATGTTTGCTCCAAGAAATCGAGATGAGTTAAGATCGTAAAGCCTCGATACTGGCTCTTTCATACATTATTCGAAAAAAAAAAAAAAAAAAAAAAAAAAAAAAAAAAAAAAAATTTTTTTTTTTTTTTTTTTTTTTTTTTTTTTTTACATTATTCTAAAGGATGAGACATTGTTCAATACAACTTTTTTTTATTAATCTATTCAAAATGATTTACAGCATCAATGATATATTGGTTTAAAGTACATATTCAGGTAGCGTGAAATACCACCCACTACTGCAATCCAACGGTGACACTCTTCTCGACCACAAGACTCGCACATTCCGATGGGCGGCTCAGGCAAAGTATCCAGAGTCACAATCTTTATATCATGGGCTGGATGATATTTCGGCCACCTGCTCAGGATGTCGCTCCATAATTTCCGTGTCGTGTCGTCTGGTAAGACGAGGGTCGTTACGTTTAGGCTCGACAGTTTATCAAAGAGCTCCTGCTTCGGAATGGATCCGTCGCCCGACTTGCACACATAACCATTGGTGATTGTAAATCCATCCGAGCGCAAGCACAGGACTGCAAACGCATTTCTGTGTTGGTAACGGTAGTATTTGGGTGGTGGCTGAGCACGAGGCGTCTCCCTCCATCTCGAAGGATAGCGTTGGAAGGCAGACTGTCTAGAAAAATCCAATCTACGAGGTGTGCATGAGAACTTTGTCGGACGATGACGAGGCGTATAGAAATCTCTGGGACGCTTCCAGCCAGAGGCATCAGAGTTTGAATTTCTTGGACGCTCAGACATTCTTCGCCACGTGCCATGTTGGCTGGAATCGTGTATCCTCTCCGTAGACTCTGTCGAAACGGGTGGATCCACAGGAGTAGGAGTCATGGGTGGCGAGAATAGTGAAATAATTTCAGTGTCCTCTTCATTTTGGTCACGAGCATTGGCTTGCACTCGAGCCATTGTGGCTGTAAATTCACTATTGTCCTCATCAGTTGAAATGTATGGATGATTGCTGGCCATGATGCTATTCAGTCGTCCAATTTCCACAGGTCTTTGGGTTGTGATCAAGTCAAGCTAAGAGTTTTTTCAGACTTTATCTCCGGATGCTGGAGCAGCAACGAGTGATTTTCAACTGTGTGTGAGCGCCTTTTATACTCGCTGCTCAAAAATTTGAACCAATCACAAGCGACTTTTAAAGAGGCTGGTTCCAAGAAATTGGCAAGGTGTGACAGCTCCAAGAAATTTGCAAGTTTTGACAGCTCCAAAAAAATTCTGATGAACTGAGATTCTCAAGACTCTACGCATGGTTTTAAATAGCAGCTTCAAAAAAAAAAAAAAAAAAAAAAAAAAAAAAAAAAAAAAAAAAAAAAAAAAAAAAAAATTTTTTTTTTTTTTTTTTTTTTTTTTTTTTTTTTTTTTTGAAGCTAAAAAATTTTTTAAAGTTGTGTTTAGATTTTTCAAAGTCTATTTTCAAGGTCATCCAAGTGGCAAAAAAAATTCACTAGATCCACACTAGTGAGGGGATGATGGGGGGTACCATCATCCAACTTAAAACTAATTGTAAATCTAAAACTAATTCTAAACAACGCAAAATTTTCAAAGTCCATTTTCAAGGTCATCCAAACGGCAAAAAAAATTCACTAGATCCACACTAGTGAGGGGGATGAGGTACCATCATCCAACTTAAAACTAATCTAAAACTAAATCTAAAACTAAATCTAAATCTAAATCTAAATCTAAAACTAAATCTAAATCTAAATCTAAAACTAAATCTAAAACTAAATCTAAATCTAAAACTAAATCTAATCTAAATCTTAAACATTCTATCCATGGATAGGGTCATGATCAACACATAAGCTCCAAAAAAATATCTCATAGGGGGGTGCAAAACCCCTACGGAAACGCTACCTCGGTATTGCCAAAGCAACTCCGACCTGCAATATGTGCATCATAGCCGCCGTAGCGACTACGGGTTTTCTCGTTGGGCCGAAGCCCCTACGGGAACATGCTCATCGTCGTGATGTCACCATCCTCCCTCTCTCCGCTGGACCGCAGAGTCTCCCTCTCTAATGAAACATTAGAGTTTTTAATTCAGCTATTTCTCTCGATTTTTTTAATTCAGCTATTTCTCTCGATTTTTTTAATTCAGCTATTTCTCTCGATTTACTCCAATTTCTCTCGAATTCTTTAAGGCAACGCTTCTTCTGTCATCTCATGGCTGGAACATTCCATCGGGTCGTCTCCACCTGAAAAAAAAATACTCACCTGCTGGTCTGGACCTGAAAAAAATAAGCTCTCCTCATAGCTGCCGAAGCCACTACGGAAACGCTACCTCGGTATTGCCAAAGCAACTCCGACCTGCAATATGTGCATCATAGCCGCCGTAGCGACTACGGGTTCTCTCGTTGGGCCGAAACCCCTACGGAAACGCTACCTCGGTATTGCTAATGCAACTCCGACCTGCAATATGTGCATCATAGCCGCCGTAGCGACTACGGGTTTTCTCGTTGGGCCGAAGCCCCTACGGGAACATGCTCTTCTCGATGACATCGTCGTGATGTCACCATCCTCCCTCTCTCCGCTGGACCGCAGAGTCTCCCTCTCTAATGAAACATTAGAGTTTTTAATTCAGCTATTTCTCTCGATTTTTTTAATTCAGCTATTTCTCTCGATTTTTTTAATTCAGCTATTTCTCTCGATTTACTCCAATTTCTCTCGAATTCTTTAAGGCAACGCTTCTTCTGTCATCTCATGGCTGGAACATTCCATCGGGTCGTCTCCACCTGAAAAAAAAATACTCACCTGCTGGTCTGGACCTGAAAAAAATAAGCTCTCCTCATAGCTGCCGAAGCCACTACGGAAACGCTACCTCGGTATTGCCAAAGCAACTCCGACCTGCAATATGTGCATCATAGCCGCCGTAGCGACTACGGGTTCTCTCGTTGGGCCGAAACCCCTACGGAAACGCTACCTCGGTATTGCTAATGCAACTCCGACCTGCAATATGTGCATCATAGCCGCCGTAGCGACTACGGGTTTTCTCGTTGGGCCGAAGCCCCTACGGGAACATGCTCTTCTCGATGACATCGTCGTGATGTCACCATCCTCCCTCTCTCCGCTGGACCGCAGAGTCTCCCTCTCTAATGAAACATTAGAGTTTTTAATTCAGCTATTTCTCTCGATTTTTTTTAATTCAGCTATTTCTCTCGATTTTTTTTAATTCAGCTATTTCTCTCGATTATCTCCAATTTCTCTCGATTTTTTTTAATTCAGCTATTTCTCTCGATTATCTCCAATTTCTCTCGAATTCTTTAAGGCAACGCTTCTTCTGTCATCTCATGGCTGGAACATTCCATCGGGTCCGGACCTGAAAAAAAAGCTAATCTCGTTACGACACACGTCCACAGCTCAATAGGATTGTTTCATCCGAAAACTCAATTTGCGCAGCAAGCAAAGAGACATGCAAAGAGAAAGACATTATCCGCTTCCAGTTGGCCAGGCTAGTCGCAGATAATGTTGAAAAGGAGCACACACATGCAAAAGGTATAAGATAGAGAGTAGCAGCGGCAGCGGTTCCTGCGCACAATCCTATTCAGCTGTAGATTCATCCATCGTAACGAAATGACTGTAGAGGCTCTCCAGGGCTGGTGACTGCTTGCCAATACAGTGAGGATCCCAGATCTCACCAGCGCTTTTAAAGCCCAATCTCAAAAAAAAAAAAAAAAAAAAAAAAAAAAAAAAAAAAAAAAAAAAAATTTTTTTTTTTTTTTTTTTTTTTTTTTTTTTTTTTTTTTTGAGATTGGGCTTTAACTAGCCAGCGAGTACCCAGTCTCTTCACTCCTCATTCAGGATTTGAAAGTTCAAGAAGTATTTTGTCATCAATATCATTATTCAAAAGTTCTTCCTCGAGTCAAGACGTGTCTTCAATTGCTCCTGGTCGACGGCAAAGGCTGCAGATCGTTCCGGCAAATATCAGAGAGAGCTTCGGCAAGGCAGACGGCAATCGTCGGCCAGTCGTTCATCTAGTTCAGACTTGTAAATTTTTCAGGCATATCTTCTCAAGGTGGAGTCGCGGCTGCGACTGATTTCCAAAGCTGAATGAGCTCCTTTTAAACCCAATTTTGAAAAGTTTGAACCAATCAGAAGCGACTTTAGATTATATAAGAGATTGATAGTCAATCTATAATTTGAATGCTCCCGGGTCCATCGGACCCCCATGGGACATTATTTAAAATTCAAGCAAAGTATATCGTGTGGGGTATCAATAGATTTGTCTCGATGAGCTGAAAATTTTGCTGGCCCCCGGGGTCGGATGGACCCCCCATGGTACAATTTGAAAAATTCAAGCAAAGTATATCGAGTGGGGTATCAATAGATTCGTCTCGATGAGAAAAATATTTTGGTAGCCCCCGGGGTTGGATGGACCCCCCATGGTACAATTTGAAAAATTCAAGCAAAGTATATCATGTGAGGTATCAATAGATTCGTCTCGACGAGAAAAATATTTTGGTAGCACCCGGGTCCATCAGACCCCCCATGGATAAGACTTGGAAAAAAGTTTTCTCAAAGTATATCATGTGGGGTATCAATAGATTCGTCTCGATGAAAAAAATATTTTGAGGGCCATGAGACCCCCCATGGAGCACAGTTGGGAAAAAATTTTCACAAAGCATATCATGTGGGGTATCAATAGATTCGTCTCGACGAGAAAAATATTTTGGTAGCACCCGGGTCCATCAGACCCCCCATGGAGCAGAGTTGGAAAAAACAGTTTCGCAAAGTATATCATGTAGGGTATCATGTGGGGTATCAATAGATTCGTCTCGACGAGAAAAATATTTTGAGGGCCATGAGACCCCCCCTGGAGCAGACTTGGGAAAAAATTTTCGCAAAGCATATCATGTGGGGTATCTATAGATTCGTCTCGACGAGTAAAAAATTTTGGTAGCACCCGGGTCCATCAGACCCCCCATGGAGCAGAGTTGGAAAAACGTTTTTGTAAAGTATATCATGTAGGGTATCATGTGAGGTATCAAAAAATTTGTCTCGACGAGAAAAATATTTTGGTAGCACCCGGGTCCACGAGACCCCCCATGGAGCAGAGTTGGAAAAACATTTTCGCAAAGTAAATCATGTAGGGTATCATGTGAGGTATCAAACAATTTGTCTCGACGAGTAAAATATTTTGGTAGCACCTGGGTCCACGAGACCCCCCATGGAGCAGAGTTGGATTTTACGCAAATACTTTCCAACGAAATATATCGAGTGAGGTATCAAAAAATCGATGAGTCTGCCTAGCATCCCTGGAGGAACCCCTCAGGGATTCACTCTACGATGACCCACTTTCCCATCCAAAGGTTGCATTGGAAACGTGTCTGCCTCCTCCTGTCACAGGGGGTCCACTGAAAAAAGGTCTTTAACAAGGCGTCAATGGCAGGAGCCGTCAAACCAGACCCCAGATTCGGTTTGACGGCTCTCCACGGCTCTACGCCTACTCGACACGCAGTCACTCGAAAAAATAGCTGAGCACCGTGACCCTTGCAAAATAAAATTGGAAACGCAAAACGACACAATAAATAGTCTCAAGCCTCGATTCTCACTGCTCTTTTGTCGTGACACCATGTTTGGAAACGTTCTCACTGCCCTCTCGTGAAGCAGTCCATTGTGTATGTGAAATGGGTGACCCCCCCAGAAAGCCCTGTCCAATGCATTTTCAAGGGGTCTGCACCCAAACGCCCAATGTTGGCGTTGTGTGTATTTTAAAAAAATGGGACGAGTCCCCAATTAGGGGGACTCGTCCCATTTTTTTTAAAAAAAAATGGCTTTTGACACAGAGTTAGATTTCGTGTCGGCAAAGGGGACATGTCCTGTGTGGACGCGTGCGCAACCAATTGTCCAGACACTGTGCGTGAAACACGTGCTGGCAACGAGTTGGATGAGGCATTTCCAACATTTCCTCCAAACAAATCGGACAAGGCTCGGGTGGGGCGTAATACCAGCTTTCAAAAGGTAACGAGAACAGACAATTTCGAATTTCGCTGGCTAGGCGAATCCGCAAATCGTCTGTCAAGTTGTAGCCTTTCCTAAACCAGTCACACACAATATTCGACAACCATCTCATGCCGAAGCTATCAAAGCTCCGGTAAGCTGGGCTCAAGTGACTGACATTATTCTCGAAACGCAACTCTCGATCGAGAAATTGCTTAAAAGCACCCCTCACCTGCCTCACATCGGAATAGCCTTCCGGGTCGAGGAATCGAAGCACAGGATGCGCCTCGTCCCCCAATTCCACGACCTCTGGCTCTCCCATCAACAACACCTCCCGAGGAAAAGCATAGCATGGAAACACCTCATCGGGGGATTTGAGAACGAGATTTCTTACAATAAAAAGATTTGCCATTTTGAATCGACTCTATGTCAAAAAATATAACGGCTCCTCGGCGTGCAAGCCCTTTTTATAGACACACAGAGGGCGCTCCAGTCGTCCTGAAATGTTTTAGAAAATGCCACGTGACCTAAAAAGAATCACACGATGCATTTCCAGAAAGTCACGTGATGAGATTCACCTCACCGGATGCACTTTCAAGAAATCGAGCGACACATCACATCCGCCAGATGCACTTTTAGAATATCACCGGATGTAATTCCAAGAAGTCGAGCGACAAAACACTTTCGCCAGATGCACTTTTAGAATATCACCGGATGTAATTCCAAGAAGTCGAGCGACAAAACACTTTCGCCAGATGCACTTTTAGAATATCACCGGATGTAATTCCAAGAAGTCGAGCGACAAAACACTTTCACCAGATGCACTTTTAGGATATCACGTGACAGGACATGGGAATTGTGATTGAAAGGTCAATGACCCAAGGTCATTAGAATGTTTGGATGATGCATGGAGAGATTGTCTCGAGACTCGAGGCTCGGGGCTCAGCTGAAAAAATTTTTTTAAACCGGAAGTGGGCGTGGCCAAATGACAACTCAAAACTTGCATTTCGAAAATTTCAAATTTTGTCTCGACCCAAATTTTGCTGGACCCAAATCTGTGGCCGAGTGAAAAAAATTTTTTATAAACCGGAAGTGGTGAAAAGATAAGTGTCTCAAGGCAAGGGTTTTCCAAAAAATGTCACGCGATTCCAAAGCCCATTTTCACCCAAAACCCGCATCCCAATACACGTCAAACCTATCCATTGGCATGTGACGCATCCAAAGCAATGCGTCCATTGGTCTACAGTCCAATCCATCCATTGGCATGTGACGCTCGATGGCCATCCCATTCAGTCTCGAGAAAATTTTTGCTCAACCCAAAATCTCCGGACGAGTGAAAAAAATTTTTTTTTATAAACCGGAAGTGATATGTGACGTAACGACAACGCTTGCCCATGACAACTCAAAACTTGCATTTCGAAAATTTCAAATTTCGGCTCGACCCAAATTTGCCTCAGCCCAAATCTCCAGGCGATTGAAAAAAATTTTTTTGCCTCGGCCCAAGTCGTCAGACGATTGAAAAAAAAAAAAAAAAAAAAAAAAAAAAGAATCTATTTATAGAACGGATCTATTTATAGAACTGGCTCAATTAGTCTTACCCGTTTTAGACCAAGGAATTTAGACCTTTTCAAAAAGGGCGTTTTTACAAGTACAAGACCACGCCCACACCACGCCCACTTCCTGTCAATCCAAAAAAAAAAAAAAAAAAAAAAAAAAAAAAAAAAAAATTTTTTTTTTTTTTTTTTTTTTTTTTTTTTTTTTTTTTTTTTTTTTGTAAATGATGTATATAAGTGAGCGTGGCCCAAAGGGATACGTGTACCCTCTTCAACTGTATTCCAACGACATTCTTTTAAAAATCAATTCTCAGAACCCCCAAACTGTGATGGTGATCCAGACGATTGGACACGCTGAGATTGCATGATGACTGTGGTCGCATGAATGTCACTGACAAAATGGTTGACGGTGGTGGATCTCTGCTCCAACTCTGCAATTTTGCGCTTCAACGTTTCATTTTCTAGCTTCAGTGCGTCGATGATGGCATAGAGCTTATTCATCTCCACGGCTTGTTTCTGTAGCGCGCGCTCAAAAATATGCATTTGAAAGACTTGTTGTTTATTGAGCGTGTAGTAGACGTCCTTCATGCGTTGACGCCAAGAATTACCCAATTCAATCTGATGTGTCATGGCCTCGACGCGAACAACTCAAAACTTGCATTTCGAAAATTTCAAATTTTGTCTCGACCCAACTTTTGCTAGACCCAAGTCTGTGGCCTCGAGAAAATTTTTGCTCAACCCAAAATCTCCGGACGAGTGAAAAAAAAAATTTTCAATTTTGTACTTAAAAGTGCTCAAACATATAACTGTCTTTTTCCGCGCTAAAATTCCGCGCTTTTTCAACTATTCCATTTTCATAAGAATCATCATCTTTTTCTATCAACTACAGGCGACATCATGGACGAGCCCCCTATTATTGCAGCGTTTTTCAACTATTCCCATTTCCATAAAAATCATCATTTTTCTTATCAAGTGCGAGCGACTTTATGGAGAAACTCACGCCATTCACGCGTTTTTCAACTATTTCCATTTCTATAAAAATCATCCTTTTTCTTATCAGGTACGAGCGACATCATAGGAACTCACACCCTTCACGCGTCCGTTAAAAGATAAACGATTATAAAAATCCCAGCCCAAAACCCATGTCCCAACCCACTCTGCGAGTCCCAGGATGTCAGATCCAACTGAATGGATTCCAAAGCCAGCGCCGTGGATTTCAAGACTCCATGAATGTCCATGCATGTCAATCTTTCTCGCCGTGTTTCACAGCCAGATGGTTTCAACAAAAATGTCAGCCGTCGTATCCATCCTTCACAACCACACTTTTCCAATGGCCCATGGATCCAGAGCACCGGTCCGAGGCCATTCCAAACGTCGCCAAAAACTTTTCAAACCCACCCAGCGGTTTGGATCACCGGCTGTTCAGAGGCCACACGAGGCCTTTCCAAATCCTTCCGAAACAGCGTGATTGAAAAATTGGAAAGCGAGGTCTGGAAGGATGGACACTCTAGACAACTTTTGCCCACGAAGCAGAGCAGTCCAATCGATGCTGTCGATCGATGGATCCACTCTGGATGAGAGCTCCAGAAAAATTTTGGATGAACTGACAGGATCCAGACTCGACGACTCGTTTAAACGTACATCGTTAAAAAAAAAAAAAAAAAAAAAAAAAAAAAAAAAATTTTTTTTTTTTTTTTTTTTTTTTTTTTTTTTTTTTTTTTTTTTTTTTTTTTGATTTAAATTGAGTGTCGAGTCTGGCTAGCTTTAATATTCAATGAATCTTCTTTCAGTTCAATACAACTTCTCAGTGTGAAGCATTTTGTATATTCTTGCCAAGAATGCTGAAACAATCTTCTGAAAGACTATTGTATTTTAAATTGCGATATTGGGATAAGCAGATTATCGATTGTCCATTTTGTGAAAAAAAATTGACATTTGCAAAGTATCGAAAGACTCATCCCCAATCTGAGCATTTTTTTAATGAAGAGACTGAATGCATTTTTTGTGGAGATTACAAGTTTTCAAATTCAGTTGCAGACGACATCCACAAAGAAAAATGTATTCGACGGTTTCTAGATCGGAATAAAAAACGAAAAAAATGTTTAAAACGCATTCCCGCGAAAATCGAAAAATACACTCCTGAATCATGCGATTGCAGACATTTTGACCCCACACTCCTTTATCGACAACTCAAACATCGTGAGTTTAGTAAAGATTTGCAACTAATTGGATTTTATGACGACTATCCTGGTGATTTTCAAGAGTTGCGAGACACGGGTTCCTTTGCCGTGCTGAATGAAGAGAGTGGTTTGGGTCCAGAGCCTTCGGCGCTGTTTCGAATGTTTTTTTCCAAAGAGTGGACGTTTTTCCACGTGTTTATTCGATCTTTTGCCTTTTCCAGTTTCAAGATGAAAATGTCAGTGTTTGATGCCAATCAACTCGTGGTATCATCCTTTTGGTGCTTGTGCGATAGTTTCATGACTTCCAAAACAAACACAACGACGTATCAAAAACTACATCGTCATATGATTGTAGCTGTTCGGAATCGAGCAGCCTACCTGAAAGCGTGGAAGACGGTTAAAGCGTCAGTTAAGTCAGAGAGATATTGTAAATCACAGAAAGAGATCAAGTCGGCCCTGCATTTGGCAAATACCATTCGTTACACATCTCGTGAACATTCTCAATGTTCAAAGTTGAGAAAATCGTGCATCGGCAAACATTTTTACATCAATCGCCCGTTACATGAACATTCCATTTTTTCCATGGTTATGTTATATCCGAATGGTTTAACGGAATTGATAAACTACGTAAATGCGGGTAAGGTTGTAAAGGATTGGAAAGTTGAAACGTATAGTGCCGGCGGCTGGAAAAAATATCGTGTGAACGTGCTCGACATCATGGATTTCAAAGATTGCTCCGTTCAATTGCGATGGAATTATGAACCTCATCCTGATGGAGAGCATAAACTATTTTGGTCCGAGGACGACATCATGCGCGTCAGACCAATGACAACAGAGAAAAACTTTGCGAATTACGTAGAGGCTATGAAATATCAGGTTAAAATGGGAAATTCTTTACGTAAAAGAATGAAGAATGTCAAGTACACGTTAAACAGACAACAAGTCGTTCAAATTCATATTATAGAGCACTTGACAAATAAACACGATGAGGCGATACGTAAACTCATTAAAGAAAACGTTATGGAAAAGGAAACACTGAATCGTAAGATTGCAGCATTGGAAAAAGAATTGAATAATTTGAAAAGGCAATCTGCGTCAACACAATATGAAATTGAAAAGCTTCTCGAAGAACTAGCTTAAATAAACAGTGTTTCAAAAAAAAAAAAAAAAAAAAAAAAAAAAAAAAAAAAATTTTTTTTTTTTTTTTTTTTTTTTTTTTTCTTTTTTTTTTTTTTTTTTTTTTTTTTTTTTTTTTTTTTGAAACACTTCTTATTTAAGCTAAGGGTCGAGTCTGGCTGGGCATACTATCTAATGAATTCTCTTAGAGTTCAATTCAACTTTTCAGAACCTGAAGCATTTTGTATATTCTCGTCAAGATGAGATCGAAAGCATCTTTGAAAGCGCAATTGCGTTGGTTAAACCGATATTGGAATGATAAGATTATACATTGTCCATCTTGCGACCAGAGTTTGACGTTGAACGAGTATCGAATGACCCATTCCCAATCCGTACATGGTTTAAATGAAAAAACTAAATGTATTTATTGCGGAGAATACAGTTTTTCAAATTTAAAAGCTGATGACGTCCACAAAGTTGAATGCTTTAAACAGTTCCTAGAGGTGATTAAAAAACGCAAAAAACATTCAAGTCACAGCGCCACTGCTGGAACCAGCGCTGCCTCTAGAGTCCATTCTTCCGAAAGCGTTGCTCCTGAATTATGTGAATGCCATTATTTTGTCCCTTCATTACTTTATCGCAAACTTAAACATAGAGCCATTGAAGAAGATTTACAAGAGATTGGATTTTATGATGACTACCCGGGCGACTTTCAAGCGTTGTCCAACACGGGTTCATTTTTCCCATTCAATGACGAAAGCAACTTGGGACGAGAGGCTTCGGCCCTGTTTCGAATGTATTTCTCCGACTCGTGGACATTTTATCACGTGTTTGTTCGATCGTACGCCTTTTCCGACTTTAAACAAAAACTGTCCGTGTTTGACGCTGGTCAACTGGTGGTGTCGTCCTTTTGGTGTTTGTGCGACGGCTGTACGAGTCCGAAGAAGAATACCATGACTTCTGATAAATTGCATCGCCACATGATTGTGGCTGTTCAAGATCGCGCTGCCTTCCTGAAGGTTTGGAAGTCGATTAAACAATCTCATGCCAACGAGCGCTATTGCAAAGGACGTAAACAAATCCAGTCAGCCTTGCATTTGGCCAATACCATTCATTACGTATCGTGCGAAAAATCCCAATGCTCCGGATCTCAGAAGCCGGGCGTGGGGAGAGGCGGACATTTTTACATCAATCGCCCGTTACACCAGCATTTCGTCATGTCCATGGCTAGTTTATGGCGAAACGGTATTATGGAATGGCTGACCCGAAAACTTCGATATAATTTGGTCCTGGATTGGAAATGCGAAAAGTTTGGCTCTCCCCACAAATCATACCGGGTGAAAGTGCTCGAGATCGTTCCTCTTAAAAACTGTTGCATTCAATTGCGATGGGATTGGGCGCCTCATCCAGAAGGAGATTTCACAGCGTTTTGGTTTGAGAACGACGTGATGCGCGTCCAACCCACGAATGGTGAACCCACATTTTCGAATCACGTAGAAGCCATGACTTTTCAGATTCAAAAAGGAAATTCCTTTTGCCAACGCATGAAAAATGCCTATTATACGTTAAATAAATCACAAGTTCGTCAAATGACTGTCGTTGAGCACGTGATTGAGAAACAAAGAATTGCGATGCAAATACTCGATGCAGAAAATGCATCGGAGAGAAATACATTGAAACGTCAGATTACCACGCTGGAAAAGGAAAATGTAGAATTAAAGTCTGAAATTGAAACACTGAAGCGAAAAATTGATGCGTTGGAACGACAAAAGACTGACTCAAACTCTCAAACACAAGCCGAAATTGAAAAATTAAATCAAAAAATTGTCGCTCTTCAACGAGAAATGAAAGCGTCGAAAAGACGGGCCACGGGAGGCACACATATTCATGTGAATGAATCGCATGGCAATAGTATCCACGTATCCTCAGGTCCACTTGTCGCTATGCAACCCCCAAAGTGATAGTATTTTTTTAACGATGTACGTTTAAACGAGTCGTCGAGTCTGGATCCTGTCAGTTCATCCAAAATTTTTCTGGAGCTCTCATCCAGAGTGGATCCATCGATCGACAGCATCGATTGGACTGCTCTGCTTCGTGGGCAAAAGTTGTCTAGAGTGTCCATCCTTCAAGACCTCGCTTTCCAATTTTTCAATCACGCTGTTTCGGAAGGATTTGGAAAGGCCTCGTGTGGCCTCTGAACAGCCGGTGATCCAAACCGCTGGGTGGGTTTGAAAAGTTTTTGGCGACGTTTGGAATGGCCTCGGACCGGTGCTCTGGATCCATGGGCCATTGGAAAAGTGTGGTTGTGAAGGATGGATACGACGGCTGACATTTTTGTTGAAACCATCTGGCTGTGAAACACGGCGAGAAAGATTGACATGCATGGACATTCATGGAGTCTTGAAATCCACGGCGCTGGCTTTGGAATCCATTCAGTTGGATCTGACATCCTGGGACTCGCAGAGTGGGTTGGGACATGGGTTTTGGGCTGGGATTTTTATAATCGTTTATCTTTTAACGGACGCGTGAAGGGTGTGAGTTCCTATGATGTCGCTCGTACCTGATAAGAAAAAGGATGATTTTTATAGAAATGGAAATAGTTGAAAAACGCGTGAATGGCGTGAGTTTCTCCATAAAGTCGCTCGCACTTGATAAGAAAAATGATGATTTTTATGGAAATGGGAATAGTTGAAAAACGCTGCAATAATAGGGGGCTCGTCCATGATGTCGCCTGTAGTTGATAGAAAAAGATGATGATTCTTATGAAAATGGAATAGTTGAAAAAGCGCGGAATTTTAGCGCGGAAAAAGACAGTTATATGTTTGAGCACTTTTAAGTACAAAATTGAAAATTTTTTTTTTCACTCGTCCGGAGATTTTGGGTTGAGCAAAAATTTTCTCGAGGCCACAGACTTGGGTCTAGCAAAAGTTGGGTCGAGACAAAATTTGAAATTTTCGAAATGCAAGTTTTGAGTTGTTCGCGTCGAGGCCATGACACATCAGATTGAATTGGGTAATTCTTGGCGTCAACGCATGAAGGACGTCTACTACACGCTCAATAAACAACAAGTCTTTCAAATGCATATTTTTGAGCGCGCGCTACAGAAACAAGCCGTGGAGATGAATAAGCTCTATGCCATCATCGACGCACTGAAGCTAGAAAATGAAACGTTGAAGCGCAAAATTGCAGAGTTGGAGCAGAGATCCACCACCGTCAACCATTTTGTCAGTGACATTCATGCGACCACAGTCATCATGCAATCTCAGCGTGTCCAATCGTCTGGATCACCATCACAGTTTGGGGGTTCTGAGAATTGATTTTTAAAAGAATGTCGTTGGAATACAGTTGAAGAGGGTACACGTATCCCTTTGGGCCACGCTCACTTATATACATCATTTACAAAAAAAAAAAAAAAAAAAAAAAAAAAAAAAAAAAAAAAAAAAAAAAATTTTTTTTTTTTTTTTTTTTTTTTTTTTTTTTTTTTTTTTTTTTGGATTGACAGGAAGTGGGCGTGGTGTGGGCGTGGTCTTGTACTTGTAAAAACGCCCTTTTTGAAAAGGTCTAAATTCCTTGGTCTAAAACGGGTAAGACTAATTGAGCCAGTTCTATAAATAGATCCGTTCTATAAATAGATTCTTTTTTTTTTTTTTTTTTTTTTTTTTTTTTTTTTCAATCGTCTGACGACTTGGGCCGAGGCAAAAAAATTTTTTTCAATCGCCTGGAGATTTGGGCTGAGGCAAATTTGGGTCGAGCCGAAATTTGAAATTTTCGAAATGCAAGTTTTGAGTTGTCATGGGCAAGCGTTGTCGTTACGTCACATATCACTTCCGGTTTATAAAAAAAAATTTTTTTCACTCGTCCGGAGATTTTGGGTTGAGCAAAAATTTTCTCGAGACTGAATGGGATGGCCATCGAGCGTCACATGCCAATGGATGGATTGGACTGTAGACCAATGGACGCATTGCTTTGGATGCGTCACATGCCAATGGATAGGTTTGACGTGTATTGGGATGCGGGTTTTGGGTGAAAATGGGCTTTGGAATCGCGTGACATTTTTTGGAAAACCCTTGCCTTGAGACACTTATCTTTTCACCACTTCCGGTTTATAAAAATTTTTTTTCACTCGGCCACAGATTTGGGTCCAGCAAAATTTGGGTCGAGACAAAATTTGAAATTTTCGAAATGCAAGTTTTGAGTTGTCATTTGGCCACGCCCACTTCCGGTTTAAAAAAATTTTTTCAGCTGAGCCCCGAGCCTCGAGTCTCGAGACAATCTCTCCATGCATCATCCAAACATTCTAATGACCTTGGGTCATTGACCTTTCAATCACAATTCCCATGTCCTGTCACGTGATATCCTAAAAGTGCATCTGGTGAAAGTGTTTTGTCGCTCGACTTCTTGGAATTACATCCGGTGATATTCTAAAAGTGCATCTGGCGAAAGTGTTTTGTCGCTCGACTTCTTGGAATTACATCCGGTGATATTCTAAAAGTGCATCTGGCGAAAGTGTTTTGTCGCTCGACTTCTTGGAATTACATCCGGTGATATTCTAAAAGTGCATCTGGCGGATGTGATGTGTCGCTCGATTTCTTGAAAGTGCATCCGGTGAGGTGAATCTCATCACGTGACTTTCTGGAAATGCATCGTGTGATTCTTTTTAGGTCACGTGGCATTTTCTAAAACATTTCAGGACGACTGGAGCGCCCTCTGTGTGTCTATAAAAAGGGCTTGCACGCCGAGGAGCCGTTATATTTTTTGACATAGAGTCGATTCAAAATGGCAAATCTTTTTATTGTAAGAAATCTCGTTCTCAAATCCCCCGATGAGGTGTTTCCATGCTATGCTTTTCCTCGGGAGGTGTTGTTGATGGGAGAGCCAGAGGTCGTGGAATTGGGGGACGAGGCGCATCCTGTGCTTCGATTCCTCGACCCGGAAGGCTATTCCGATGTGAGGCAGGTGAGGGGTGCTTTTAAGCAATTTCTCGATCGAGAGTTGCGTTTCGAGAATAATGTCAGTCACTTGAGCCCAGCTTACCGGAGCTTTGATAGCTTCGGCATGAGATGGTTGTCGAATATTGTGTGTGACTGGTTTAGGAAAGGCTACAACTTGACAGACGATTTGCGGATTCGCCTAGCCAGCGAAATTCGAAATTGTCTGTTCTCGTTACCTTTTGAAAGCTGGTATTACGCCCCACCCGAGCCTTGTCCGATTTGTTTGGAGGAAATGTTGGAAATGCCTCATCCAACTCGTTGCCAGCACGTGTTTCACGCACAGTGTCTGGACAATTGGTTGCGCACGCGTCCACACAGGACATGTCCCCTTTGCCGACACGAAATCTAACTCTGTGTCAAAAGCCATTTTTTTAAAATACACACAACGCCAACATTGGGCGTTTGGGTGCAGACCCCTTGAAAATGCATTGGACAGGGCTTTCTGGGGGGGTCACCCATTTCACATACACAATGGACTGCTTCACGAGAGGGCAGTGAGAACGTTTCCAAACATGGTGTCACGACAAAAGAGCAGTGAGAATCGAGGCTTGAGACTATTTATTGTGTCGTTTTGCGTTTCCAATTTTATTTTGCAAGGGTCACGGTGCTCAGCTATTTTTTCGAGTGACTGTATTAACTCTTAGCGCCATCTGTGCTTAACGCTCTATGGTCAACCATACATAATCACAAAAAGCTAAAAGCAACAAATAAAATTTTGACGTAAACAATCGCACATGATTGATTTGTACTTATGAAGTAAAATAACTAGAAATTTCTTTTTATTTAATGAAAGTACAGAAATAACGTTTCTACTTGCAGTAATTAAAGGTGTTACCATTTATAAAATTCACTGATTTAAGGATTTTTATATAAATAATGATTGAAGGAGAAATGAAATTTATAGTATTTGTCTTCTAAATTTTGATTGCATTACATGAATACTATTTTTATAGAAAATTGCATCTTTAATATGTCTCAGTAAATTTTTTTTATTGAGACAGGAATTTTTTTCCGTCAAGAGATGCCACTTGTCCATGGACTATTGCCTGATTTTTGCAAATGTTATAATATGATAGCATGGAAACAGAGTCTAAAATCTGAAGGTGCCTCTCATATTAAAGAAAAGTCTTATATTTGCGGTCGATGCAGAAATTATTTTTCCCCTGAAGATAATGTAATTGTCCATGATCTTATTCCCACAGTCACGATACTGGATACTTTTAACATGGTTAACAAAGGTTTTATTACTAAACAGTATTTAGCGACTCGCAAACCTGCTATGGAAGATGAAACATCTGAAGCGAGTTATGCTTCCAATGAATACATCACTTCTCAGACAGTTTTTAGCAAACAGAATTTTTATCCATGCAGTTTGTGCACCAAAAGTTTTAAACAACAGAGGCTCTTAACAGCTCACTATCTAGCTCATACCTTTGAAGTTAGGCCTCCCTCTTCCCCAGAATTCTCTTATTTTTGCAGCATATGTAAACAGGTCTATTCACGATATAGGTTTCTTTTGTTGCATATGCATGAGGCTCATAACGGTTGTAGATTTCCCTATATTTGCAGCATATGCAATGTGCATGTGACTCCATATACTACTCATATACATTATTCTAAATCTGTTTAGTAACAGTCTATTTCATTATGCTATGAAATATCCAAACCTCGGGGAGATTTCCATTTCGTGACCTGTGGCAGAATAATTGCCAAGTCTTGACAACTTTGAGACAGCAAATTAAAAAAAAAAATTGGAAAGGTATAACTCATAGCCACCCCCGGGAAAACATCGACATGTTTTATTTAAAAAAAAATTTGCAAGTTTGAAATCTATTTGGCCCTTTGGCGATTGTAGTTGGCGGAACAGATCATGATACAGAAATATCTCCTCAAACCCATAAAATTATTTCAAAATTCAAAGCAGTGTATTTCGGTGGAGTCTATATTATAGAAATCTATAATAATTGGATCTTCACAATTGAAATGTGAATATAATTTTTTATTTTGTTATCTCATCTGTTTATTCTAGTTTGTTATTTTGAATTATTATTATTATATTTTTGAAAAATATGAATCAAAAATTAGTCTCTTATTGGTTCTTCACAATTCATATAAAAAATTATTTTTATTTCACTGCTATGTATTCTGATGTTTTTCAGAATGATAAAAAATATAGTTACTGACACATATTAGGTTGATTACTTTTTTCTCCTTTTGAAATATGAATCAAAAATTATTAAAAGAATTTATATAGTAGATCCAACTGGTTGAATTGTTTGTTTAAATTTTATGTATATAGTAGACCCTATCTATACATAAAATTTAAACAAAAAATTTTCTAAAAGCAAAAAAAAATTGCCCCTTCACGCTATGTTTATTGTTTACATAATATTGATAATGCAAATAAATATTTACTTTAAGCGATAAACTATATCAGAATCAAACTGTTTTGGGTCAAATAAAAATTTATTGTCACATTTTTATTTATGTATAGAGTGTTATATTTATGTAGTATTTAAATTATAATAGTAATTTTTAAGTATAAAAAAATGTCCATTTTATTTTAATAAAAGCAAGTGTGATCAATAATAAACTTCACTTTGTTAATGTAAAAGCATCCCCACTTGAAAATTTATATGCAAACATTAGTCTTTCAAAACAAATATAATTTTTTTATACCTTATGTTTCCTGTAAAATGCTTATGAAATTGCTTAAGTTATTTACACGAATCAATACTCTAAATCTTTTAATTTATACATACTTTAGAATAACTTTATTGGTTCATTATACACTATAAGATATGTTTGTAAAAATGTGGGTTTTGTTTTAAATATTTGTACTAAAATTGAAAGTGTTTTGCTCAAAATAATTTATACTTTTTCTGAACCTTTAATTTCTGGTATAATGTGTATGCGACTGTCTGTGTGGTTAATTAATATTCATATCTAAATTGGGAAATTTTTGATCAATGTGAACAATACTACTCTATAAAAACACTTATGTTTTTTTGTATATTATTATATTTTTAATATACCTATGCAATGTGTCTGAGACACCATGAAATATTTGCATATATCATTATTCTAAATCTTTTTATCACTTGAATCTTGGTAATGCTTTACACAATAAGCTATGTTTATAAAGTTTTTTATTTATATGGAAAGTATTATGCTTTTAAAATAATCATAGCTTTTTTTTGTGTCTTATTTTTCTAATACAATTATTATGTGACTGGTAATATGCTATTCACGTTCATCATTATTCTAAGTCTTTTAAATTTATTGCAGCTTTTGTGGTGCAGTATGTACACAATAAGATAAAATTTAAAATGCATCTACAGTAGTCTCTGCTAATTGTGATCATTTTAGAACACAATGATTTTAATAATATTAATTTACCAATCCAAGCCACACATACTGATACCAAAAATAAAACTCTCTTTATGTACAGTATATTTCTCTGTAAATATGAAAATTATGCATACAGTAGAGCCCCGATAATCTGAGTTTCTGCCTTAACCGAGCTATAAAAGATTTCAAAGATTTTTTTGCTCTAGTTTTTATTAAAACTACCGCTGAAAAAAATTCTGCATTTTATCTACCAAACATTCAGGAAAACAAGCTAATGGACAACACGAGATTATCAATAAAATGATCGTTAATATCGTCAATAATGAAAATGAATAGAGCGAAGATGATGAAGACAATGACATTGAAAAGCAAAATATTAAAATCTCATAGAGATGGGCTAAAAGCTATCGTAAGTGCTATTGAATATGCAGAATAACAAGAAGAGGCGACACCTGCCTTCCTGTTATCCCTAAAAACTGCCGAAACATTGCTGGATTGCAGAAAAGCATAAAATAATGTAAAACAAAACATGATTAAGAACTTTTTTAAGAAAAAACTCTTTAATTCTCATTAAGTATGCTCTTTAAGTGTTTTTTAAGTAAGCTCTTTAATTATAATATGAATTGTATGTGGTGTACTCATTTAAATTTTGTATTTGTTAAATATATTACATTATATTTTCTCTTGGCCTTAATCGAGTTTTTCAGTTATCCTAGTTAGTCGTGGTCCACATTAACTTGGATAATCGGGACTCTACTGTAATTAAAACAAAGTCGCCCATTTTTGATTGTCTCTAATTGTTTCTTAGAAGATTATTAATAAATTGTTCGTAATCATAATTTTTTAAAAAAAATCATCTGAGTGGTATTGTGTTCCCCGTTTCAACACTTTTATTGCATTCCTCATTTTAGCATTTGTACGGTTCTCCTTTTGACTCATCAGTTCGATCATCTGTCTTTTTATCATCTGCCTTGTACGAGGTGGCTCTTCTTTTCACTTATCAGTTCAATCATCTGTCTTTTTTGCATAAAAATCTGAAATTTTGAATACACAGTAAATACTTCTTTGGCAACAAGATGATTTTTCTAAAAGTAAATAATGTAATGGTCGAAGACAATAATTTTAATGTACGAACAGGGTTTCTGCAAAATCTAGAGTTTTTAAATCCATGACTTCTACTGAACACTTTCCATGACTTACAATAGGAAATTAAATTACACAATTGCAACAGTTTTCTAAATTTCACATCTAAGAAAGAAAAAAAAAATTCTCATACATACTAAATATCTGCAAAAAGATTAATTATTTTTGCCTCTTTCTTGTTTTCTACTTTAAGAAATTTAAATAAATGATATTTTGCAAAATCTTTCCTTATTTGTCTGAAACATTGAGGGGGACTTATACTGTCTGTCCCCCTGCCAACGCCGCTCATTGATTGATAACATTAACTGCTCACATTAAAGGGAGACTACTGTACCAGAAATTATAGTTTTAGAATAAGGGGGACTGTACTGTTTTATAAAACAGTTATATTTTTTTCTTATGTTCTGTAAAAAAAAGTTTGAGAAATAAAATATATATCTGTTACTTTTATGGAATGCTTTATATATCACTGCTTAATATAACATGCTTTATGTACCCTGTGCAGTGTTTGAAGTTATTACTTTGATTTTCTAAGTCAGGCTTTCAATCAGTGTTTTCCCTAAGCATTTTTATTAGGGCGGCCTGCCCTGCTTGCCCTTTGATCCCCCCAATAAATATGCCCTCATGGTCCTCTTTGTAAAAAAAAAAAAAAAAAAAAGCCATCTCTTAAAAAAACTGCATTTTTATTCACGTTCCATTTTAAAAAAGATTAATTCACTGTTTAAATAATAATTACACACTGGTAAAATTATTTGTGTTTATAGGTTTAATTCTGATTACTGTTACAAATATTTAATTTGTTAGGATTATTCTCAACTGGTTAAATGTGAGCAAGTATCTCTTTTTTTTGCGGGGTAGGATATTAATAAATTTTAAAGTGTTTTTAAATTTAAAAATGCTCCTTTAAATATTAATTTTCTTATAATTTTCTGTTAAAATTATAGAAAGCTTCCAAGTTGTTAATTAATAAATCTTTTTTTTTTTTTTTTTGAAAAAAATTTATGCGCCCACAGGTATTGTCTTTTAGCATGTCCTTAATTATTTCTATAAACTACAAATTTTTCTCTTCCTTTGATAGTGGGAGAATTACTTTTAAACATACACATAAAATAGTAATAAAAGTTAATTTAAAAATTATTGAGGATAAAATTCAGTTATTACATAATATTACACATTTTGATAAATTTCTTACTGTGTTAAGTGAGTGCTCTTTCAAATATCAAAGTGCCTTTTTTTTTATTCCTAGAGAGAACTCTGCTTTCAATGATATTTTTCTTTAAACTGTGATGCTTTAAGTAATAGGAGAAAAAAAAAACTCTGCAATATTTATTTAAATATTTAGCTTTAAGCATTTTGACATATAATAGTTGGGATTACATTAAGCTTGAGATATTTAGGTGTATTGGAGGTTTACACTTCTGTACCAGGGCCGTAACTACACCGGGGCACCAAAAAAAATAGTATTAACTCAAATATCGTGAGATGATGATGCAACATCGCGTAAAAAATTAAATTTCCAAGAAAAAAAGCGTTCCATTTTACCTGTGCTACCCCCAACAACATAGTGCTGGTTGAATTATCAGGAAATTTTTTTTTATTTTGAAAAAAAGAAAAGCTAGGGAAATTTTTAAGAAAAACTGGAATATATTTCCTCGATTCTCTTAATTTTACTATTACCATACCATTCATTATACCCTCTTTTTTTTTAGAGGGAAATTTTTCGACAAACGGTCAAAATATCACCAACTTAGCAATGGAAGGTGTTTTTTTACACTAGGATGCACTGAAAGCTTTTTACTGCTTATATTTCAGGGTTGCTATTATTTCGAGGCCATTTGGTTCACAACGTGTTTTGAGACTCACTTGAGTATTTCTTGTTATTTGTTATCTGATTTATTATTTGTGTTTAAAAAAAGAATCGTAATTTGAAGACCTGTCATTTCAAAACGTAAGAATCGTCATTTAAAAAAAAAAACGAATCGTTATAAAACTCTTCTTACCATGTTAACACTGTAAAGACTTCGAAATTTAAACCTAAATGATCATTTGTAAAATGAGCTTAATCTCGTTTCGCTAATACCAACGTATGGTTGTTCACGGTTTGCAACAACAAATAGTAGTAAACAAAAGGAGGCCAAATCGGGACTGCCAAAAAAGCGAGTTCTTTCTAACTCTAGCAACCATGTCACCTTTGTTAACAATACATCTATAAATAATAGCAAACAAATTTTTACTTCAAACTCACCAGAATTATTTCATATCAATAATATCTTATGAAATGCAGCAGATTTATACTCAGAAATTATATAGTTTTTATTTTATTTTATGAAAAACAAAATTATCTTTCTGAAAATATCGCCCCGTAGATTAAGCTGTAGTAAGCAGCTGTATACTTTCAAACAGGAAGTAGAGTAGGTTAAAAGCTCGAGATAATTGTTGTTTACATTTATATTGAAAACACCACCCATACTTTGCTTGCTTCTAAACTAGATAACGAATAGCGCGTGGAATAACTCATTCATGGTTGCAAAATAAATGGTTGAAACCTTTTCTGGGAAGACAAATAGTGTGAATCTATTTATCATTCAATCTACAGAGAGCCAGATATTGTGAAATTCATAAAAATAAATCGAATGAACTGGGCAGCTCACATCTTCAGAAGGAATGATGACTCAAATTTAAAGAAAATCCTATTACACAAACCCCTAACGAACAGGAGAAGAGGTAGACCCAGGCTGAGATGGTTGGATCTAGTTGAGACTGATTTCCTTACTCTAAAGGAGAAAAACTGGCGAACAAGTGTCAAAAGTAGAGAGAAGTGGATTCGAATTCAAAGGAAGGCACTGGCCCACCCTGGGCTGTCTAGCCAGATATGATGATGATGATTTATCATTCAAGTTCGTTCCGATTCTTTAGGAGCATTTTTTTAACAAAATGATTCAAGATGTTTCACGTGAAATATCTTGAATGTACATTTTTAATTTTATAAAGTAATCCAAAAATTCTTTGGCTGTAATTCAAAAACAATAAATTTAAAAATGATGATAAATTTAATAAAACGTTAATAACGAGCGATAACAACTATTTTCTAATTGAATTGTTATAAGTTTCTTGACAGAGCAATATTATGACTCTTTTATTTCCTCTTAATGAGTCACCCATTTTGTGTTCTTGTGGTTTAACTTTTCTTTTTTCTTCTTCAAGTTCAGTGGTTTATTTTTCAAATCCATTTAGTTAAGATTAATATGCTAACAAAATGTTCTCATTAAGGCTAAATTGTATATTTTGGAGAAAATATTGATATTTAAGAAGAAGTAGGGGGGGGAGATTCCTAGTATTAAAAGAAAATCAGCAGTAAAGATATTAATGAATTTTTAAAAATACTTGCGTTTTTCAAAATTCCTTCCATGGCTATTGAAAAGAAGAAAATTCCACAGTTATTTCAAAGCATAAATATATTAAATTTTGCTACTTTTTTTTACTGGCATTATATTTAAATTTTTTTTTCTTCTTTTTTTCCAATTCCCACCTGGAGAATGACCTAGGTCATACAGGTATCTGATGGGTAGATTTGTTGGCCACTCTTTCAGGGGCACCATATTAGGTGGGCCAACGTTGCTACCACTGTAAAGACAGATAGTACAGAGAAGGAAAAAACATCCATGCCTTGCCCGGGATTCGAACCTTTCTGATGCAAGTACAGTTCTCTAACCCCTACACAGGTCGGTCGGCTAAATAATTTTAAAAAAATAGCCGTCATATAATAAACAATTGATTAAATATTGGATTTAAATCTAAATACAGGTTTTAAGAACTCGTTGTTGGATTAAATCATATATAATAATTCTCGGAACCCTATGGCTCCGCGGAACACCTTTTGTGACCTATAGAATAACTTCTATAAATGTAGTTGATACCTACCTCTAACAACAGTGCCTATTGTTACAGGTATCAAACATTTACTTAAATGCTACTCTCAAGAACTCTTATAGTGATAAGATACAATAATGATAAGTAAGAATATGCACCTTTAACAACAGCGCCTATTGTTACAGGTATCAAACATTTACATGAATGTTCTCAAGAACTCTGATTGTGATTGATAAGATACAATACTCTTCCTCTTATTCAATGCTATTTCGAGAGCCAAGCGAATACAATTTCTTTACATTTGACGAAATCTATCAGATATATTAGGTGGACTGGAAAGTAATGTCCTTTCGGTGCATTTGATATTTGTTATCAAGGTTTTATTTTTAATCAATAACCCTCGTTGGCCTTTCAATGCCGGATCGAAAATGATTCGAAATGGATAGAAAAAAAAAATGAATTGGTTTTTAAGACTAACGAGCATTTAATGCGTTAAAATGATATTTATTTCCCGTCCCCCTAATAAATTCTTAAACTTTTTAAAAATGGTACAATTTGAGCAGTAATAATCGGTTGGCAACTTCTCAATCCGGTGAGTACCAATCAGTTTGAAAACCTGTGGTGTTGTATATTTCATTTCATTGAAAAAGTTTTAAAAAGATCCTGAGGATAGGTGACCCCCTTCAATAATTACAAATCTCTAAAAATTTCCCCTCAATATTTCAGAAATTTTCGAGGAAATATAATATAACGAGGAAAATTTTCGCGAATCATCATTGATTTAAACAAAATCAGATAAAATACAACTAATCTTTTTGCAGATATTCAGAAGACATAAGAATTTTTGTTCATATGTGTGAAATTTAAAGAAGTACTATTTTTTTTTAACGGCAGGCACTGAGATTAACGTTCTTCGTCGCGCTGAAGATGCCGGAAGTGTTACTCATTTTGCGTTACTTGGTGAGCAATATTTTATCAGGGGATACACTCTTTGTGCTAATATGCGTTTCTTTAAATTGTGTTTAGTTTTTATTTAAATTGTTTACTTAAGACAATTTTAGTTTTAGCTGCTTTTCCTTTTTGACCTATTTTACTTAATTTCTGGTCTTCATTTTTGTGCAATTCAATTTAGATATATAGCAATAAAAAATTAAAGTGTTACCAGAAAACGGATATAAAATGTAAAACTGGTTTGCTAGGTAAATTATAAATAAAAAGCGCTTCCAAAACACTTATGTTGGTATTCTAATCGTACAGATGAAAACCAATCTCTTATTTCATAATAATTAATAGATCAACATTCGGCGATGAAATTCTTTTAATTTTAAACATCATACTATTATTAAATTTTCTTTTGAAATCTACATTTTCATCAGATTTAGAAGTTTCGTCAATTGGTAAGTGATCTTCTTTCAGTACAAATTCATTTTCATCAACATTTTTCTTATCCATTTAATTGAAATGAATGGAACAAAAACTGCAATTCATCCTCATCCACAACATTGGAAATGACTAAAAAAGAAACACTTTTTTTATTATTTTGATCTTATTGAAAATTCGAAATTGATTTTATTTCCTTTTGTTTTCGATCCATTTCTGCATATTTGCTGTTTTAACCTAATGCATCACTTCATTCATGAACCCCTCTCCCCCCTTACTTCTTTCACGTTAGACATTTCAGACATTATAAAAATCATATATTTCTTTTTTGGATAAAAAAGACACATTAAGGTTAGAGAGCAAAAATTAATTTTAGTCGTTTGAGGTGAAAATGGAAAAGCTATAGAAAATTCTGATAAGCGTTGATAGAGAAATTCAAACACTGATTTAGATGAAGAAGGAGCTTACCAGGGTTGAAGTGCATAAGTAAGAAACACTTCAAAACAGTTGATCTGAATAGCCTGGTTGGCAGAGAGCTGAGAAAGGGAGTTCGAATCCAGCCTGCCGAAGACTCCCCTTGTAGTAAATAGTGACAGGTACACATTAAATCTGTCGGGTTACAAAGGACACCATGTTCCCATAACAAATCAGTACTTTTGAGGGTAGTGAATTGGAGATGGATCGTTCTTTGGTTCAGGTCAAAATTATGATCTGTGGATGAGTGAATGAATGTTTTCACCCTATAAACGGGTGTGACAGAAGTCGAATTCTTGGCCATAGATGGCTCCACTGGAACACAAGAACACTCGCACCCCCCCCCCTGTCTTAACACTAGAAAGACTGACACTTAGTATATACCTATATTGCCCAAAAGCAGTGAAAATGTAAGTAACATGCGAAGAGCTTTTGAGAATTAAGTAAAACTGAGAGTATAAGTGAATAGAAATTTATTTTCCAAAAATTTAATAAAATCCTCTGAGGCAGACTTGTCTAAAAATGGGACAGTTTTAGAAGATTTCTTAAACTTTCTGCTAGAAGAATATCATGGATGGAAGGTTATTAGCGACTCGTTGAGGAGGAAAATCCAATTTTGAACAGGAGTTTACAACTTGCATGAGGCCGGGGGCCCCAATTAAAAGCACCAGTCAAATGGTGGGCCGCAAATTTTATCAAAATTTTATATGGGACTCTTTTCATGTTAGAAGGAACATTAAATATTACTGTCGGATTTTTATCAAGTTGTACAAAACAAAAATATTGAATTACAAATTAAAATAAGAAGTAGATTTTTAAAAATATTTAATTGCATATTAAAAAATTCTGGCTAGCATAACTTTAATGTTCACTTATGTATTGGGGTCACAGTACCTTTGCAACAATTTTTTAAAATAAAGGTATAATCATTCATTTTAAGGATACTTTACATGCTCATTTAAGTTATAATCAATAATTTATCTTCAAAAAGTAATTAAACTGTTTAATTTTTTTAAAATTTTAAAAAAAGTTGAAAAAATTCTAAATTTTTAAATCCCTAAGGCTTTTTTATTTTAACATATTTTCAAAAAACGTTTTTTTCATAGTGCTTGCAATATTTATCTTAATAATTTTGTGCATTCATTTGTTGATTTATCAATTAGAATATTTTTTATAAATTATTTTGTAAAAAAGTAGAAAAAAAAGGGTAAAAATTCCTGTTAGGTCTATATAACATGCCGTAAAAATTTTAATACCTCTTAAAATGCTTATTCCATGCACAGTTTAAATAAGTGTATTATACTCAAGATAAAAAAGTTTACTTCAAAGCTTTATCTTAAATAGAAAAAATTCCTTAGGGATTTAATTAAGATTAAGACTCAAAATAATCATCTATGCGAAAAAGCACTTTAAAGTCAGGCAGCTGAGCAAGTTTCTGTATTAAAACAATTTAAAATCATTCATAACTTTTTTAAAAATGTAGATAGAGAGATGAATTCTTTTCTGTACATTTGAAATACCTTGAAGTTTTATTATAAGCAATAAAATTTTTTTTGTTATTTTCGTCATTTTTTGGGTACTGTGACCCCTTACAATTAATGTGCAAAAGATATCAAATTGTTAAGATATAAAACTTTAAAAAGGTTGGTATTAAAACTTACATAGTAGCACACGAAATGTTCAATGAGAGAATTGAGGTTCGTCTGCTGTGCTTGCATTCGAATGGAAACTTAATAAAATAAGAATTATATTTTGCTTTTAAATATAAAGTTTTTTTAATATTAAAAAGCAAAATAATAAGCATTGCAAATAATTTTGTTACGAATCATTTTGAATCTTCTCTTAATAAGAAACTTAGTGACAAGAATTTTTTTTCTTCTTTTAAATTTAATTCCGTGATAAATTGAAATTTTTTTCCAGACCTATTAGGATGTATAGCAGAAAAGAAAAAACTTCTCGAGCATCTGAAATTAATTTTTTTTTCTTTTCCGCTCACGCCTATTCGATTCAAAGAATTAAAATAAATATGATATTCATTACCTCTTTTATGCGTTTTAAAATATACAAATGTAAATAATTTCGTCCAAAGTTAGTGGTTTCAAAAAGTTAAATCGAAGAATTTCTTCGAGAAAATATCTGATACGCACATGCTAAATTATATTCACAAAATACAAAAAAAAAAAAAAAAAAAAAAAAAAAAATAAAAAAGAGCAACATACACGATTATTTTTGTATTTTGAATAAATATTTTCTTAGATGCAAAACCTGAGAAATAATTTTTTTTTCGCCGTTGGTATGTTAAATTTCACAGAAACGAAGAGATCAGTTTTTTTTTTAACGAAATAAAAGTATTTTAAACCCATATAGATTTTTTACGAAAATTGTTCGAAAAGAATGACAACTAATATATTTTAGTTCACGGGCCACAAAAAAAGGCTTCGAGGACAGCCAGTTGGAAACCCCTGATCTAGAAGCATACAATGGTTGTCTACCCTTGCAGCAAAATAACTTGAGAGTCCTCATTGGACGAATCTTGACTTAATAAGAGTTCAAAGGCTTTCCTATATAGAATTGTCCGATTCACCTGATCTTTGCAGTCACAACCGGCCTTATATTCAGATTTGTCCTATAATTTATATTCATTATTCAGCCAATATAGGCCCTATAGTAAAAAAATCTAGGCATTCCAAATGGGTTCGTCGGTGCATAGGACCTATATGGAGGGCCAAGGTAAAGTTGTTGCTAGGATAGTTTTAAAAAAAGAAATCAGAATTGAATGTCGCCCAAAACGGTTTTTCGCATTTGCCCTAGCCAAGTTTATGAGCATAATAGGGCTCCCCTCCCTTTTAGCATTCCAAACATTGTCTTGAAATGAATCCTATCCTCATTATGGCGTTTCCCATTAAATGCAAAGTAATGTATGTTTCTCGCCAAATTTTTATTACTTAGGTAAATTCATTTAATTGCCAAGTTTAGATAGAAAATAATCGATTGGATGCAATAGCATTTTTAGTTTAAGGATCATTCAATTCAGAAAAAAGTTTCGTACGTTTTAAAGATTGTTTCGACTTTTTACAGAATTACGATTTCTGTATAAATTATCATTCGATTTCAAAATATTTGAGTAAAAGATAAATAGGATGAAAAGTTAGCATTGTTCCTGACAATTTTTATCCTAAACTAAAATATGTATTTTGTTTATTTTGAAATTTTTTGACTTTTGGGATATTTATTACCTATCTGAAATCAAAATAAATTTTTAATGCAGAATTATGATGCGAACCTTTAGAACCGTATCTGATACACTTGTCTCAACTCACTTGAAATAAGACTTGCATTGACTGAATAATTTCTTTAATGTGATGTGCATGCCGAGTTTATTCCAAAGTTAAACATTGTAATTACTTTTATTTTATTATTGTTGTTTATTTTACAATTATAATTATTATACATTAGAAATATATCATATTAATCTTCTTTTTTTCTCATAAAAAATTTCATGATTCAAGAATGACTATTTAATGGTTCTTACAAAAAAAAAAAAATTGTTCATAAAAACATTTCGCATTAGGCTTATGTATCTGAATATCTTAATACTTCTCTGAAATTCTAATTGTGAAAAATTGAGATTATCTTTACGTATTCAGGATCCTTAAAACAATAAAAAGTGACATACATTTTGAGAGACACCGTCGCAAAATGTTGCTTATTTTACTAATCTTTAAGTTGGAAAAAGAAAATTGTTATTTTTGCCGGTTTGACTTTGAAGCGATGAAGGTTGATATATATATATATATATATATATATATATATATATATATATATATATATATATATATATATATATATATATATATATACAGGGTGTCCCAAAAGGTCGTTTACAAACTTAATATGCTGGTCTGTCATATCATGATGAACAAGATTTACATAGGAACTTGTGTCCGAAAATTAAAACTGCGACCGCTAGAGGGCGATTATTGCACGAAAACGGGAGAGTGGTAAAAACAATCATTTCAGGCGTGGACGTTGAAGGAGAAGGATGAATGAGTTTAGTAACGCGGAAATGGCCGACATGCATTACGTATACGGCTTTGCTGATGGAAATGGACGAGCCGCGGCACGGACGTACCTTGAGCGCTTCCCAAACAGACGTCAGCCAAGTCATGTTTTGTTTGGACGATTGCACCGCAGATTATGTGAATCAGGTGCTTTCGTAGCACGTAGCCACATCGGTCGAGAACGTGCTGC